>NW_027287150.1:1809853-1894853 GCF_022747635.1 Hetaerina americana | reverse complement strand
TAAATAAATAAATATATATATGTATATATATATATATATATATATATATATATATATATATATATATATATATATATATATATATGTATGTATATATATGTATATATATATATATATATATATATATATATATATATATGTATGTATATATATATAATATATATATATATATATATATATATTTATACATATATACATATTTATATTTATATATATATGCACATACCAATGCACTAGTATAATTACATATTAATTGGTTAAGCCATAATTGATGCATAGCGACAATTCCAGCTATTCATTTACAGAATAGACCATATTATTTTTTAATAGGTTGAACAGCTTTGTTTTGAAAACAGGTACTCTTGTTTCATGTTTGATTTCATGGGGAAGTTTATTGAATAACCTTAAGCCCATTGCTTTGGGCCCATGAGCAGTATTGTGTGTCCTGACAAATGGTTGGTCATTGCAGGTCCTTGTATAGTGACTATGGTAATTGTGGTTGGACTTGTACTCGGAAATATTACCCTTTGCATGTAAGATGACATTAAATATATATATGCAAGGTACTGGTAATAAACCAAGTCTTTTGAATAGAGGTTTACATGGTGCATGGCAAGGAGCATTGCTCATAATACGTATAATCCTCTTTTGGATTTTGAAGATTATGCCCACATGGGGAGAGGAACCCCAGAAGAGGATACTGAAAGTAACACGAGAATAAAATTCACCATAATAAATGGATAGAAGGACCTCTAAATTTACAGAATATCTAATATTTCTAATGAGGAAGCATAGGGAGCTTAACTTTCTATGTAATTTGCAAATGAGTTCTTACCAAGACATGTTTCTGTGCAGGATTACTCCCGGGAATTGGGTACTGGAATTTTGGGGAATGCTCACACTTTCTACACCTGCTTACTTGGTTAGTTGTATACCATAGTGAATTGATTTATAAATGAGGCATACCTATGCACTGTAGGTTTACTGTGGTTTGATATTACTGTGTTCAATTTGTTGTATTATTTAAAGAACTGCAGTATTCATTTGAGCCATTAGGTTGATAATTAATCCTGGTGGGAATCAGTAGTGCGGGTGAGACTTCAGAAATTGATTCTTCAGCCCTTGCTCCTAACAAGTGGATTCCCCGAGGAGGAAAAATGGCTAGAGATTGATATTATTAAAGATACAAAAGAAGAGACAAAAATTGGTGAAAAGTCCAATAAATCAAACTGGCAGATTTATTGATCACAATAAACCAGTCAGTGGTGTTGTGATAATATCCTTGTTTAGTAACAAAGAGGAGGTTGTGGGTTTGATTCCTGCCAGAGTGGGTTCTCTTCTGCGTAGGGCATGGGTGTGTGATTACCCTTGTTGCTGTTTAATGCTATTTGAAATTCACACACCAGGGTAGGGGGGCCAGTTCCTTTCCCTGTACCAGTTATGATTTCCCAGGAAGATCTGGTGCCTGAAAAATCATGTAGCTTGGGTGGAGGTGCAGGTACCCAGAGAGGCTTGCCCAGGAATCGAACCCGGGCCCTCCGGTCAGTAGCCCAATGCTGTACCCCTTGAAGAATATCACGACGACCCATATATATCATTATTGAAACTCACTTTTGCAGATAGACAATGTCAGGTGTCACTCTAGTCCCTAGATGATTAACTCATGAGAGCAATATAACATTGGGACGGCACAATAGAACACAAAATGAAATAGATAACACATAAAAGGACGCTCACATTGTAGATTGTTTGAGCTTTCAGCCTTCTCCGCGGCCTTCTTCAGGTCAGACTCTAGCCCTAGTTGGGCCTGAACCTGGGCCCTTCGGTCAGTAGTCCAACGCTCTACCCCTGGACTACCGTGACCCACATATGTATATGTGTACATATGTATATATTTAAAAGCTTTTAATCTTGTATATAAAAAATAACAAGGGCAACTATTCCCATAACACTGACTATCATCATCATTATTACACCAAAGGAAGGCATAACATCCATTGCAGCAGTATTAGAACTAAAGTATTAAAATTATGGCCCAAGGAAATGGCCAACAGATTATATAACAAATTACCCAAAAGTATAAGAATAATATTTTATTTATTTTGAAAAATGGCACAACCATATTAAATGTCATCACTATGAATATAATATGCAATGTAAAGGATACTAAAGGAACTAGCGCATTCAAATATAAATTAAAAGGACACCTACAATTTATATAACATTTACTCCCCTGTTTATGAATATCTCAATAATATTCTTGATGATTGAGTCCATACTTTTAGTTCATAGCGGTGCTCTTAGCCTAGTTCATATTAATTGCTCTGCGATTGTAATTCAAATATGTGTGAATGATACGTTTTGTGTGTTTGTGTACGACTTAACATAATTGTTAGTACCATATTTTGTATTCCATTCAAATGTGCGTGCATTGTACTTCATTTTGACTTACCTTATGTCATGGGCGTACACTCTCCACCTGGTATTTTGTGTTATGATCCCTGGGCAAATGAAATGTTGTATTATTATCAATGAAAACAGAAAATTTATGAAAATAGTTTTTGCATGAGGGGGAGGGGGAGGGAATGCTTAACATTTCTAGCGCATATCAAATCATTGTTGGGTGAAGTGTTTGTAATTGAAGACCAGTGAGAATGAGATGCATGAAGATTCATACGAAAGAAACAATCTACATGCCTCGCATTATTGTTGTTTCAGGAGGTTAACTTAGTTGTCCGAACTCCCAATTAGAAGTAAGCAAGACGCTACTATTTGTGAGACTGAACATTAATTTCAATGATCTGAATTCCCTTTAGGATCGTTGGAGCAAGATGGTGTCAAGGAGACTGAAATTGGAGCCAGCCAACGATTCTGTTAACAATTACGAAGCAGTTAAGATGGAGCCGGATGTCAATCATGACTACAGTGAACTGCTGAGTCGAGTGGAGGTCAGCATCAAAACGGAACCCCCCGAAGAGCTCCCGCCAGTTTCTGTGCAGATGGAGCAGTCGTGTCCACAAATTGGCTGTGGCCCGAGGGGTGCATAGTAATGCCAGGCGTTCAGGCCACGAGTTCAGATCGAGTTAGCATTTGCACCAAAGTGTCATAATATTTGGATAATTTATACACAATATATATTTGAAGATTGATGTATTTCTAAAAATCTGTTACATGCATGTTTGTTGTTTGGAGACACGGAAGTATGTGTTTTAGTTGATGTTTCTCCTAGTGTCTTTTTGTTATGGCAATGTGATTGCCTCACATTCAAAACAGGAAAATTTTTATGAAAGTATGGTTGCCAATAAGGATATGGATTTCCTGACATTGAAAGATTGAAAAGAGAAATTTTATGTCTATAATTATCATTGCCATCTATGCAACACATCCAAATATATTAGCCAGTATACCATATGGTTTCCAGTCTTTGAATCTCCAATTATGACTCCAGTTTTCTCCAATTTATCTCCAGTTTTGGGTGGACATTGTTGCTTTCAGAGGTAGATATGTATTTGGTGCAGATATTTCTGTATTTCTCTGAAATCTGACTTCCATTCTTGCTTTGTTTATTTAACATTTGCCTGTTTTCTTCTGTGTCATACGTCTATTGCATTCATGGAATTCTTTAAGTTGAGCCATCCAGAATGGTTATGCATGTTCCAAATGTCGGTCGGGGAGGTTTCATTTCTTTTCCTTGTTTGGCCCAAAGTGCATGTCCGAATGGAGAGAGAGCCCCTTTCGCACCACAAATGGGATGTTTTTCAGTATCAACCTAGTCAGAAAAGGCCCAAAAATAAAATCTTGTCCTGAAGCCTGAGGCAAAATGGTTTCTATGAATTATAAAAATCACTTAATGTGAGCTGTTTAAAGCCAATCAAGATTTAATAATGTTAATTTATCCAACATTTTACAGTTTTTGAGCTTTTTAAGATGTTCAGCAGTCATATGATTGGCATTCAATGAATGAAATTTACCTTAAATTGTTGGTTAAATCTGTAATTTACTTTAAAGTTTAACTAATCATTTGTTTTGTACATACTAGATTGATAACTTATTGCCACATTGTGTTGACAGTTCTATAAGATACAATGAAAATTAATAGAAAAATTTATGTATCCTTTAGTCTATAAGCTACATTTGTGAGTGAAAATGTCACTTGTTTTTATGTGGTTAGTTATCAAGGAGAGCCGTACTTAAATGTTAATAATGACGATATCAAGTGACAGTGTGTACCGCATAGAATGGTGATATTGTTGGAGTCATGGAACATTTAACTTTTCACCTAGACTATGTGTTTGTCTGGTGAGTGATTCATATGTTCAAGTGAAATTCCTGGTTAATGATAGCTAGTAGTTATTCATGAAATGTAGTTAGTCATGAAATGGGTGCGTCAGTATTTATATGGTGATTTGTGCCAAATTCATTGATTCACCTCATTCAGGGTATTTTGCAATTTTGACAGCCAAGTCCACATTATGTACTATGTTGTTAGTAGCTTGGAGGTAACTCCAAACTTCATTAGAATGTGATTACTTGAATATGGTAGTAATTACAGTCATGCCCAGATTAGCCATTATTTAAATTATATATATATGGTTAGATTATAAGTAACTTATTTGGTGATCTCACATGAATATTTATGAGAGAGTGGATTATGATCTAGCAAATCACTTATTGATAACTTGAGCATCTTTTTGAGTTTTATTTATATTAAAATTACCAATTCTAGCAAGTGTTTGCTTACAAATACTGCTGATGCTAGGCAATACCAAATTTTCTCTGGTGTTAAAGAAATTAAGCTGAATAGCTCTAGTCTTTACAAATAATGCAAATGCCTCTGTTAATTGAAAAAATGTAGCAGCAGTGAAGAATATTGTGATAAGTATTAGTATTGGTGCAATAGAATAATTTATTCATTCTGTTACAGCAGGCCAAGTCATATGTGGCCAAAGTGTTTATGATTTCTTAATATTGTTGGAACATAAAATGATTGCAGTTTTATCGGAAAAGTCGTGAAAAAAGTTCAAATGCATTGGTGAACTATTTTTGGAATGAAATTTGGATGGATGGTAGAAAATTGAAATTCAGTGATGCACTACGAAATATATCCCATCGTCACTTTCAACATACAAGTCACCCAGTATTCAGCTAGTCATGCTCCATTACATGTGTTCAAAAGAAAATGTATCATTAATTTTGTGGCATGATAATGCCAACTAGGGAAGGGTAATAATTGAATTTCACCAAACCTCATGTGGAGGTTCATTGTGACACCAGTTAGTTTGAAAAACGATATATTTTGTTACAATATATTTATTTAATAATTTGTAAAACAAATATTTATTGTGTGCTCATGTTCTTATTGTATATGGAAGATATTATTAGTGTGTCACTAGTCAGTGTTTTATGTGTAGTCATTTTAATCAAAGAGAGGTTGTACTTTTATCTCCTCCAGTCTTGATTAAATACAAAATAAATGGAAGTCATTTATACCTTTGCAAATGGAGTTGTTCATTTACTGGTATATACTTCTACCCTTTGGAAAAATATGGAATAACTTTACTTTTATTACCTTGAGTTCAAGTAGCAACCTTTAAATTGTTTATTATAGCAGTCAAAAGTTCCAAATTAAATAAATTATTTGCTTAAAATATAGGTTAAACCATGAGACTATTTATTGAAAATGGAAATGAGTTGTCAATTAAATTTCTTCAGTGAAATCTATGACAACTGCTCACTGTACGGACTCACTGCAATTAAGAGTTTTCCTCACAACAAAATTAAAAACGAACTCTGCTATACAAAAATTATATTTATTGTGATTCTGCAAAATTCAAGACATTGCTATTATCAAACATTTGTAACAAACAAAATTACAAAAACTTATGAAATCCATATCACTGACTTGCAAAATGACTACCAAATGACAAATACATAACTCATGCAGTTTTAACTGCTACACATAATTTCTCTCTGAACACATGTCCCAGCCACTTGATTGGATGAATTATTAAGCAAGAATACATCTGCTGAATTTTTTCACACTGGCTGAATATAGTGACAAATAATAAAATATATATTGCTCAAACATGTTAACAAGTTGCATTCATTTGCCCATTAAAAAAAAAAAAAAAAAAGAAAAGATGACGTGAGTACCATGTAATAACAGGCATATCTACACACTGGCATTTAATAAATTCCAATCAAGAAAACTGTAAAACATTGTCACAGGTACAATTACTCAACACATTTCCACTACATTTAAAGTTTTAAAAGTGAATAATTAATTTTAAATTAGGAACTAAAACAACACTGATGTACCGAGATGAATACTAAGCTTACATGCCACATTTCCTTAAGTAAACCCCTATTTCTTTCAAGACACAAGTTGCTTGGCCATTACGGCATGCATAAAAAAAATTGCACCTGGTTCACAACCTTATCATTATTGTGCAAGTGACTTGCAGCAGGGAGGAGGGCAAGGGTGTCGATTGGATCTGCCAAGCAGAGAACTACTACTCCTTTCTTTTTTTCCTATGTACAGCAAGGTATTCCTACCAAGAAACAAATCCCTGTTTTTTTTTTTTCAAGTAGCTGATTATCTCTCGTGCACTGGGCAAAACATTTACAAGGTTAACTTTTTCACATTTTTTGCATCAGTCTCATACGCCTTTTTTTTTGTCTCTGTTTACTCTTCTCTGAGGAATTTTATTTTGCAACAACAGCCTGCAGCTATTATTGCATACCCTTGACAAAGTTACAAACAAGAAAATAACAGACCAATTTGGGTACAAAAAATATTTTCTCATTCAAAAAGAGATATATTAATTTTTGAAGGAGAAACTAGTGCCTTAAAAGCCATTGAGGAAAGATTTAATCACTAAATAATTACACAGCAAATGCTATAATGCATTATCTCTATTGAGATATATATATATATATATCCCCCTCTCTTTCTCGCTTGAAATTTTGTTTCAAAGATGAAGAGGCTAGAGCTTTTAAGTTACTTATCTCCTCTCTCCTTCAAAGTCATCCCTCACTTAATACATTACACACGTCCCCTAAGAATCCAATTATCGAAAAGCTACTCATTCCAGCCAATAAAATGCACAGGCTGAAAAATGCACAATCAACTATCCCCTTAACAATCCATAGTTGCTGTAACAATAGCTGACGAATCTATTGAGTTGAATTTTTAGCAAGCTTGGTTAAAGAGAGGGCATCCATCAAAGTAAATCCAGCCCAGACAAGACGTTCCCAATACATTAGTTCCCACACCTCCCCTGGGAAGCATGACTTATAATTATTCACACAGTCTACCTTAGAAAATTTGCACTCAGGGAGCCATGAAAAATGTTTCAATTTCTCAAAGGAGGCATGAAACAAACATATTTTGGAAACAGCTGCCATGGACTATTTATTTCTGCATGTAATCTGATTCTGAGAGCTGCTTTCAAAGGGTCATTTAGTTTAAGGATTTTTTAAAAATAATTCCAAATAATTTCTTATTCAATTTATGCAAAAATCTAGTCAATCGGGGTCAGCTTTTTCCACGGAACTTTTCAACTTCCCAGCCACAATTTAGGAGATGGATTTTGGAAAAAAAGTGCATTTTATAGGTAGGATAGAGGACAAAGGAATATCAAAATAAAGCCATAGTAAGGGCCTCCCAAATTACTCATACTGCATGGATAGATAAAGCCATAGGAAGAGAGAAAATAAATCATTGATATAAGCAGTGTCGATAGCTAATACAGGAATGCACAGTTTATGTACAGAATGAATACACTATATATATGTATATATACTAGATAAAAAAATGACAAGGCCAATTCATTTCTAATAAGATGTTTAGTTCAGCACGATGTTAGCAACATAGTCAAACAGTTTATAAAACCAAATGAAGAGCATTTGCACAGATTCACGTGATAATAATCAACAGACATAACATAAAACAGTTGAAATGAATTTAATTTTAAAAATAATTTCCATGTTGACCACAAAAACGATCCCCATATACATCTGATTAAAAATCAACAAAAAAACAATGAGCACAAGTATTGTTTTCATGTTAAAGTGCAGCCACTTCATTCTCAGTGCTCTGGTTTGCACGCAAAAGTGGTTTGAAAGAGAAATATTTAATGATTACTCTCAGAATCACAAGTATTCATGCTGAACAAACTGTAAACACAAAGAATGACGCCTCACAGCTTAACTGATAACTTTTAAATATTCTTAATTTGCAATGGCATGTGCTGAAATGTTATTGGAAAGCAGTGGTGCGAATCCCACACACTTCTCTCATGCAATTATAGTCCTAGACCGTTAACCTTGAGGAACCAATTTCACGCCACAAGAAAGTGTGACAGACACAACCATTATGAATCAGGAGTTTTCAAAAATGCCATAAATATAGTCCAAAATCATTTTTGAACAAGTAGGTGTACAAAATTCTAACCTGCACTAATAACCTAGCTTGGTTTTCAATGTACAAAATACTAAGCACACAGCTTGGTTATGAAAAAATGATATTCTTGGACTCAAGTCCACCCATGCAATTCACAACAATATTAAAGCATTCACTTTTGGTGTGGTTTTCTTTTGCTTGTTCATCGATAAAAAAAAACCACAACGGTAGAACTCATACATGGAGGCACTGGGTAGTAGCTACAAATGTATTCATGTATAAACAACACAACAACTGGGTATTACCCATTTCAATTCAATATTTCACAAACAAATAAAAAAAATCACATCAAATAATAGCGATACGAGAAAAATATAAATTGGCAGTTTAGAGAACCTGGTGTACTGATAAAAATAGACATTTGATAAATAAATTATAAATAAATAACTATGCTTAAAGCATACGAGATCACAATTATTTGCAAATAGTAAAAAGCAAATGAATAGCATTCTCTCAGCATTCTTTGCAAGATGTAATCTCGAGAAAACTTAGAAACTCTTAACCAAATAATACATAAAATATCTCCGATGTATTTAATCGTCAAATGCTACTTCACTATCTTAAGGCAAGTTTACTGAGAGAGGTATGACAGGCATGTTAGTTCTTAGAACCTTGATTTTTACTATATTTATCACACCAAAATTGTAATCACAACCTTTTACCCACTAAAATTATGTACACCTTAATTTATCTGATGATTTTCCAAGCAATATTCGCCAACATTCAGTTGCTAGAAAAATATTAAGACAAATAAACAAAACAAAAAGCACCGGACACAACCATGATTTCATCAAAGTGTCATTTGTATGACATTAAATGAAATAAAGATCACAAAATTAATACTGAGGTCAAATACACAAGAAAGTCACTGATTTTAGACAATAGACACGTTAAACATAGCCTTCCCACCTAGCTGAGATGGAATGGTGAAATTCTTTCTCAAATTAAAAATTATAATGACTGTGTTAACAAGAAAAATACTGTAAAATTTTTAAGGAATCAATAGAATAACACAATCTTGATAAATGATTTGATGACATACAATTACATTAGCTTAACTAGCGCAAATGTATTCAAACAAAGTCAATATAGCTATCAAAACAAAACTCGCTTTTATCCTAAAACATAAGCTCAATTCTCCTTCAACTCCACCAATTTGATTGAGTGAATTGTATACAATAACAGCATTAGTTTCGAAGATGGCAGAGTCCCCGAAAATTAAGCAACAATAAAATGATTCAATTCCCAAGGAAACGCAATTTATGCATTAAAAACTTTCTCTAAGAATCAGCAGCAACACAGGAACCTATGAAGACATAGGCCAAGATTTGAGACATATCAAATAAATTAAAATTATAGAACTCCGAAAACTTTGAATGAATAATAATAAAAACTGATACTTAACCAACTCACAGTGTCAACAGATATTGGCTTCTGTTGGATACTTTAACAATCATCCACGAATATGATGACATATTCACACCCTTCTTATAAAAACTTGATAAGACTGGAATTAATCGAGTCTCCCTGATGAAACTGATATACACTTTTGTAGGTATTAAAGTGACATTGAACTACATTCCTTTGATTTAGATGAGGCTGCACATTTAAGGTCAACCTTTGCAAATGGGTAAACAAAGAGCTATTGGAAGGCATAGGGGTCAATGTGAGTCTAGCTAAGGCAAGTGACAAGCAGCATTGGCTGTCACGTTTCAGCCCTTTGTACAAAATAACAAGACACGACAGTATCAATGGCAGCTAAACAGAGATCTTGTATTTGGCAAAGAAGAGTGAGCCAACTATGTACGATTATAAGTGATCAACAATTGGGGGGGGAGGACAGAACCCCCAACCCCGTTAAAATAGAAGAGGACACCTGAAGAATGGCTAAAATAATATTGCACATGAAGGCAGAGGCAAACCAACAACCTGTCGATGTGCATCACAACACTTGAGTCCTGATACATGACAACTTACAATAAACCCACAAGTTATCACAACAAAAAGCAAGTGGGCTATAATAAAAATACATGTATTGTTAAAATATGCGCTATGTTGTCCCTAAAATCCCTAGCAAAGCAACTACTTCTGGAAACACACACAAAAACACTTGTGTTTCTCACTAATGGCAAGTTAATCCATACAAGGCATAGGAATTACAAGGGCCTTCACAGGCCAACACGTCATCTCACTTTCGGCCCCAACATTTAGCAACGGTTCAACCAAAATGGATGAGTCATTCCCAGGCTGTGCGGAATATTCCACACACGGAAAATGAAAAAAAATGCCAGAGAAAGAAAAGAACTCCGAATGTCTATTTCAAGTATTGACAGAATATCTGACACATGGTGAAAATATTTTCATCACCATAAACAAGAGAGAGAGTTATGTGTTTAAGAGAAAAAAGACATACTCACAAAAATATATGTGTAGTCGAACCTTGAATTCACAATTGTTATTACTATTATTGACAGTGATTTGGTTCATTTAAATCAGTTTTGTCGGAATTGAAATATATGATAGCAACAATATTGTCACACAGACAGCGAACGTTATATATATCAAAATAAACAAGAGGGAAACTTGCTCGATGAATTTCAAGGATACTTCAGAAGTACTTCAGCACTAACCATTGAGTGTTTGAAAGCCCGAGGACTGTGACAATTTTCAACAATAACCAAGATACAGTTCTTTCTCACCGAGTTCCTGGGTGCCTAGAGCCTCAAGAAGACACGACTAATCGTCTCACCTAAACTATTTAAAAAAGATAACACAGCTTTAGCAGAAAATCAGATCCTTGACAAATAATTTTGTTTTCAAAACACACTCGAATGCAATGCTTGACTCAGAATCACTCTTTCACCCCTGCCTCTACAACATCTCTTTATGCAAACCAGCTCCCATCACTCTCTGCCATATCTCTTTATTATGATATGAACCAAATATTAAACGGCTCATTGTCAGTCATCATTAATTATCATTGGAAATACAATAGGAAGAGAGGTCAACAAAATCCGGTGGAAATCTGACCTCGTAACCCTTTGCAACATACACAGTTCCACAATTACAACAGTAATCAAAAATGTTTTCACAAACTTTAGCCTTCTGGCAGAATTCCATTGATTCCTTGAATAATCATTACTCTAAGATATGAGGCTAATGTTGTATAAACAGCCAGTTATATCAAATTTCAACGGTCTCCAAATTAGTGAAAGACTTATACTTGTAGTTGCAAAGAGGCTCCATTGTGGTTCCACAAACACCCAGATGAAATCACCAACTTTGCACACCTAGGCATTAGGCCAACTCTGGATCAACATACAAAGATCAAACTCTTGCTGGCTGAATGATTGTGCCGTTGTTGATAACAGAAGCCATCTGATCATTCGAGTTCTCATCTGGTTCTAATCTTTCAGCATCCGAATCAAATCCTGGGTTTAGTATTATGTTAGGCAGAAGCTCTATCACTTCCTGGTCCTCTGATTGCACTGAAAAAACAACAAGAGATCAGGAATGAAAACATGATAGTGCAGAATCAAAAACGTTTTTATTTGTATCAGGTCTAAGAAGAGATTGAACACTTTACTTCATGGTGAGATACAAAGGACATAGGGGGAAACTGAAATCAAATAAGGCTCTGAGGGGCATATCGTATAACATTCCTACTCTTAAGGTTTAGGAGATCATGGGAGGAAGACTTTTTATGAGCTTATTCACAACATTTGTGAGGGAAGAATTAGGCAGGAAAAATTTGTTAGATCAAAGTTACTTCCTATTCCAAAAAAAAAAAGAAAGGCAGCCATTTGTGATCTTTCACACAGCTAAAGTTGTACTCAAGAATCATTAATATGAAGAACCAGAGCAGGGAAAATGTTTGCTTATGGGAGGATCAGTTTGGGTTCAGAAAGGGGAGAGCCACAATTGATGCCATAGCAGTTTTGAGGTAACTGATAGATGGGAAATAGAATACAATCAGCATCCATGTGTTTGATGCTCAGATTTTGAGAAAGAATTTGATAGAGGGAATCAGGTGGAATTAACGAATGCATTGCAGAAAATAAGAGTATATAGGAGACTTCATGACAACCTGCGCATGCCTCAGACAGCTCAGTGAGGGATGGAGAAATGGAATGGACAGGGTTAGGAAGAGGAGTAATGTAAGGGGTGTCCATTATCACCACTGATGTTCAACATATATGAGGAGGAGATGGTTCAAGAGGCACTGGAAACACTGGAGACAGGAATGAAAAACAGCAGGGAATACATAAAATCAGGTAGGTTTTTTGGATGACCAAGCTTAAGTTTGCAAGTTAGCCAAGGGCTTGCAAGCATTGCTGAGCACATTGCAATGAGTGTGTGATAGGCATGGATTAAGAATAAATGTAAACAAAACAAAGATTATGCAATTTTCCAGAAAGAAAAAACTAAGCTACACATTAAAATAGGAGGGCAAAAACTAGAACATGTGGAAAAGTTTATGCCTCGTCAAGGCGAATGATTGTTACACTTTGAAATTGATACATTTTAATGCAAATTAGCAGATGACTCTGTTGAAGCTACTGCAGTGGCATTTCCGGCAGTTTCTTTGAATGGTAAAAGTGATGGGGACATGGAAGAAGAATTGAATTAGGCAAAGAAGCTTTCACAGGGAGGAGAGATTTAATGACAGGAATGGTAAGTAGGGATGTCAAGACAAGGCTAGTTAATACTTTGACATGGAGCATAGTTATGTATGGTGCAGAAACATGGCCAGTGAAGCATGAGGATAGACGTAGACTGGAGGCTTTTGAAATGTGAGTGTGGAGAGGGTTAATGGGAAAGAAAGGAAGACAAATGAGGAAGTGTTAGGTACAGTGGGGGGAGGAGAGGGGATTGTCGGGCAAAATCCAAGGGAGAGAGGAAAAATGGACGCAGAGCATATTGATTGGTAATGGGAGACTGAAGGTGAAGACTGTATTAGAGAGGAGAATGTTAGGCGAGCAAAAAAGGGACAGAAATAGGATAGGACTGTCTGCCGGAATGAAGAGAGGAAGTATACGGAGATGAAGAGATACTTATTGCAGAGTTGGAGGATGTGTTGTGTGTTGTTAGGAGAGGAAAGGGAAAGTATAGTTAAGCCCTCGCTAAGTCAAGTGCCTGCCCAAAACCTTAAATGGAATAATAATAATAATCATGCCAATAGAGTCAAAATGTTTAAATATTGGGTTAGTTCAAGCTTCATGTTGCTTTTATAACCCTAAATATATGAATAAGCAACTTTGCTTACACGGCACATATGTTAATGAACAAATTGCTAACCACAAAGTAAGCTGATAGTTAATTTATTGGGATGAAATATAAAAATGAATATTACATTTTATATATTTTAAGGTCAACAATTGCCAAAATGAAATTATAGCAAGCAATACTAAGACTTCACGAAGAAAGAGCAGTGCATAGAATAAATGACACCTATAGCAGATATCACAAAGCAATATGTATATATGCAAACAGCAAATGAACATCATCTTCACTCTGAAGCCAGTAACATATACAATTAAGAAAGTTTACATTTGCTGATTTTGGTGCTGCCCCAAAAGGGGTTTCAAAGAATTTTATTTTTATTAATAAATCAATTACTATATGTCATAACAAAATAATGAAAGCTGAAATGAAACTTCTTCAAATGAAATAATACTTGGAATTGATATTTCAATTGATTCAATTCCATATGGCAATATTTGTAGTGGAGTTTTGCATTTGGAGGTCAATTACTGCATTTACTCTGGATAAATAAACAAAATTGGCATAGCATTTGCAGCTCTACATCTTCAAGTAGCAGAGAAATGAAAGAATATTTTAAAACTGCATCTTCCTGAATAAAATATGACAGCGCTTCAACATGTAACCAACTCACAGAGTGATGGGCGAACCTCCTTAGGATAGATAAAAAAAATTGGACATTGATAATCGAAAAGATCGCAAATTATTTGTCAAAATCATTATCCCTTCAAGAAAAAGAAGTAACCAATGTTGAACAATAGAGTTCTAAGACCAACAACGTTTATACACTCAACAACTCTGAACTCTAAGCTTGAACAAAACTTACTCACGCAAGAAATGGCACGGAGAATTCTTTTCATCAGTGCTGCACAACAGCCTACCTAAGAATATGGTGATCATTATACATTGCGGTGTTGATATTTTTGAATTTGAAAATGTTTCCGCCTCATTCAAATTCCATTCATCAGGCTTTACTGCATTGAAAAATCAAAGAGTTTTATTTCAAATGCTCATGAAAAATATTTGCAACAAGAACTTGAGCCTTTTTGGACACCATAAGTAAAAGTTACTTACTTTGCGACTTTTATTGAAGTTGGTAACAAACATTGAAATTAGGACCCAATGAAATGGGCATCGGATTATATAAGAAACTACCAAAAAGTATAAATGATACAAAGGGAACTGCTGCATTCAGGCATCAATTAAAATGATATCTACAGCATAATATGTTGTACTCAGTTGACAAATATCTCAACAATATTCCCGATCAGTAAGTTCATACTCATAGTTTATAGCAATGGTCATAGTCTAGTTCATATTAATGATCAATGATTTTTCTGAATTGATATTTCACGTGCATTTTGCAGTCAATGTTCATGGGTTTGTGCCAAATGTTACGTAACTGTGAGCACCATCATTTCTTTCTCTATGTATCTTAATTTAACCTGTGCCTTTGCTCATTTGTGACGTGCCTTATATCATGAACATACACCACCCACCTGCTATTTATGTGTTTTAATCTCTGGGCAAATAAAAAGTAATAATAATAACTTCTACTCTACCACTGCTAAGGTTAGCAGCCCACACATTTCTTCTTTAAAATGTCAGCAATGGATACTACGCCACCCAATCTCTTAAAACATTAATTTTCATGAACCCTTCCACAAATCACGTAGCAAGAATTACTTTAATATTAATTACCATAGCTTAAAACTAATCCTTGGAACAGCTCAATGAATCAAGCTGAATTTATGGCCTCCAACTAACTTGGCTAACACTTTCTCTGTAACTGAACACAGGTACACTAGACATCTATGCCAGGATAATGTCCTATACATTACTTGTACTTTCATCTATACAATTTCAGCACTGACTGATAACTAAATGGTATGTTTATTCCATTTGCTAGCAAGATAAAAAAATGATCACCACCACATTTCTGTTTTTATGTCCAATTTTCATTAGAAAAAATTCTATTCAATACATGACATTTTCAGTTTCCCCAAGCCATTTTGAAATTCCTGATTTTTTCTTCGTTCATCGGTCCTGGACCAACCCTGCCTGAGAATTAAGTCTGTAATGTAATGTAATCCTGGACGGAATAATTGATTATTGATGCCAGTTTGGTGGGCGATGCCGGAGGATGAAGGAATATTTGTAGAGATAAAGATAAAAATATAGTAAAACACAGAGACACACAGATATTGAAATATTTACAATATTCTGCAGGTGAGGTAACCAATAATGAGAGTCTCAACTGTCAAACGCATTAAATTCTCTTCTAATGTTTGAAATGTTCTGCCTTTACGTCTCCCAAAGACTTAAAAATGGCAACCTGAGTCACTGTAATGACATTTTAATAACTGATGATTGAGTAACTAAGATTGTTTTCATACATGTGACCATAATTTTCCAAACTTAAAAAAGAAAAAGTTTGGACTATCACATGATACGAGGGCTGTTCAATAAGTACCCGTGTTAGAAATGAAAAAACCATTTAAAAAAAAATATATTTTTTTTCTTTTTTTTCAACATAGTCTCCTTTTAGAAAGATACACTTCTCCCAACGTTCCAGCCATTTTTTTAACCCCTCCAAAATATAGGATTTGTCAAACTCTCCAAAATATGCCTCTGTCTCAGTGATAACTTCCTGGTTGGAGCTAATTTTTTTTCCCGCGAGCCATTTCTTCATGTTAGGGAATAAGAAAAAGTCGCAGGGAGCCAGATCGGGTGAATACGGGGGGTGCGGCAGCAGTAGTTCATAACGTAGTTCATGTAGTTTGGCGGCGACGACTCCACCAAAAAAACTCCACAAAAAAGTGAATCACCAAACGATACTGCTCTTTTTCCATCTTCAAGCGAAAATCACGAAACACGTCTTACACTCGAATGGCTGCCAAATCCAAACTAACCATTAAATCAGTCTGAAATTTGTTTCACTGTCGTTTGATAGATGGCAGCACGCGATGATAACATAAACTTCCCTCAGGAACGCCCTTTGTCGTCAAACACGGGCACTTATTGAACCGCCCTCGTACAAGCATTTCATGAGCGAGTACTTTAACCAGTGTTTCTCAGTCCCATCAATTTGCAGATGAAACTTGTTCATGGCAAATTTACATTGGACCACAAAAAGGTTACCTATTGCAACTCTTTCATGGAGAATTCAAAAAATGTATCTTATTAACAATTCGCAAGTACTGGAGCTTGACTTGTGGACCAAAGCAAGGCTTTGTGTTTGCAGACAATATTCAAGCAGCATTTTCAAAGGAATTGAGCCAAAAACATCAACTGCATACTTACAGTTGGGAGCCTGGCACTCTTTATAGAGCAAATAACAAGTTCCTACAGCAAGCATCAGCAGAGTTCCCATAACAACAGCAACCGCAGCAACCCATACTCTAGTGTCAAACTCTTCTGCCCCCTCCAAGAGGTGCCGTGCAAGTTCTGAAACCAATCATTAACACCAAATTAAGCAATTTTCATTGGCACGGTCAAGTGCATCACAGGCACCAAAAAAGTATACGTAAGAGCTTAGACCAAAGTAATGAAATGAAAGCAGCCCACCAATTTCTTCAACATCATTCAAGGTCTTGGCTTCCATCTCCGTCACATTTCCAGGCCCAAGAGTATTTGAGGCCCAGATTTGAAATATGTAGGTCGAATTTGGCTGCAGGCGGTAGACATCGATTTGCCTCTGAAATAAGGGGAATAGAAAGACAATAGTTATTCCATTGATATGATGAGAATGGTGGAATTAAACTCCTCTACAATATATTTATAGGGACATAGTTTACTGACTTAAGACTGTTGCTGACCAAACACTAACCGAAGGAGTAAAATGTGTGGATGACAGTGAAGACCGAATGAAACCACTCGTCAAAGAAAGATGGAACGGAGTGCATTTTTGTGCACAGACTTCCACAACTTCGACAAGTCAACCACACAACCTCTCAACGATAAAATAAATTAATTACCAGAGTACGTTGAGGACCAAAGAGTAATGAACTTGAAACCTTCCAAATGCATGATGCCTATTGTTTGCACTCACATTATGTAAGTGTTGATTATAATACAAAAACCCAAACCATAACAGAGAAAAAAGCTGGAAAAGGAAAAACAAATAATATTACAATTCTGAAGTGCATGATATCCCTCAATTACTGACGAAATTTCACTATTTTCAGCTGATAAATTTAATTAAAATTAATCAAGCTCGACCGACATCATGCGAAGAATAGCCCAAGCAGAGAAGGCATTCATTGAGAAGAGGCAACTACTACTATGTTCAAAGTACATAAGATTGCAAATAAGGAAGCAATTCGTCAAGACTTTCGTGTGGAGCATGGCGCTCTATGGATCGGAGACATGGAACATCGGAAAAGTGGACCAAAGAAGAATAGAAGAATTTGAAACATGGTGCTGGAGGAGAATGCTGAAGATTAAATGGACAAATAGAGGGAGGAACGATGAAGTATACACACAGAAGAGCAGAAGAGGAAAGGAGCATACGGAGAGCTCCACAACAAAGAAGAACTAGATGGATTGGACATACCTTGAGGCACAATGGATTAGTTAGAAACGTAATAGAAGGAAACATTGTAGGAAAGAACCTGCGAGGAAGGCCAAGAGACAAGCACATAGAGGACAAATTAAGAAGGACGTAAAACAGGGAACCTTTCAAGAGGGTGAGGGTATTAACGCTAAATAGGGAAGAATGGAGGGCTGCAGTGAACCAATCTTAGGATTGAAATACTGATGATGATGAATTTAAATTTGACTGAGAAAGGGAGATTCCCCAGCAGTAAGTCTCTGTGGGCATTGCGTGCAATGTTCCCCAAGTGCTGTGTAGCCTAATGAACCAGTGCCTGCCTCCTTTCTCTTTCCAAGTACAAATGGCACATTTTGGAAATATTTTGCTCTCTATTCAGATAATCAGAGGAAAATGCTACCTTAGTTCCCTAAAGTCAAACAAAAAGAGGAGCCATTATGCAACTATTAACTTCTTTCCCGAAAGAGAAAGATACTTGGGGGCCAATTATTCCATTTGACCAATTTCAGATAAAGAGCAGATGAGTCATGAATAATGCATGCAACTATGCCAATGGACATTTGATTTTGGCTACAGCTTTGGAAGAGTTTCATATTTACGACAATAATTTGTTAAATAATGTTGTGTTAATAATGGTTTACACTGACTTAAAGTGACATACTTTGTTCTTCACTGGCAGGGTATTGCCATCAAAGCAAGTATTTTTCAGACAGAACATATAATATTCTTATTAATAATTAATATAATAATAATAGATTTGATTTGCCGAAAGATCATATTACAAAAATCCGAGGTGGACGGTGTGATATACATGATATAAGGCACGTCAATAAGGAGTAAAATGCATACCGGCTCGATTGAGACACAAAATATGGCACTAACTATTACATTAAATATATCACAAGCTACTGCATTAAATAAGGTAAGATTTTGCATGGAGCTTAAGTGGTTATCAATAACATCAACAGAGAGATGGGGAGAAAGGCAAATGGGACCGGATAGGACAAATACTCAGTTTTATAGACTTCTAGGAAGTGTTCAAGAGAGTGAATTGGGTAATATAAACAAATAAATTGCAGAAAATAGGAAGAGATTGGAGGGTTAAGAGACCAATTTGCAGGCTGAACATGTCTCAGCCTGCTCAGGTGCGAGTGGGGAATGGATGGTAGTATTAGGAAGAGTAAGGCAGGGTTGCCCATTATCACCGTTGCTGTTCGACCTGTATGCAGAGGAAATGATTAATGAGGATTGGGAAGAACTGGAGGTAGGAATGAAAGTCGGAAGGGAATTCGTAAAATCAGTTAGGTTTACTGATGATCAAGATTTAGTTTGTCAGTCAGCCAAGGGGTTGCAAGCATTGCTAAGTGAATTGGAAATTCAGTGCGACAGGTATGGGATGAGAATCAATATTAATTAAACAAAGGTTATGCAATTTTCTAGAAAGAAGAAGGCTAAGCTTAACATTAGAATAGGAGGGCAAAAACTGGAGCAGGTAGAACAGTTTACGTTTATCGGAAGTGTTTACGTCCATCACCCTCAACGTAGTAGGGACGTAGGAGAAGAATAGCTCTAGGCCAAGAAGCTTTCACCAGGAGGAGGGAGTTGATGACAGTGAGGTTGAGTAAGGATGTTAAGAAAAGGCTTGTCAAAACTTTGACATGAAATGATTTTGTATGGCACTGAATAATGGTCATTAAAGCAAGATGATAGGCATAGATTGGAGGCTTTTGAAATGTGGGTGCGGAGAAGGATGGAGAAGAGGAAGTGGACAGAAAGGAAATCAAACGAGGAAGTATGGTTGGGGAGGAGAGGGGACTGTTGGCAGAAATCATATGGATGCAGGAAAGATGGATGCAAAATATTTTGAAAAGCAGTGGAGGAAGGGTCGGGAATAGGATAGGGATGTTGGATGGAAGGAAGTACACAGAGAAGAAGAGGCGCTTATTGTAGAGTAGGATATCAGGTTAGGTTTTCATTAGATGTGGCAAGTAAATGCATCATTATACAATTGTACATCCATGCATCCATCCAAAACCTACCTTACCTGGTAAAAAAACCAATAATAATTGACAGAGATTAATAGCAATTTATAAGTGAGATAGTACAAGCAAACAAAAACACAGAGAAGGACAGACAAAAGAAACTTGCACATATTTTAAATTTTTGGGGGCCAAACCACCTTTCTCAAGGGAGAGAAGGAACTAAGTAGAAGGTTTCAATAGGAGAGGATGAGGACGCTGGATGGAAAGGGAAGGTGTGGAAAGGTTTGGGAGGGGAAGAGTTGGCAGGGGAAGGTTTGGGAGTGAAGAGGGGAAGCAAATATCCGGAGATTGGGGAATTCAGGGTCTGATATTAATGCCAGACTCATTCCAGGAATCAAGGATTCAAACTGAAAACAATAAAACACCAGTTCTATTGTATTATAGTATTTATAGTTTGAGTGGAGGGTTAGGAGGGATGTCAGAATGGAGGAATATAGCATTTATCAAAGGGAGGCTTACGCTGGGAGGCATATTTTGGGATTGAGAGCATCCCAATCAGGGAAGAATTCTAGCATGAGGCACTGCGGTTATTCATTCTAATATTTAGTGGTGTGGTACACTGCCTGATTTTCAACTCTCTCCTCCCTCATGCACCTCAAGCAATGTAGTTAACCTTCTGAAATGCCAACTATGCCCTGCCTTCTCTATCAGACAGTGTACCACACCTAGAATTTCATAGTAGATATCTTTTGAGGTACCTTTGCTTAACAATATGCAATATACTGTGACTGTGGCTTGAGAATGCCAGTAGAATGAGCATATTAATTCTCATTAAGTAAGATCAAATTGAAGGCATTTTATCGTCATCACATGACTATAAGCATGTGATTCATACAAAGTATGGGACATGTCAAGGTTATAAAAGAAGTCTAACACAGCAATTGACAGGAAAACAAAAAAGTACAACCAAGCAGAAATCTTGAAGGGAATTTAGTCCCAATATAATGGTAGAAGTGTGCATGTATTGCAAAAGGAAATCATTCTGGTGTCCAGCCTCGTAAGTATCTACATGCGTTTTTTTCTAAATTATGACACATATTATGACAATTTATTAATATTATGTTTGGGGCATGAAAAAATAACATAAAACAATAGAACAACATAAATTTATGAGCAAGGCACAAGGCAGTATATTAATTACATGGACATGGTGGTGCCCGTGAGGGCAGTCAGAAGCAGCACTTTTTCAATTATAACAATTGTTCAAAAGGGAAGATTTACTGTCAAACGGTATAGTATTTCAGATTAGACTGTCGTATTCCCCAAACTATAGTGAAGTCAAAACACACATAAGGCATTTTTTTAATGCATTATAAATTGATATTACATTTACAAACTAGTACTTAAAACTACAGAAAAATGATTATACAAATCAGCAAGGAATGTTCTTTTGATAATTTTTACTGCATTAATTTACCCAAAGAAAGATGTGGCCCATTAAAAAAATAAAGAGGATTTTTTTGAGGATGATTGGAGCAGTAGGAAAATGTAAGAATTCACCGCACATGAGTGACTCTTTGACTACAACTCCATTCACGGCCACATGCTCTGGAATGAGGGCATGACTACTTACCACATTTGCACTGATGTGATCGGGAACGACAAAGTGCCACTCCGGATTCGGACTAACATTCGGCTGGGAATTCAACTGATGTACAAGGCGATAACGTGCAGTGAAGTGAGATATGGGATAACCTCCGTCTTCCGCCACGTCCCAAAGTAATAATGCTAGCACTGTAGATGGGTGTACAGTGACATTTACCAGAGCTGGAGGAGGAGCTGCAATTGAGAAGAGTAAAAGAAGCAAGACCAAGATGAGAAAGATAATTAAAACATAATAACATCTGGAAATTACTTAAGCTATTCATTAATGATTAAGTATCTATTTATAAGCATTTGATAAAAAATGAAAGCTGTAAATCAAACACACAAATATGAGGGTGTATTATGAGATGAATTCAATTCGATACAGATGGAACGTCCCATATATTACACAGAGACATCCTTCGAATGGACACCACAATATAAATTAATTACCATCTCCCAAGATTATAATCTAGAAAAGAATGTTTTGAGACGTTACTTTGTGAAAGCGATTCATATCGGAAAAGAAAAATCTTTGTTCTTCCACATATATTTTACCATTCACGACCTAGTTTTCAACTTACAAAGTCGTCATCAAGAGATGAATTTTTAAGTCAAAACCTACATCGTGAATAATAAAATATATGTGGAGGAACAAAGTCTTTTCTTTTCCCTAATAATTTAGCTTCATTATTAACCTTTTGCAAATATTGTACTTCCGCTCATACCCTGGCATCCGGACTTGTTATTTCTGGGCTTCATCCTCTCGCAAACTTAATTAGAAAATTTGTCGGCTAAAGTGACTGTATCATCCCACATTACACAGTCAGCAGTTTTACTTTAACAGTTAAGATTGAAATGAACTATGACATGACTGTGACACCATGGACTACGACATTTAAAGGTGAATTACACCTTATCAGACGACTATTGCTAAGCATTGAAAATAAGCGTTTATTGCAGCTAATTGATTTGAGATATAATGAAAACGTGTGAAAGCATAATTTGCCAGTGAGAAATGACTTCAAGATACAGTATCAACTTGACTTCTTTGGTGCTTCAGTAATTAATAAAAGCCTTTAACTGCTGTCAATTTTATCCTATGCTTAGAACTTACAGTGTGCAACTAGTGGTGCATGTAGCCTCTGCTCTGTGACATAATGAAAGAGAACATTGATTTTTCTTTGGCAAACACCAGTGACTTGAATATAAGCCCATGGAAATCTTTACAATAGTTTTAAGGAGGGGGTATATGCATATATACACACACACATATAAGTATGTATGTGTGTGTGTGTATATATATATATGTGTATATATGTATGTTATATATATATATATATATATATATATATATATATATATATACACACACACACACACACACACACACACACACGAGGGTCATCCGGAAAGTAGTACCCGTTCGTGCCGCAGTGAAGTGCTGACGACGCGAGTAGCCGCTGGACGAGGTCAGATAGCTTCAGTGGCTTGTCTGCCTTCTCTGAGCCAAGTTGCGTGACGCTAGCATTGCCTGTGTTGTTTCTGTGATTGTTTACAATGTTTAAAAAAATTGAGAACGCCGCCAGTTGTGAAGTGAGGGCAGTGATTAAATTCCTCAATGCAAGAAACGTTCGCCCATGTGATATTCATCGCCAATTAAAGGAGGTGTATGGAGACAATGTAATGGACGAGTCGTCTGTTCGGCGGTGGTGTCGCAACTTCAACATGGGGAGGGGGAACACACACGACGATGAGCGTTCGGGGAGACCGTCTGTCATTACAGACCAACTGGTGAGCTCAGTTGACGAATTCGTGAGGAGAGATGGTGCGGGGGCTAACGTACTGGCTTCCCACCCTGAGGGCGCGGGTTCAAATCCCGGCGGTGTTGAATATTTTTCAGAGGTATCTCGATCCCTACTTGAGGTGCTTTGTGGAGGGCACTTTGAGTGAGTACGCCGTCCGTCGGATGGGACGTTAAGCCGCGGACCCCTTGGCGCCTTTCGTAAAGAGTAGGCTAATGCCGACGCCGGGTTTCTCTCCACCCTTCATCCTTTCCTGTCCTTCCCCTATGGCGCAAATGACCTTAGCTGTCGGTCGCCTCCCCTCAAAACTACTACTACGATCGGCGCGTCACAATTGATGACATCTGTGAGCATTTTCCCAATGTTTCTCGAACAATTGTTCATGAAATTGTTAAACACCATCTGCATTATGCAAAAATTTGTGCAAGATGGGTCCCTCGCGTATCTCAATGAGCTGGCGGCGAAGGACTATGCAGCAGGAATACAGAAACTTGTCACACGTTATGACAAATGCCTTAATTTGCTTGGAGATTATGTTGAGAAGTAGTTTAAAGTATCCTCTTTCAAATAAAATTTTTTATGTTTGTTAATATTTACTTTTGTGTCTTTATTTCACGAACGGGTACTACTTTCCGGATGACCCTCGTGTGTGTGTGTGTGTGTGTGTGTGTGTGTGTGTGTATATATATATATATATATATATATATATATATATATATATATATATATATATATATATATATATATATATATATATATATATATATATATATATATATATATATATATATATATATATCATTACTTCTATATCTTCAGAGGAAGACGGATTGTTTCCGTCGAAATATCAAGAAATAACGTTTGAGTGTTCTTCTTTTTTTGTGTTTCTATATTGTGTGTTACTGTGTATTGTACTATTCGGCACTTCCGTGTTACGTCTACGAAAGCATATATATATATATATATATATATATATATATATACATACACATATACATATATGTGTGTATATATATACATACACATATACATATATGTGTGTATATATATATGTGTATATATGTATGTTATATATATATATATATATATATATATATGTAGATATATGATATAAATATACATGTTTAAGTCCTTAGACATTAGCAGCAAATTGTCAAATGAGAAAATAAAATATTTTCACAAAATTAACCGATCCTCCAAGAAATAAACTTGAGATCCTAACTTCAATTTCCTTTCAGAAAGCTCCAAGTTTGCTATAACCTTCTCAATTTAAAATGATTGCAACATAGGTAAGAAATATGACCTTGACCTCAAATCTGTGACTATGTGCACAAAAGGAAACACCAGGAAATGATAACTATTTCATTTACAATAATTTAATTGGCATGCAAATATTTCTAAATGTGTGCAAAAATTAAGTTTATGAATGGCCCTCACCGTGTTTGTATGACCATGAAAAATGATCAATTGAAATATTATTTCTTGAGTTTTTTTTGTCTAGTAGGAAACCATGCATTTATGAAAAGAGCATTGGCCTACGTTCTTGGCCACATGTCTCTGCAAGAGGCCATACAAGATTTTTGCAGATAGAAACCTTAAGACTCCATTAAATATCAAAGGCAATCCTCACATGAATCATATCCAAGAGAGCAGTTTTATGAATTACATTCCATCAAATTTTAAGTTGGCTGATTAAATACTTCAAAACTCAAGGGTAATTTGATAGATATCATTGCATGTAGCAGTCGAGTCAAAGGCCACATAATTAAGCAATAATCAAAATTGGTTGGTACAGATTGAAATGAGAGTAATGGCATATAAAGTGATAAAACGGAAACCAGCACCATTGGAGGAGACTACATATTAACAGAACTACCCACAGGGTATGGTAACATCAGTAGTGATAAAAATGTGACTTTGACTTTGATAAAAATGTATACAATACAATTTTTTTCTAAACCTTACATCAAAATTACTAATTCAACAATAAATTTCTAAAAAAACAATACTTTACATTAAAACGAGATTGATAACTGTATTGTTAAGATAATTTGTCCACACATAATGAATGGATGCTATGTCCTACAATTAAGTTTTACTCTTAAAAAAAATTCTATTAAAAAGAACCACGAAAAGAATATAATTTCCTCGTAAAAAGTATAATTTTTTTGAACGTGTTAATGTATCAATTATTAAAATAATGGCAACACTGAATTGATCTTCTATACAGTCACATGCAGGCCACAAATGAGCAAAAGCAATTGTGAGCGCACCTCTAAGCTAAGTGATTCACGCACCTATTTGAACAGGATGGTAACTCTGAACAACACAAAAGTTATGAGTGATCAAGGGGTGTGAATTATGAGAGACTAGCTGCATTAAAACATATAATATAAAAAAAACGTATACCTCTCTAAGCTAAACATCTGTTCTTGCTCTGTAGGAACCACTTATTTACAGCTGTTACCAACGACAGCCAACTACTTATAGACTGCATGTAACTTATCGTCATTCCAGGGCCAAGACCACAAATAAGCAACGCTAACGCTCTATATACTCACTCCTCACTTCCACCCTGACCCGAGCTTTGATCACATCCTCATGACTTCCACCATTTTCTCCTTCCACACTGCAAGCGTACACTCCAGCATCCTCTCTTTTCAGGCTAACCAGAGAAAGACTTCCATCCTCCTGGATTCTATTTTGATTCAGCTTCTCCTTTCGACCTTCCCGGACCCACATCACGGTACTATGTGCTCCCAGTGGACTGTCTGGACCTGTGCATCTCAGGACCAGATTCTTTCCAATATCAACAGCTTCCTCCTGGATTTCTGGATACTCCGTGTCTGACGCATGGCAAAAGCCTGGGCGAAGAATATCCCAAAGCCCAACACCTCAATTTCATGAGGTGTCAATTGAGAGCCAAAGCGAGCTTGTCATTGTGTTATGCATGAATTGTGGAGCAAAACTTCCTATTGCAGCAATTCATGTTCAATGAATACGCAATGTAACATTAACACGGTGTATTCCATTGCACATGCATGAATCTAAAATGAGGCTCCCAAAAAGCGAAACAAACATTTTCCAGCAAACACAAAATTATGGTTGGTGATACAATTACGTAAATATTTTTACTCTGTACCACCTACTATAAGCATTAGCAAACATTCCCATTGCCTAAACTACATTCAAACCATTAATAAATTACTTACCTTTCACAAGGACAAGCAGTAGAGAGATACCAACAATCTTCTTAATAATCATTCTTCCATATTAGGCACGATTAATATTATTCTTGGCAAATGTCCCCTCAAACATGACTTCTTATTTTAGCTTAGAAGCTTCAGTGGAGAAATAACTTTACAATCGACACCAAGAACCCCTCATCCTACATTTCTTCGTCGAATTATCGAATTTCGTTAGGTCCGATTAACTAAGCACTCAAATACATGCTGCCATCTCTAGGCCAGAGGCGGTATGAAGAATTCAGAACATCAAATCAAGATAAAATAAAAGCAACAGTAAATGCGGAGTACCTAGGGTACCTTGTGTGATGTGAATTGTCTACTACTATAGTCTAAAGTACTTGCGGCTGGTTCAGTGTCGATTCATTTTTCTCTGAACTCGGTAAGTACGGTACAATTTTCAACATTTTGCGGTAATTTTATTTTCCTTCGAAATTTTGTAAATATGTTTACCTGTAGGGAAGTTGATCGTGGTTAAATTGTGGAATCTTAAATGAAATTGTTAACGCATCTGCTTGAAAATTACTATTTGGAGTGTTTAATTTAGTGAGAAGGAATGGCAAAGTGCTTCGGAGGTGTACGTAGTTGATAAGCATTAGATAACCTGACAATGCGCAGAAGTGAAAAGGTACCACGATTTCATGGTTATTTTTTATCCTATTCGAATGACGTTTCAAATTATTGTGTTGCATTGAAAGCCCTCGTATTTATATTAATTTTCGTTTGTTCCGTAATGATTGTTACCGTGAGCATTTATTGACCCACTATTATGCTATTTTGTCGATTGGCGCTAATGGTTTTTGCATTCGATTGGTAGAAAATTCACGAATTACCTCAAATTGTTCTAGCTAAGCTTTGCTCAAGGCGGAGAATATAAATCGAGATAGGTCATGGCTCTATATCTACTGTATTGCCATCGTTAGATGCGTTGGTTAAAAATTCTCATGATTCAGGTTCATGGTCTCGTTATGCTCGGCGTTCCTTTTACACCTCTGTGATTCAATCGGCGTTAATTTTTTATGTAGCTGAATGGTGCTGTCGCGAAGTATTTTGTGTGATTATATCCTGGGAGAAATCGATTACAGCTTACCTGTGCAAACCCTTTTGCATAGGTTCCGATCATTATATGGGGTGGTTCGTCGGTTTTTTCGGATAATCAGGAATTCCAAAAGAATCAGCCTATGTGGTTACCTGGCTATCACCAAACTAAATATTAAAGATGAAAACGCTTTTAAGAACTCCTTTTACCGAATAGCTCGAGAGAGAGAGCGAGCGTGAATAGTCAAATCCTGGAAATGATTTGGAGGTAACGATTAGTCACAGGGTTGATAATTCTGAACGCCTTGTTGTTGTTGATGGAGAGAAATGATACCCACACTATGAAAAGCTAGTTGTTTGAGGAATGGAGGAATCTTCTGGTGTTCAATCTAAATAATGTGATGGTAGTTGAAAGAAACTATTCAATTGAATTCACCTCGCAATTAATATCAGTGTGGCGTTAATTTCTGAATGATAAAATCTTGGCAAATCTCTACAGCATCTCAAACTTTTAGCTACTGCAACGAGTTCCTTGTATTTGATAAAGACCCCTTTCATTCTGGTCAAGGAGGTCGAATTTGTAAGGGATCGATCAAGTATTATTACTAAGTTCAAGCTTGATTAGTATAAATTTGTTGATAATTAATCAGTATCATGTAGTGCACATGATGGTCATTTGAAAATAGCCGTTGTTTAAGTCAAACTCAACATAAAGTGGCCAGAAAATGGCGGTTAATATTTTTAAGTGTTAACGGCAAGTTTGACTCTACTGGAGACAATTAATTATCATGTTTTTTAAACGAATGGTTAGGCATGCGAACATATTTTACTTACATGACTTCAGTTAGTTGAATAATGTATTAAGATGATTTATGTTTGCTGCGAGAAGGGTATTATAATTGGATTTTTTAAGTAATTTAATTATTTTATTGTAATGAGAATGTCAGTACAGCATCAGGCGTCCGCAATGCGAGTTTAAACCTCAAGTATCAATAGAGTTTTATTCATGAACTGCATTAAGCAGTAAATTCTGCAAAATATAACGGAGATTAATAATTAAAGCAATCCTCAAGAGGAAGAATAATTTAGCCAAGCGTTGGTGGCATCCCGTAGGAATACCGTATTGATCTGTTTGGTACTTTTGGCAGAGCATCTTTCGCTAAAGCTAGAATATGGAACCAATTTCCTCTCGCATTCTTCATATCTTTTCTTCCAGTATTCATATTATATCTAAGGAATTACGTTTCGTGAGCCTTTTTAGAGTGCGTGTTCAAATTTTTTCTTAAAATGAAACTTGATTTTAAATTTTTGGGCGAAACTTATTCATTGCAACGCGCATCATCGATATCCTTAATTTCACGCAACCCACATCCCAAACACGCCATTGGAAGCAAAGGTATCCTTTTAGAGGGCTTGTTTCGAAAAGATTTCTATGTTTAAGTACCTGGTGAAAGCCGAAATTTCACTGATCGCAGTAGCCTAATAAACGATCCACTTAGACGGCTCGTAAAAATGGTTACGGGTGTTTTGCTTTAGCTAATAAGTGCCAAGTCTGTTACATAAAAACACTTGGAACAGTTACCCGGGTGAACTTGGCTGTTTACCCAGCAGACATGCGATAAATGGGAGTGCTAAGTACATGTATACATATGTGTGTATACAGTGGGGTAAGGCGGTCAGTTTATTATTGAAGGGGTTCAGCGTGTGTGCCTCCTTATCCTAAGACCTCAGGTTCAAACCCCACCTCAATTAAAGATATTATATTGCAATGTATTGAAAAAATTACGAACTTGTGAATTAACCTCCGAGTCTCTTGAAATTAGACCTAAACTTCTCCTTAGGTAGGACGCGGAAGGAATTGATTAGCGTAAGAATGAAGTAAGTGGGCGAGGAAACATTGAGCGTATCAAATTAGTTATTTCTGAATGTCAGTTCTAATATCTTGGGGTAATTTAAGAATTTGATTTGTTAATCCTATTTTGGCGTGCCTTTTTTTTTAAATAAATTGAACTTAAGCATCAAATTTTGTTTCACATCAAGTGGTTTGCGATTACTTCTATTCGAAATGCTGCATGTTCACGTCCCTTTGGGAATGAGACACTTACAACGTCCTGGCTATCCCTGGACCACCTCGAGTACTATCATAGTTTAAGCTCCCCTCATTGGGGTTTTGATGCGGCAGTCACGACAAAATACCTTTCCCAGCCAGATTGCCCACATACAGGTCTGCGTCACGGTTGATTGGATCTCTTCTATGGACGTAAAAGGGGTCCCTTTCAGGGTTGCCTCAATCCGAGGGAACATAATGAAGTCTGCTGGGGCGACATCAGTACTGCTGGGGAGGTTGGGTAGCGTTGGAACCTGGTGTTGGGCCAGGAACTCGCGGATTCGTAGCCCGTTGTGGCGACCACCTTGGGCACGTGTTTGGCGCACACTTTCCTCATCGCTTAATCTTTAATAATAATGCGAAACACAACAGTAGACAACAAGTTCAGTTCATTGGCAGCCATTTTGATACTCAATCAATACTCGGTCAGAGTCCAACAATTGTCGAACACGAGCAACATTGTTATCGGTTTTGTTCGTTGGCGGCCGCCCAGAGCGTTGTTCGTCGTTAAACTCTTCCCGGCCTTTCTTTAAGGCCTTAAACCACTTCAAAACCTGTGATTAGGACAGAGCAGTCCCAGTAACCCTCAAGAATCATTTTGTAAGTCTCCTCGAGGGATTTTTAAGTTTAGCGCAAGACTTATTAATCGCGTAACGTTGCTCGATCGTCGGTCATCATACTTGATGATGATGCGCAGCATCGAACCCTTGGTCGTGAAATATTAAATCTTTATTGCGGAAATGTTAAGTTTCTTTTTACCCTCATAATTGGGTACTAGGTCACAAATGGATATTACGTGCTGGTCGACATGACTAAATTTAATATAGTTAAATAGTGTGCGTTTACTCATATTTATAAGTACTCGATTCCTAGGTCGAAATTAAAAAAAAAACAAGTCACGATTTTTGTTTTACAAGTTCTGGATGTCACCTCGGGTGCTAATTATGTCACCTTCACGTCTGTTGAACTCATTTTTCTAAACAATAACTATGATGCAGGGACGCATCTTAAAAATTGACGATAAAAACCATCACCTACGTACAAGTTATGCTGTATCTATAAATTTTCACGTAACGTAGCCAAAAAGTAGAAGTGACATTCGGAATGTTATGCTCGCTGTATAGAATGTTTTTCCATACGGTCTTTATGGACCTAATCAGTTCAGGGAAAATATGTTGAAAGACCTTTCATGATTCTCTAAATATTGCCATCTATATCATTGTATTTCAAGTCTCATGTAGAGTTTATAGTCTTTTTAAAGTCACTCTTTAGCTTTAGTCTGGAGTCGTTTAATTACTTCTGAGCATTCACCATGAGGAATATTTTGGTCTTAAATTCAAATTTTTTTGCCATCTAATTTTCGCAATTAACCATTTCTGGGGATAGGGGGTGTGATCAGAAAGAGGATCTGAGCTGATCTGGATGGACTCGAAATTGCCAAGTGTCGAGAAAGACGGAATTTTGACGTCGCGGCCTCGATGAATCCCGGATATTACTACCCTCTCCAATAAATACGCGAACTGACGCCACAAAAAATTTATTTTGCAAAATTTAGTCTACATCGATTTTTTCCCCTTCGACAAAGTATCCTCCATTCGTTGCTATGCACTTATTCCATTTTCTCTATTCCACTGTTTAAGGCACCCTTGGAAGACCTCCTCGGCGGATAGGCTTTCTAGTGTTCTCTCGTCGTTTCTTGCTTTATTGCGTCTTCCACATCTTGTGACCAGTGATATGTCCCCTTATCACATTTTTGCATTTTGGGGCTCAGGGGGCGAGATCTGGTGAATTAGGAGGATTAACAAGGACGGTGATTGAATTTTTTGTTGCCGGAAACTGGGTAACATATCAATGCTGAATTTTCAGGTGCATTGTCATGGTGAAGGATCCATCCATCGTGTTCTGTTAAAATAGTGTGCACTGTTGCTGATTTTCCTAAATTCAGTTAATCAGCTATCATTCGGACAGTTTTTCGACGATCGGTAAGGACAAGGGACCGCACACGATCAATGTTGTCGTCAACACAGGTGGTTGAAGGTCGTCCCGTCCTTGCATCACCATCGGTAGTGTCTAGTCGGCCATCTTTAAAACGCTTAATCCACTTGAAACCTGATGTTTTCTTAAGAGCATGATCACCGTAAACAGCTGTAAACCTACCAGTAATTTCTTGATAGCCTTTACCGCTTTTCTCCAAAAAACGTGATGTTGATTCGTTGCTCTGTCATTTCGTCAATTCCCATTTTTTACGAACAGTCTGAACTCATGTCAAAGAATTGAAATTTATGGAGCCGATGACGTCAAAACCTAAGTGCTATCGAAGAACGGCGATTTAAAGACCTGAACTTAATTATTCCCTTCCCTGGAGCATGTCTTAATCAAGTCTTATTTCACAATATTTCACAAAAAGTCTCAATGAGTTAGTCTTAATGCTCCAACAATGAACCGAGTGGAAAGTCGAATCGACTTGGGACTACGATTCAATTCCTGATTATTGAGTCGACGATTATGGATTCTCCATGCATTCTTCCATTATCTTTCATTTTTTTTCCTTTCCGAAATGTCGGATTCCGAATGGTTGATCAGACAGGCAATACGAATGCTTGCTTACCGTTCGCGAAATGTCTTTCCCAACCCCACAGTCTTCCACGAAACCCCGCTCGTGGCAAGTCAAAATCTTTCGTGGTCTCAGTAAGCGACCTATTAACAAATAAAAAAACATAAAATCAATGCAATTGGTCGCGTTCAATTTGGGCCATTAACCTAACAATTACGCAATCTTTATTATGCCAGATTTAAAAAATATAGTTTTGATTATGCAAGTGTCTCAAGACGCCTTCTGATTTTTGGTCAAAATGAACCGCCACGCTCTGCAAACGCCTCGGTATCTCCTTGTAATGTATATTATCTTTATTGCTTTCTACGTTTATCTCTGTGTGACCGCTAATGGTCTGTTATGACACCCTTATTATGACCAGTCGACCCGGTTTAGAACTACTTCCTTTTTTAAAACAATTCCCAATGAACTTCTCTTTGATATTAATGCGTCAAAACAATTTCCCTCGCCGCATTTCGTTCTTCTGAGCTCATTCAACGCCAACCTTTACTTTAAATTGGTAATTTCAAGCTATCTACTTCTATTTACATAGGATTTAGAAGTACAAGTTATTATTAACCAATGGTTAATTTACATGCCCTCTGGATTGTGGTCGAAATGTTGATTCATGTACTGCGAAAATTTCATCACGGCGTGTAAACTTTAAAGCATGGAAAATTCATGTTGTCTTTTCGTGTCGTCTTTGGTTTTGCAGACGGGAAGTGGTTGTTTTTCATGCTCATAGGAAATGACCTCTTTGAAATTGTCACATATAATTTTCACTATATCATTGTGTTTTTTTCAAAGAAGGAAATGGCGCGGTTTTTGCCGACTCCGGGTGAATGACTTCCTTAGTACGTACAGCTTTGTACGTGCGATAAAATTTTACTTGCCCTTCCCCCGAAATAGTCTCTCGTTTTCCTTGTTGGTTGAATATGTTCACGTCGGACCTTAGCGACGAAGAAGCCGTGTCCTTCTTCCCCTATCAATGGTCTTGTCCAGTCTGTGACTACGGGTATATATAGCTATATATATATATATATATATATATATATGCATAGGTATGTGTATGTATGTATATATGTGTGTATATACATATATATGTATGTATATATATGTGTGTGTGTACTATATATATATATATATATATATATATATATATATATATATATATATATATATATATATGTATATATATATATATATATATATATATATATATATGTATATATATATATATATATATATATAAACACAGATGTAGATTTTTAGAATATAGAGACACAAAGAAAGGACACTCACAATTTGTTATTTTACGTTTCGACAGCCCGGCTGTCGTCTTCAGAATCAATCTGAAGACGACAGATGTGCTGTCGAAACGTAAAATAACAAATTGTGAGTGTCCTTTCTTTGTGTCTCTATATTCTAAAAATCTACATCTGTGTTTTTATATATTTGTGTGTCGCCGATGAGCGTTCCATTTCGAAGATATTTTATATATATATATATATATATATATATATATATATATATATATATATATATATATATATATATATATATATATATATATATATATATAAGTAATTATTACCAGGAAATAACAGAGATATCTGGATAACATATTGCATGTATAAGCTTCCGATAAATTCAGCATCTTTGTTTCATTTATGGAATAGAAGCTGTTTCTCCATCAATGAAGCCTTTCGTTTTCACTTGTAATTGCTCCCATGGCAACAGCGTCAGCAAATGTAGGTTCCTAAATAAACAATATGGCGAGTTTCAGGAACGGAATTTTCCAAACCCCCCCACAACACGCCTAGTCATCTAGTACCTTGATTTTCGTCAGGAGGCGAGAGCATGAAGGTATTTCTAAAGTAGAGGTGGTATTAAGATATTCCAATCGTGGAATATTAAGTTCGATTGGTGAGGTCAAAATAGGCGAAGAAATTTAGCCATGACATGAATGGACGTCCTTTTCTGTCTTGTTTACCCCATGACCTCGCCTATTACCTTTTAAGTTGGGCTTTAAATTATCTCAGATCTGTCCGCGTAGGCTGTAGGATTCGTATAGTTATCAGTAGATTATTAGCTTGTTGATGAGTTTGGTTAATCGGGGGCTCTGGTTCTGGTTTTCCTAATTATTTATTTTCATTTCCATCATCCTTACAATATTATTTGAAGGTTTTCGATATGCTTTAGTTAATCACCAGTCAAGGGAGAAAGTTACAGGTTCCTCTAGATACCACTAAGATTGTTTACATCAGTCGTAATTAATGAAGTCCCAAGAAATGTAGAGGATCAACTTAAACGTTAATGTGTGTCTCTTACATTTTCGAAAGAAATTGAAAATTCATTCGGCCGGGAATAATTTTTCTACGGAAGTGCGTTTTCTGATGCCTGTTGAAAAAAGGTTGTTTTGGCACGAATTATTTCGTAGAATTCCTTCGAGCAAATATTTCAATCAGTTTCAGACGGGATTAGTTATGTTTTTAGTTCGTGGTTTTTTCCCTAAAAATTATACAACGATACAAGCTTATTTCTGTAAACAGCCCCCATACATTGACAAGCATTTAAGAGAAAAGAATTCCCCATAAATACGTCACGAATATCTACGTATTTTTTCGCGGTACATGGTGGAGTATAAATAGACAGTAGTGTAAAGAGAGCCCTGTGTGGTGTGTTGATGTTGCGGAGAAGTGCTTTTTACAAGGTAACCAATGTATAAAAAAGGATCGAACCTTCAGGAGTACACCGCTTTAGCGGCGACCTACATCTCACCACCACCTATCCGGGGTAGTGAAGAAAACGATGAATAGGCATTTCACCTATTTATCCCGTTATTCTTAATCACTCCTTACCGCAGACTTATAGACTTTTCGTTTTTTATTTACATCATATTTTCCCGATATTGTATTGGCAGCAATCTCACATGGACTCTCACTGAGTCTCGTTCATGAAAACCAGAAACACGAAAGAGCCAAGTGGTCTTAGTAGTTTATTAGCGGAAGCGACCGATATCTGAGGTGATTTGCGCCATCCGGGATAGTTGGGAAATTAGGCAAGGGTAGGATAGTCTGGTAATGGAGGAAGGGTGTCACATTCCCTACCTGTGTCTTTGGGGACGGAGACCATGATTTGCATGTCAATGTGATGGTGGAATTTCCCCTTCTTACTTTTCAATTCTAATTTGCACGTTATTCGATAGACTTTTACTATGTTGGTGGGTGCATGTCAATGTTAGTGGAGAGTATGTGTATTTGCGTGCGTGTCAGTTGAAAATGTTTCCTCTTGAATATACGAGGGTAGGCTGAACACTAATGTACACGTGCTTGCAGAACATCAACAAAATGATCTTCCGAAGCCGTCCTGATTGCATGTGGAAGTAACATCCCTACTCAAGACGCATGCGCAGGTTTGAGGTCGTTACATTCATCCAGTGTTTTTAAGAAGCAGAACTATGGAGACGTGTTCTAGTGCTGTGTCAACGCGGGTTAAACAGCGTGCTGTTATCGAATTTTCAACCGCTGAAAAAGTGACTCCTACTGAGATTCAACGTTGTTTAAAGGCTGTTCATGGTAACGATGCTGTAAATAGGTCTACTGTAAATTGATGGGTAGTAAAATTTCGTGGTTGCGAGCCTGGAAAAGCCATAATTGTTGATGAAAAACGCAGCGGACGTCCGATCACTGCCACAGAGGATATTTATCGCAAACTCGTATACGCCTCCGTGAGTGTAGATTTTGCGTGTGGTTTAATTCTCTTGTACGGGTGGTGAACTAACACCCCCCGCCACACGCCCCGGTGGTGGGTTGCGGGGTCTTATGTAGATGTAGAAGGGTGCAGGGAAACCCGGCGTCGGCATGAGCCTACGAAAGGAACGAAAACGTCTTAAAGAAAGGCGCCAAGGGGTTCATGTGTAGTTGAAAGTCCCATTTTGACAGGCGGCATGCTCCGCTTGAGATGCTATTCACATAGCACCCAAGTCGGGATCGGGATACCACTGAAAAAACCTACCGTCTCCAGGATTCGAATCCGTGTCCCCGGTGGTCGGAAGCCAATGCGTTGGCCACCGCATCCATCCTGATCTCCGGCAGAGTCAATAGAGCAACATGTGAATATCCAAGGCCGCCGTTAGTTAAAATGCACTCTACCTTAATGGAGTGATGTTATCCACGTGATGCTGAGTAACCATCCGAGTATGATGTTGGGCGTGCACCACACGAATTTCGTAAATTGCTCCCTTGCATTTCCGCCAAACGGGTAATAATTTGACCCCGCTACTCCCGGCCGGAAATGACGTGCGAGGAGGACCTGGCAGTTTTCCACCACTCGGCGGGAGCGTAGGTGAGGAGTAACAGCTTATAGAATGGGCAAAATAGACTCCGGAAGCAAATTTGGTCATCCGTAGACACTCCGGTCATCAGGGAATAGAATCTCATATCAATATGCTGTGGAAGTAATTACGCCGTAAGATATTTGAATACATCTACGAGACATCTCGTACTTAATATCCCGCAATCCGTCGTAAGGACGTGTGGCAGGGGATGATAGGTCACCAGCTATTCTACATATATTCCCTCATGCATGTGGCACCCCGCGATCCACCCGAAATCCGCGAGGAAAGGGGGCGACCGAACACCAATCATGCAACATGCCTACATACATATATTGCGAGTATTACATGGTTAGCAGATATTCCTATGCCTTTACAAAGAGGGCAGGTACACATGAAATCCGGACACTAATCACGGGTTAGTATTCTACGCATTCCAGACGGGCAATTAAAAAATACAATAGACTTTATGTACATTACATAATACCCCGCAAGCCGCCGCAAGGGCGTGTGGCGAGGGGTGTTAGGTCACCCGCCGTAAATAGGAACAATACCACAATACTTGAATATATCTGTTTGACAGTCTAACTCTCTCTCTAATTTTGTGACAATTGTCGACCCTGCCAATGTAATTAGGGGGCCTAATTGTATCTCCAATGTCGAATGCGAAACCACACGCTCTATATCTATTTAATGAGTTTAATCTAGCCCTGTGTCTTCGCATGTCTAAATGTTTTCACTCCAGATTCTGTATTTAATTTATATGACGCTTTGTGTCCTTTGGTACGGGGTTTTCACGAACCTGGAGGCTTTTCTCTGCAAAACTTTTCAATTCTGCAATTAATTCTTTTTGGAAAGTATTCCAAACGTATACTCAATGTGAGGTCTTATTTAAGATAAATAGCACGTTTCCTTCACTTTTTCGTCGCTACGCCTTTCGACTATACGTTTGACGAATGCCAGCTTTTTTATAGCGCCCCTTCCGCAAATCGTGCGCATATGTTCTCCCCAGGAGAGATCCGATGCAATTGTGACCTCCCCCAATTATTTCACTTCATCCACTACGCTCATCCGAACACCTCCGAGTGTTTAAGTATGTTTGTTTGTGTTTTCTATTGTTTAAGGAAAGCATGACGGTGCATTTTTTCGTATTTAATTCAAGCCCCCATTCTTCACTTCATTTTTTAATGTTGTTTAAGTAAGTTTTTAGTGAATAACAATCAGCGTCGTTTTCGCGAATACCTCACCGTAGTGTAAAAATTAACTTTTATTTATGCACGAAACCGTTTACACTGACGGATAATGATAATAAAGGACCCTAAAGAGACAAGGAGAATGAGGGGAGAACTTGTGATTTGTTTGCATTTTTAATGACGGCGTGATATCCTTTTTATGTTTGCCGCAGAAACACGGCAAGCGCCAAAGCGTAGCTGCTCCTTCGAGGTGAGGTGCGGGCGGGCCTTGGTTCCGAGTGGTGTCTACTCATATGGCTGAAAACATTCTTCTAAATATTTTGAGAGAAATTCAGCATCTTGGCCACAATTGTTGTCATTCATCATCAGTATTTCAATCCTTAGATTGGTTCACTGCAGTCCTCCATTCTTCCCTATTTAGCGTTAATTCCCTCACCCTCTGATAGGTTCCCTGTTTTACACCCTTCTTAATTTGCCCTATGTACTTGTCTCTTGGCCTTCCTCGCGGGATCTTTCCTTCAATTTTTCCTTTCATTATGTTTCTAACTATTCCATTGTGCCCCAAGGTATGTCCAATCCATCTAGTTCTTCTTTGTTGTGGAGCTCTCCACATGGTCCTTTCCTCTTCTGCTCTTCTATGTGCATACTTCATCGTTCCTACCTTTGTCTGCCCATTTAATTTTCAACATTCTCCTCCAGCACCATGTTTCAAATGCTTCTATTCTTCTTTGGTCCACTTTTCCTATGTTCCATGTCTCCGATCCATAGTGCGACATGCTCCACACGAAAGTCTTGACGAATTGCTTCCTTGTTTCCAGTCTTCGGTTCTTTGGACATAGTGATTGCCTCTTCTCAATGAACGCCTTCTTTGCTTGGGCTACTCTTCGCTTGATGTCGGTCGAGCTTCTTCCATCCCATGTTATACACTGCTTCCCAAGTAGATGAAGGATTCCACTTGCTCTAGTTTCACCCCTCCCATTGTGAATTCATTAACTCATTCAGATTCTCTCTTCCACACACAAGGATTTCCGTTTTCCTCTTGTTGATGTCCATATTACATTCCCCCAGTAATTGATCCGTACAAGTATTTTCTGCGTAAAAATTTGGTCAGGAGTAGAAGTCCGCGCCTGTGAGGTCACTGGAACTAGTCGTGATTTGAGTCGTCAATTGAATACCACTTGATGCTTTCATTCTGTGGTGCGGTCACAGTTTTACGAAAACAAAAAAAAGTCTGGAATTTGGCTGCGGTTGGCTAAAAAAAGAAACCCTCGGGGGGGGGGGGGGGGAAGTTTCCTGGAGGGAAAACAAGCGAGGCAGGCAGCACGGTTTCGGGCGATGTTTTCCCCGTCCACCTGTGCATCGGTTGCGATCGCCAGCGGATGCATGGGGCATTCCATCGTCCCCTTGCAAAGGGAATCAAGAGGAGGGAGGAGAGGGAGAGGGGTACGCCTGGGAGATCGAAAGAGGTCCTGTTTCCGCCGCTCGTTTTGTCTGGAATGTTCGAGACCACAAACAAAATGACCCTCAGAAGCACTCCTGGTGGTATGTGGAAGTAACATTCCCTCTCAACACGTACGCGCAGGTTTGAGGTCGTTACATTCATCTTAGCAGTATAACACGTCTCCATACTTCCGCTTCTCGAAATGCACTGGATGAATGGAACGACCTCAAACCTGCGCGTGCGTGTTGAGAGGGGACGTTACTTCCACATGCCACCAGGAGTGATTCAGAAGGTAATTTATTTTGTGGTTTGCAAGCTTGTGTGCATTAGTTTTCAGCCTACCCTCATACAAGTACATTCACTATGGTGTCCTAAGTGTAGACGGCTTCTGCATGCATGCAATGCGGGCTCTGAGTTTCTAGTCGCTCATTGAGAACGTTGGTTTTTACTTGAATTAAAATAAAATTTTCATACGTACCCTTCACGCAAGTCCATCTCGGGATTAGATTTCATCGTGGGAAACCTCATTTTAAGTTACTTCAGGAATCTTGTTCCATTTTATTAATTCCCTCCACACGTCTTTGAATGGCCTTTGTCACACCCACACACTGTTCGATACGTGCTCCCTTCTGCTCCCGAGGAGGCTTTCCGATGGTCGTCGTGAGAGTCTCTTGGACCGCATTCACCCACGGATTTCTCGGTCCATCCCTTCCCCCCATTTCCAACCATTTATCCTTCTTCTCTCGTGCATCTTCTTGGTGGTTCGATTCTCGTCTATTTTATCGAATAAAAGTAACGACCTCAAACCTGCGCGTGTGTGTTGAGAGGGAATGTTACTTCCACATGTCACCAGGAGTGATTCCGAATTTATTTTGTGGTCTACAAGTATATGTGCATCAGTGTATTGGGGGAGGTTTCTTAATAAGGGCCAAAATAAGAAAAAAAAGTCGTCATGTGTGGGCAGTCGCTGACGGAAGGAAATCCGTTCGTTCAGTTGTATTGATCTCGATGCATCCACCTGCGATGGGACAGCGGGCGCAAAAGCCTCGCAGAACCGATTGTGACCGGCTCAGTCAGCAGCCCTCGGAGGATTTACTTTCGTCTCTCGTTTTCCCGTGGAATTCAAAAGTGCACGCCGAAGTTAACGTTGACATCCCCGCCCAAATTCTTCGTTCGCCATCAGAGAACACCCCTCTCTCTCTCTCTTTCTCCTTCTCCCTCCATGGAGAATTACACTCGCCTGTTACATCCATGGCGAATGAAAAATGCACTTTGTTTTTTTTTAATTTTTTTGTTTTCAATTTCAAATCGGAATGAAAAACACTCTTCGTCCCACCGCAGGAAATACGTCGAAAAATTCTGGGAAAGAATGTGGGACTCGAAAATGCGAAACTCATAGAATGTGCTCGCTCTGCGTGTTTTAATTATGTGCTCATACTCTCGGCCAGAAAAAAAACGCGAAAGCTTTGGAATATAGAAAAAAAATTACTTCAACTAGAAAAGTACTAGGAGACGAACTGTTCCGCTGATGAGAAACTTGCGACAGCATTTGAGGAGAGGAAAGGAGGTCGCAATCGGTGGGGATGTGGTGGCAGCGTGGAATTCCGAATGTCAATTTGGCGGATGGAATAACCAATGAAGGCGAGGGGCCTGAGCGGGAAGATGTTTACGGAGCAAACTGGGAATGAGAAGGGATTGACTTTCAACCCTACCCAATAAATACGCGAACTGAGGCCAATTAAAACTTTATTTTGCAGAATTTAGTCTTCATCGATTTTGTCCCCTTCAAAGTAAGTACTCTCAATTCGTTGCTATGCTATACTTATTCCATATTCTCTATTCCACTGTTTGAAGCACCCTTGGAAGTCCTCCTCGGCAGTTAGGATTTTTAGTTGTCAATCGTCGTTTCTTGCTTTATTGTGCCCACATCGTCCCAATAATGTCCCCTCATCACATTTTATGCATTTTGGGAACCGGAAAAAGTATCTGGGGGCGAGATATGGCGAATAAGGAGGATGATCAAGGCTGGTGAATGAATTTGTTGCCAGAAACTGGCGAACAATCAATGCTAAATATGCAGGTGCATTGTCATGGTGAAGGATCCATCCATCGTGTTCGGTTAAATTAGTGTGCACTGTTCATTTTCCTGAATTTTAGTTCATCTGGTATCATTCGGACACTTTTTCGACAATCGATGAGGACAAGGGACCGCACACGATCAATGTTGTCGTCAACACAGATCGTTGAAGATCGTCCCGGGCTTGCATCATCCGTGGCGTCTTATCGGCCATCTTTAAAACCCTTAATCCACTTGAAAATGGATGTTTTCTTCAGAGCATGATCACCGCAAACGGCTGTCAACCTACCAGTAATTTCTTGATAAATTTTATCGAACTTCACGAAAAACTTGATGTCGTTGATCCGTTGTTATTCGTTGCTCCGTGATTTCGCCAATTTCCATTTTCGACAAATAGTTTAAACAGGGACAACAGAAACTAACGTAACTAGCACCACACGCACAGCTCGACGATCCGCAAAGCACAGACGGCTCTCATTGGGTCACGTATCATCGAGCATTTTTTGTGCAACATTCTATAAAATCTGTTGATGAGAAAGCCATCAAGGAACAGAGAGGGAGACGCGGAGGAGATATGTTTATGAAACAATAGCAAACACGAAAGCAGTGAAATGTGATGACGCGAAGAGATTAGCGAGTATGAGAGTCGAGGATGCATCAAATCAATCCCCGTGCTGAACATTGGTGATGATTGCTTGTCAGCCCTCTCGCACCAAGCCCTTTTCAAACGACAGGTGGCTTAACTTCTCTCAACCTTGCAGAGTACCTTGTGACTCGCGAAGTTATCAATCTAGACAAGGCACAGGTTCATCAATATATGAGGCAATATCCGAATATTCAAGCGAAGTCACGTTTAATTCTTAGACATTGACGCACGGTGTTTAGTCACAGTCGTGAACGTGGCCGCGGAGGTAGCGAAGATTGCTTTATTTTACGAATAGTGACCCCAAGCGATACGTAGACGGATTAATTAATTAATTGAAATCTCTTAGCGTTTCTCCGTTAGAGAAAGATGCCGTTAGACATGTCTACTCATTCATTCAATATTGGTATTCGTTTCCGCATGAGTTACAGTTATGGCGTTCATAGCTGACCGTTGAAAAATTGTATTTTCGGCCTTTGCACACTATTATTGTACTGTATGTCCATTAAGCGGTTCTTCTTAACTTGTTAATTTGATGTAACATTATTTTAATTTCCGTCGCCTTTAATTGAGGATGGTTCTATCCCGTGTGATAAGTTGTTTGGTCTGGGAAAATAGGAGTTTTAAAAAGCGATTACGCCTTTGAAAGTTTTACTGAAAATTTGACGAAGTTAGTCCAGGTTAAATCCCCGGGTGTTGGTGTAATATTTTTGGCCTCGTTTTGTTCCTTTCTTCCGGCATATTATTAACAGTTTGGTGCACCATCTATCAGATGGTGAATTGCACTGCAAGGACACTTGTACTTTTTTTGCCAAGGTGTGGCTCCGATATCTTCCACCCGATTCCTTTCAAGCCGTAATTGATCTCTTTCGCTAATTGTCAGTGGTGGATATTGCCACTGCAGTCGGTTGCCTCCCACACTGTTCGCCGTACTTCGTGATTTCTCTGTGAGTTATTTTCGCGGTATCCTTAGTCATTGACCAAATGTCCAAAAAGACAGTCGTATGTAGCCATCCAAAAAACTGAGAATGAAAAACAGAAACACTGGACCAAAGCGCATTTAAAGGATATGTAATCAGAGAGTTTCGCGGGAGATGAGATTTAGGAGAGATCATGAAGAAATCGGATGCTGCAGTTATCAGTGCATGAATCAAATGCATATTAATGACGAAATTAATGAAACTATTGTATTTATGAAATATTTCTTAAAAAATGATCAATGACAATCATTCTTCCTGAAGACTTCTTCGGTGCTTCAGATACCGAATTGTCAACGTACACGTCACCATAAAACAGCCCTTCAACGACGATGAATCTCAGTAGGAGTCACTTTTTCAGCAGTTAAAAATTCGATTACAGCACGCTGTTTCACTCTCGTTGACATGGCACTAGAACACGTCTCCATAATTCCGCTTCTCGAAATACACTGGATGAATTTTAAGACCTCAAACGTGCGAATGTGTGTTGAGGGGGAATGTTACTTACACATGCCACCAGGATTGCTTCTGAAGGTCATTTTGTTTGTGGTCTAAAATCACGTGTGCATTAGTTTCCAGCCTACACTCGTACGTACATTCATATTGGAACGAGTATCGTCTATATCCGTTTATGGCTTCTTCGTTTAGATCTCTTACTCAATTGCGTCTTAATTCCTTGGCATAGGATTTCTTTTAATATGTTAATCTTAGATTGACGACGATGCAGTAATTGGAAAATGAAGGATCCCTCGAAGAAGGAGGGGTCATTCTATTGGGAATCGTCTTTCGAATGTGCGTAACCCTGAAGAGGAGGGATACGTACGTGAGTGGGAAAAGCACGAAGGCAGGTCGCGGATGGTCTACGTCCAACGAATAAACGGGAGGGGCAAGGATTTTATTATTGGCAGACGAAGAGGCTGGCTGAGAAGGGAATCCATTCAGCAAATCAACCTGTAGGGATTACGAGCGACCGTCCAGAATGATGGCTCACAATGCGCAGATTTCACCGCGGAAACGGCTCCGCGTGTGCTCGGAACGAGAGATTAAGTGTTGTCCGGGGAGTGGCGAGCGCAATGGGCGTGCACCTGGTCCATCTCGATCCCCCACCCCCCCGCCTTCACTCCTCTCTCAATCCATCGCCATCGGGGCTATCTTGAGCCCTCGCCCTGAGCCTCCCTTCTCCCCTTCAGCCCCTACCGCCCCTCGAACCGGGCCGAGCGGACGAACAGGGGTGCCGCCCCGGCTGCGTGGTTACTAGGGGGCGCCCAAGCGATCCTCCTTTGCTCCGCATGCGTCCGCCCCGCGCCGTGGAAATGTCTTTGGCTCGTTGACCTCATGCATGATGCACTGTCCCTCGTCACCCCATGTGTGCATGCTTGCATGCCTTCTGTGTGTGTGTGTGTGTGTGTGTGTGTGTGTGTGTGTGTGTGTGTGTGTGTGTGGAGGGCTTCGTAGTGCTTTGGATTATTTTTTTAATGAGCTTATCGTGTCTTTCTGTTTTTTTTTCTATTTTACGTGGTGCGGGAAGGAATGGACTCCGTGAGGCAATTGATGCTCGTGGAGAAAAAAAAAACGTAACGTCGTTTTAAATATCGCATTTTTCGTGGGAGCGAGAGCCCTTGCACAATTTTCGGTCCAAAATGTTGACAATAGAGGCGAAAACGTAATATTTAAAATTAAAAAAAAATGTTTTGTACTTCCCACGTATATGAGGGCGTGTAATGCTCATTTTTTGGCGTACTTGTAACATTTAATTTATGGCTTCATTGCATTTAAATTTGGAGTGTAACCATGTTTTTTTTTAAAGAGATATGTAACTGAATTTTTCCTTCCTTTGTCGCATTTAATTTATTCCTCCAGCGTGGTCCGTTAAGGTCCGCATCAGGGTCCATGGTAATTAACACCGAAATTTATTACGACCACATATTTCGAAATTAAGGTGGTACCACTCGTTGAATGTTGTATCATTTCGGGTATGAAGGACGCGCGAATGGTTTTTTACTCAAATTTATCTGTAAAATGTTATGAAACAACTTGGAATTTTATAATCCTGAATTCAGCATAATGTTGAGCGTGAATTGTTCATTGCGCATTCCCCATCGTTGATGAATTGCTTAAATTTCTCATGATGTAATAATTATTTTGTCTACTTATACTTTACATAGGCGAGTACATTTTTATGTTTTGCATTTTAGAAGCGAAAACTTCATAAAAGCATTTGAAGTAGAGGATCAGGATAGTGCGGTGGCTAACGTACAGGCTTCCCACCGAGAGGGCCCGGGTTCAAATCCTGGAGACCAATATTTTTCAGCGTTATCCGTATCTCTAATTGAGGTGCTTTGTGGAGGGCACTTCGAGTGAGTACGCCGTCCGTCGGATGGAACGTTTAACTGCGGACCCCTAGGCGCCTTTCGACAAGATTAGGTTAATGCCGACGCCGGGTTTCTCTCCACCCTTCCTTTCCCAACCATCCCTAATGGCGCAAATCACCTAAGCTGTCGGTCACCTCCCCTAAATACTACCACTACTACTGCATTTGAAGTACCCTATTTATTTAGGAGTTATTTTGGAGCTTCTGCTTCACACCAAAAATGGCGCCCTACCAATGTTACTACGAGAATAGAAGCATTCGACGTTGTTGAATAGGAGCATATACGTAGTTGCTCGTAGATCGAGAATAGGAGCATTCGACTGCTTGAGAGCTTGAAGTCTCATTCGCCTTGACCGGAAATGATGTTTTGCCTTGACCCTCTGGAATGGTTTTTACACTGTGAAATCGTTGCACTGTAATGCATATTAGCGGATGACTCCGTTAAAAGTTACTGTCGCGGCATCTCCCGCAGTTTCTTGGAGCTTGAAGTCTGTGGTGATGCTCTTCGTTTTTGCCTTATTTCTTCGAGTGAAGCTTGTCGTATCAAATGAAATTGCAACCACACCTCCGGAGTAATCAGCTTGATCAATGTGCTATCCACTACAGTTTCCCAGAAAGTTCTGGCTCTCACAAATTCACACAGCTTAGGTTTGATTGCGAATGCCCAGGGACGGCTGAAACCCTCGAGCCTTTACGAAAGTTCTTTTAAGTGAATAACTTTTTTAGTTTAATCTTTTTTTAAAATATTTAATCGCCCTTGGTTGTTTTTTGGATCATATATATATTTTTTATCCGGTTGCAGATAGAAACAGCTTGTTTACTCCCCGCATTAATGTGTTCTCCAGTCACGTCCGGCGATCGAACCCTTCCTTCCCTTCGACTATCCCCATCTAATCAGTTTTTGCCATCAGGGCTCGATTGAGAATGAATGCAAATCCTGAAATCTCTTGCGCCATTTTCGATTTGGAATAATTACTAGGCATGGGGAGGGGCGAGAGAAAGTTGTTAGGAGAAACACGAGGAACGGAAGGAAAGTATATGCTTCAAATATCAAGAATCAATGGAATGTTGAAGACCGTGATAGAGGGAAGATAAAGATTGAGGCGTATTGAGCGGAATAAAGGGAGGCAAGAAGTACAATTAGTTGAAGAATGGTTTATTTATTTTTTTATATACACCCTGCAAACCACCGCCAGGGTCTGTGGCTGGAAGTGAATATACACCAGAATAATTTTACCCAAACCTGACCCTACCGCGGTCGGACAAAAGCTATTCTTATCCTTTATCGTTCGTGGAACAAATGACATCTTAACTCTATCTGTTCTACACTTAATCTCTCTAATTTTATTGGCATGATCTCTCCTAACGTAGTACGATAGAATTATAATAATACATTTTCAAAATCATTTCTAAATAGACATCCTTCCAATTTATGCCAGAGATTAAATCTGTAATTTTACCTTCGCTCCGTGAGTGATTCCCAGCCTAGCTGCTCTAATATTTTGGATATGCTACTCAATTTATCATTGCGACGTTTTACCAATCTAGCTCTTCTACGCTACATGCGATCCAATTCGGCAATTAATCCAACTTTATGAGGATCCCATTTATACTTGCAGCATATTCCAAATGAGGTCTAACCAACGACAGATTACACCTCTCTCTTACCTTTTCATCATATTTACCAAGCACCCTTCTAATACTCTTATCGAAACGTGAATAACGATATTTAGGCACGTTTTTATGATAACTCGTTACATTTAATCGTCAATTAATGGGAACTAGATAACTCACCAGTGAGTTTGAACATGTTAGCCATAGCAACGCCATCGGTCAGTTATTGCTCAGTTAAATGAGGTCTGTTGTCAACTTAAATAGCGGCCACAAAACCTTTACTTAAAGCGGAGGTTGACGTTGACCTTTAGCTTAACCATGCATAATAAAACCCAGCCTTAAGTGTCTCGCGATGCACGAATGAGAAGTGAAGCAGTTCTTATTCTCTGGGCCCATCGAAAACCTACCTTAACCGATTGGCTAGTTTTCATAATAATAGCCAGAAAGTATACACAGACGTGCTATTTAAGTAGGTCGTTTCTAATCAAAGATTCGTCAACTGCGTATGAAACGGCTGTCTTTCGCTCTAATCTATTGTACGTATTTATTGACATTGACTGTGAAGGAGATTCTCGACATTCGTGATCACAGGCTCAAGCGTTACAGAACAGTGCTCCTTCTGATGAACGGATTATTGCGTGTTTAGAGCCCTTGACCGAATGACGCTCCAGTAGGGATTCCATTACTACCCTGGAATCCCATCGCATTCTCCAGAAATCGAATTCAGTGGACGTCGAGGGGAGGGAAGGGTGGACGCGAGCCTAACCAATCCTCTCGTCAGCTCAACCCCGTTACGTATCTCCGAGGAATTAAACTTGACGATGTGGTTTATGGCACGATGCCAGATATGTCCTCAACATCATACGCCGGTTTATTTACGTGAATGCGGCCCCGTGACACGTAGCTACATCATTCTTCAAACTTGAGGTGAAACACGAATGTTTCCTGACTTCTCTCTCGACTTGCTTTTATTTTCTTCCCGATTTTCTCGTAATTTAAACTTTGCCGTCTCACCCGTTCGCCGAATGAGCTCTGCTTTCCCTTCAAATGTCTTAATACGAGTGTAGGCTGAAAACTAATGCACACGTGATTGCAGACCACAAACAAAATTACCTTCAGAAGCATGGAATGGTGGCATGTGCAAGTAATATTCCCCCTCAACACGCATGCGCAGGTTTGATGTCGTTGCATTCATCCAGTGTATTTTGAGAAACGGAAGTATGGAGACGTGTTCTGGTGCTATGTCAACGCGAGTTAAACAGCGTGCTGTTATCGAATTTTTAACTGCTGAAAAAGTGACGCCTACTGAGATTCATCGTCGTTTAAAAGCCGTTTATGGTGACAATGCTGTTGATAGGTCAACTTAAATCGATGGGTAGTAAAATTTCGTGGTTGCGAGCCTGGAAAAGCCATCATTGTTGATGAAACACGCAGCGGAAGTCCGATCACTGCCACAGACGATAAACATCGCAAACTCGTCGAAGATTTGATTCAAAATGACCAGCGAATCACTCAAAAGCGTATCGCCAACCATATTGAAATATCCTAGGAACGTTTCGGCATCATTATTGAACAATTGGGATACCGTAAACTCTGTGCACGATGGGTATCACGCCGTCTCACAGACGAGAAAAAACAAAACCCTCCTTTTTTCCCCTATCATGCGTCTTGTGAGTTTTGTTTTTTTTCTCAACTCAAGAGACATCTCAAGGGTAATCATAACACCTCGGACGATGAGGTGAAGGGAAAAATTCGACAACAGAACGCTGTTCAACACGCGTTGACATAGTACTAGCTAATGTCTCCATACTTCCGCTTCTCAAAATACACTCTGGATGAATTTAACGACCTCAAACCTGCGCATGCGTGTTGGGGGAATGTTACCTGGACATGCCACCAGATGTTCTTCTAAAGGTCATTTTGTTTGTGGTCTACAAGCAGGTGCGCATTAGTTTTCAGCCTACACTCGTAGCTTGCATGAATTTTCTGAATTTTCCAATACCTCTTGCATGTGTCACGCCCATCTAATTTGCAGCTATCACCTTGAAGGTTGGCTTTGACGGGCGAGGATGGAGCGTAGTAGATTTTATCTGTAATTACAATGCATTCACTAAATTAAATAATGGAATTCTAATGGAGGAGCCACTTTACCACACGTAGAGCGCGGCTCGCTGCCGGTCAACACGTCTCCTGCTGCATGGGAATCCTGTAGCAAGGATATTGTTCCATGTAGGAGTTGACCACGTGTTAATTATATGACATTCTAGATTTTCTTAGTACCTCGATGGATATGCGATTAAAGACAAGAATCAAACAGGGATACGATCGAAGACTTTTTGCGTTTCCACAGGAAAGATTTTATTGTGCCGACTAGTTTCCCTACACTGTGAGCGTCATCTGGGGTATTAGTCCACGAATCACATCAGTTATCAGAGAAGTATCCATGCGTGATAAATACCCGGAAGAAGTGTTACATACGATCCTCGTATTTTCGAGGCTTGAGTTTTGTGTTGTGAGTAGACTTAAAGTAATTACGTACTAAAGAAATGCAACCAGTTGATTTAATGTTGTGCACTGAAGAGGTATTGATGACCTGTTACTTTTGAATGTGTTATTTTTCCGAATGTTTTTTTTCAATAGCCCCCGTCCATTTGTTATTCTGTTCGATTTTAATATGCGATGATCTCTGAGCTACCAAAACCTCTACAGTGTTGGTGTATGTTGCGACATTCGAGTCAAATGTGTATCTCGTAATCAGTCACAAAGATCTTATAACGCCCATACTGGTCCGAATTCGCAAAAAAATTTAATTACTAGGCTGATTCTTTGCACTCTTCCAGTTATTCCACTCCCTTCTGTTTGAATTATCCAGGGATTTCTTTTCTCGGGTACCGAATAATATTCAAAGTAGTATTACCAAATATACAACGGAATCCTAGTTAGGCGTAACTCCGTTTTGCCCTATATCTTTCAGACGTAAGTTTTCCCAATAGCTGTATTGGGATACAATTGCGTATGTTATCGTACTGTAAGTTAACTGGAGTACGTAATACTCGGTTGTTGAATGTCTTCTTTCACTTATGAACGTATCTGTTATGTACAACCGTACGTAACCGACGCAGCTGCTGTAAACACGGGTTGTAGATGCAAATGCGGAACAAGAATTTCCCCAAGGCTCCCAAGCAGCCAAACTCTTTGTAATCCCTGTTCTACATTTTATTTCAACATGTGTAGATAGGTCATCCAACTATTTGTTTACGGTTTACATAGATTACTCCTTTGCATATCGAGGTTTTGCCGACCGCGCTCGATGGGCGATGTTCGGCCATTCCGATTAGATGTCACCTTCAACGTGAAAGAACTTAAGTTTTCTAGTTCGACTGTATTCACCACGTCAACGACACTGAACGTTTTCAGCAGCATACTCTCTCCAGGTTGATAAGAGGTTTTTTTCGCCGATTCGTACTTGCTGAAGTGGCTTCCGGGATTTAGTACGCCTGCGAGCATCCATGGACTCGACGTTGATCTCGCGATGCAGGAGGAATCTTCAGAATCGAGAGCAGACTTGATTCTTGGAGAAGGTCGCTGCGTGCCACGCGAGAGAAATCCTGAGCATCATAATGTGTTACAGGCGACAAAAATCGGCAAGCATCGTGTGCATATCGTATTGAATTAGTTCTGTTCATATTTGCCTGTTCCTTTCTTCAGATGATTGTCACAAGTAACCTTCTGTTGCTCTCCGGGTTAAGCGTCATCTCGCATTTCTCTGTTGTGGCATTATGGCGAAGTTTCATGATGAAAATAAGTAATAATAAATAATAAGTGTTGTTTTCGATTGGAAGAATGAATACGTTAGTGGCCATAATTCGTCATAATATGTTGTAGCACCTCGCTTTCGTTTGCAAGAAGTTGACCCTCATTGCAAACGACGTTGAATTTGGTTGTGTATAGAAGGAAGAGCCTCACTTTTGCTTAGTGGTCATCTGTTTTTTGTATTTTAGATATTTTAGTTCCCCTACAAACCATCGCTAGGGTGTGAATACACACCAGTCTAATTTTTTACCGAATATGACCCTACTGCGGTCGGACAATATCATTTTGATCCCTTATCGTCCGTGGAAAAAATGGCATCTTAAATCTATCTGTTCTACTCTTAATCTCTCCAATTTAATAGATATGATTTCTCCTAGCGTAGTACGATGGGGGTAATAACATATTTTCAACATCACTGCTAAAGTGACCTTTTTCCAATTTATGCTGAGCTTTTATTTTTAATTTAAACTTCGCTCCATTAAGTGATTCCCAGCCTAGCTACTCTGATATTTTGGATACGCTACTGAGTTTATCATAATAAGTTTTACAAATACAGCTCCTCAACGCTGCCCGCGATCCAATTCGGCAATCAATCCAACTTCGTGAGGATCCCATATACTGGCAGAATATTCTAAATGAGTCATAACCAGCGAAAGATAACAGTTCTCTTTGACCTTTTCATCACATTTACCCAGTGCTCTTCTGATAAACCCTTATATTTCTTTAGCTTGTCCACGTATTCCCCGTGTATGTTTCACCCGTGAGAGGTCATGAGTGAGGGCAACGCTTAGGTATTTAATGGAGTCTACACATTCTATTTCGGTGTTCCCGATGCAGTAGGCGTTCGTTTTCTTAGAATGGGAGTTATGTTTTTCGAAAGGTGGCAGCAGAAGAGGAAGGGAATGTGAGATGTTATAGCGGTGCTTTATTAAAGAAGAAAATAACATGCACCACCGGTAAAAAACAAATCGTTTAAAATACCCAAGTCTATCCCCGAAATCATTTTGCTTCCATGTAAATTAAATGCCAATAAAAACATTATTTTGCGAGGAATCGCTGTGTTTTATTCATAGTCGCTTCGTCTGAAGTAGAGGTAACAAAAGGAGTTTTGAAGTTTATCTTAATGGACTCGCGCCATCAATCGAGGAGAACGTTTAATTAAAAAAAGCTAGTAATGACGGCCATCCAATAAAAACTAAAAGATTTGAAGTTTTTTTTACGCCGTTCGAGTTGCGGCAACTCATTTCCAACTCGGTTGTGGAAATATTTGATACATCTTTGCTCAAATGAACCCTCGGCAGTTGTTGAAAAAAGAGGGGGGGATTGAATGAAGCCGTTGAGATTCTTTTGAAAAGGTTTTAATTTACTTGGACTGATGCTTCCTCTAAAATTTCCAGCGAATCACCACGGACAGTGCCCGCTTGAGTCGTCTGGGTAAATCCCGGTAATCCTACGTAATCCTCATAGTATTAGGCTCAGAGATTTGGCTGTGTGATGATATAAACGACCAAGAAATTTTCCCAATAGATTTCACAGTTTAACGACACGATAGAGGCAAAAGACCCGGAGGAAGAGTTTTCGTGGCAGTGAAAAGTAATTTTGAAAGTTGGCAATGTGTACTTGAAAATAATAACATAGGAAGTGTTTGGTGAACCTTACTGCGTTCTAATCAGCCCAACATTAACATGTGTTCTTTCTTTATGTAGACCTCCAGACTCAGATTTTAAAACACTTCATGCCCTCAATGAACAAATATACAAATTTACACGTAAAAATAACAGCATCAACATAATTGGTAGTGGCTTTAACCTCCCTGGTATCGATTGGGACAGCAATCGCATTAAATCTCGGACCCGCGATCGCGAATCTTATGTAATTACTTTTTTAAAATGGTTCAAAGAAACTCCCCCCATCAAGCAGTACGGATGCCCACCCGTGGAAAGAACATATTGGACCTATTTCTTACAAACACGCCTGAATGTATTATTAGTGTATCAACTGACGAGGACTTGAGTAACCATAAGTCAGTTAATGTTCACTTGGACGGAGAAATAAAAAATATTATTAAACCAAGAAGAAAAAATCATAATTACCATAAAGAAGACTTTGAAACTTTTGCCAGTCAATTAAACTCTTCACCACCCGAGTTCAAATGTCACTTAAGTCATGCCGCCGTGGAAGAGACTTGGGCCCAATTTGTCAATATCTCGTAGTATCCTTGGGCTGTTCTCCTGACTACGCAAGTGGTGAGAGTGGCGATATATTCCAATCCTAGCGCCGGAAGTATGGGTATTCGAGCGGAAAATTTTCTTCAGTATTTTAGAGAGGATATTATGCAGCGTAAACGATTGGAACGTGACAAGTCGACCGGGACTTCACCGTTACTCCGACCAAAATAACCCTTTCACCACCGCTCCGTGTATAAAGGGGATCATTTCGCTATCCTATTCATAGCTTGGCTGGCAGTTTTCACCAATTTCTTCGCTATTATTGGAATATAAACCTTTTGAAATCGTGTATCTAACATTCCACCCTTTAAGTGGTGCAAATAGCTTTCTCTGAATCATGTAAGTATCGTCGTCAACGACTTCAAAGAGCGTATTCCATTAAGTGACGTATTGTCCATCACGTTTGGGTGACTAAGGTGCTCTCCGAAGCCCCCGGGCACAACTGAGGAATATCCATCGCTTGGAAATATAATCGTCTCTAATCGAGGCGGGATTCGAAACGACGACCTTAGGGTCGACGTACGCTTTTCTTGGCACACTAATTGCCACGTGTCCGATTTCACTTTTCGAAGTCACTGGCTGTTCTCCAGGAAATTAACTTCCAGAGTTTTATTTGAAATCGAACGCGATAAGCGAGATTGCTCCCCCTAAGTTCCCTCATTCCTTTGCAAACATGGAGCTGAGGTAATAATATGCCTCTACAAGAGTCTTAAATTAGAAATAATATAGCGATGTATATAAATGTAAAGATATATATATATATATATATATATATATATATATATATATATATATATATATATATATATATATATATATATATATACAGGGTTCGTCCGGAAAATAAGTGTACTGAGCTCAGGAAAAAAATTTATTACACTTTTATATATCTTAAGCTAATATTCCTCAAAATAGGACCCTTGTGAATCGATACACTTGTTCCAGCGGCGTTCCCATTCCTGGAACGCTCCCGCGAAGGCATCATCGGGAACCTCTCGAAGACTCGTCGTCGACCTCTTCTCTGCCCTCCACGAACATCTTGTGCCACCGAAAGATCATGTTTCTGGACATGGCTGACTCCCCCTAAGCCTGGTTAATCATACCGACAGTTTCGGTAGACGATTTCCCAAGCTTTACCGCAAATTTGATGGAATAACGCTGCTCCAAAAACTTCGGCATCGCGTTCGTGACGTGGGTCGAGCGTGAAGGTTCGCGTTAACAGAGCTCCTCACTACACCACAGCTCAGAGCCGACTGCCTTTTTCAGCGTCGCTTGCCAACATACCCCCCTCCAATCGCAGCCCGTCAGAGCGGTGCTGGGCGCGCCTGGAGCGGCGCGCCCAGCCCAGGAGTCCGTACACTTATTTTCCGGACGAACCCTGTATATTATTATTAGGTAATCTACCGGTTAAGGTAGGTTTTTGGATGGACACAGCTGCTAAATAAAATATTTTGTGGCTCCTAACAAAACACAAAATCCAGCATCTTACTCTAAAGCAGGTCCCTCTTCATCACTGAGTACTTTCTTCCTCCCGTCATCCCATCCAACATCCCTATCCTGTTCCTTCCCTTTCCCCGTTTGCCTAACATTCTCCCCTCAATTACAGTCTTCGTGCCAATACCCCCTTCATCCACTTTTCCTGCCTCCATAGGATTTCTCCCGACAAACCCCTCTCTTCGCCCACCATACCAAGTACTTCCTCATTTGTTTTCTTCTCGGCCCATTTCACCTTCTCCATTCTTCTCCACACCCACATTTCAAAAGCCTCCAGTCAACGTCTATCCTCTTGCTTCAATGACCATGTTTCCGCGCCGTACATAGCTACGCTCCATATCAAAGTTTTTACGAGTCTTTTCTTAATATCCTTACTCAACGTCCCTGTCATAAACTACCTCCTCCTTGTGAAAGCCTCTTTGCCTATCGCATTTCTTCTCCTTACGTACCTACTACTTTGACCGTGTTGGTCCAAAACACTGCCGAGATACGTAAACTGTTCTACCTGCTCTAGTGTTTGCCCTCCTATTTTAATGTTAAGCTTGGCCTTTTTCTTTCTAGAAAATCGCATAACCTTTGTTTTATTAATATTGATTCTCATGCCATACCTGTCGCACTGAATTTCCAATTCACTAAGCAATGCTTGCAACCCCTTGGCTGACTGATAAACTAAATCTTGGTCATCAGCGAACCTAACCGATTTTACCATTTCTCCGCCCTCTTTCATTCCTACCTCCAGGTCTCCCCATGCTCTCTTTAATCGTTTCCTCTGCATACAGGTTGAACAGCATCGGTGATAATGGTTAACCCTGCCTTACACCCCTTCCTAACACTGCCCATCCGAACTCCCCGTTCCCCATCCGCACCTGAGCAGTCTGAGACATGTACAGGTTGCGGATTAGCCTCCTTTCCCTTCAATCTATTCCTATTTCCTGCAATATACTCATTAGTTTTTCCCAATTCACTCTATCAAATGCTTTTTCGAAATCTACGAAACAGGAAAATACCTCCTGGTTGTATTCTATATTCCTCTAGATTAATAATCTCAATACTGCAATGGCATCACGCGCACCTCTCTCCTTCCTATACCCAAACTGATCATCCCCTAAGTAAACATTTGCCCTATTCTCTATCCTTTTGTTTATGATCCTGAGAACAACTTTATCTGCGTGGGATATCAAACTTATCGTCCTGTAGTCCTCACATGATGTACCCTTTACCTTTTTCGGAATAGGAACTAAAACTGATCTCACAAAGTCTTCCGGCCTGATTCCTTCCTCATAGATACTACGAATCAGCCCATATAGCCTCTTCTCTCCACATTTGCTTAAACATTTCGTAGTTCCACAGGAATGTTATCCACCCCGGCCTTATTTAGCTTCATCTCCCTTTATACCCTTTCTATCTCATCGTCCAGTATCGCTGGACCTAAGCTATCTACCTCTACATCATGTTCCTTTTTTATGTCTAACTTTGTTGGTCTGAGTTCTTTACTATACTTTTCTTCTATATATTTATTCAATCTCTCTTGGATCTTTCCTGTGTCAACTATTATCTTACCCGCCTTATCCCTGACTGTTAGCATAGATCTTCCTTTCTTACTTCCCGAAAAAGATTTAACGTTGCTGTACAGCGCACCGATTTCACCCTTCCTCTGCAGACTTTCCATATCCTCGCACTGCGTCTTCCACCATGCGTCTTTTGCCTTATTTGTTGCCCGCCTCAATTTATTGTTCAATTCTTTGTACTTCATTTTGCCTAATTCTGTATTTACATTCTTCCATTTTCTCCGCTCATCCATGTTTGTAATCATCTCATCCGTGATCCATGGTTTCCTTGTCCTTTACGCATTAACGGTTCCAATAGTGTATTTTGCGGCTTTCGACAACCCTCTCTTGATCCTTTCCCATTTTTTTCGATAGTACTCAGCTCTTTACCATCCTCCTTGATTTCCTCGCCTGTTTGTTAGTCCTACCTTTTCAAACCATATAATGCTTCCACATTCCATTTTCTAACCCGCCGCCCCTGCCTTATCTTTTTGAAACGGACGCTGCATTTCATAAGAACTAAATTGTGGTCGGAGTTTGCATACGCTCCCGGGAAGCTGTGTGAATTGATCACACTGTTTCTAAACCTGTGCCTAACAAGAGTATAATCTAGCTGATATCTTCCTGAGTCACCTGGCATTTCCCATGTATGCCTGCGTCTTTTGTGGTGTCTAAACCAAGTGTTTGTGATGACTAACCCCTGTCTTCTGCAGAACTCAACTGCTTTCTCCCCGCGGTCATTCTTCATGCCTAAACCGTAGTCCCCCACCTCATCACCTCTACCTTCGCCTACGGTCGCATTCCAATCCCCCATCACTATCAAATGTTTCCCTGTAGGAACACTCGCGATTATGTCCTCTAACTGATCGTATATCCTATCGCCCTCTTCTTCCTTATGGTTGCTCGGTGGCATGTATACCTGAATAATAACCAAATTCGTCGGTTCTGCTTTTTTCTCTACTCATAGTATTCTATCCGTTTCCTGCTCTATGTTGACTAAGCTTCTTCCTACCTCTTCATTTAATACTATGGCAACCCCTCGTTGGCTCTCGTCCCCGCCGCTGTATATTATTCTGTACTTATTACTCCAGTAATCCCCGCTATCTTTTCATCTCACCTCGCATAGAACTAAAATATCTATATTTCCCCTTTCCATCTCTCGCTTAACATTCTCCAATTTCCTTGTCCTCATCATTGTCCTAACATTCCACGTTCCTATTCTAACTAATGTGGTCTTCTTCTCCTGCGTCTTCTGTCCTGCTGCTGCTGGTTTTCCCTTGCAAGGGTTTCGTGTGATGACGACCGCGGAAGCCTTGCCTCCCCCGCTGCCGGGCATGACACACGGCCGATTGGGCCGAGCCCTGTAGTTGCCAGGACTCAAAATCTCTGTATTTTCCATCATTTAAATCTTCCAAATGATAATTGAGGTGGTTTCTCGTTGCCTTCCTCAATAGTGTTTTTAACGTGACACCATCACTTACTGGCCGCCCCACTGGGGTCAGACGCCATTTCAGCCGCCTCACTGAGGAACAGACGCTGCCTGGAGTACCTTTCGTCTGGCTCCTAACCTTCGACCTATCTGGCATGGGTGACCCTACCGGGAGCAATTATTATTACTCCCGCCAGTGCAGCTCTAAGGGTCATCGGAACGCACAATCCCTTCCACCACACACACACATATATATATATATATATATATATATATATATATATATATATATATATATATATATATATATATTTATATTTTTATTCATATACTTTGATTAAAACGTTTTCTAAGAGAAAGGGCACTCACCTATCGTCATCTTATTTATTGTTTTTCAAGCACAGAACGCTTTCAGAAAAGGAAGTTATGTTCCCGCTCCCTGTATTTACGAGTATATGGATAGAGGCAGGTGGTTTTAGGTTGGGGGGACCACTATGACCTCCAGCGACAAGTTTTGTTTAAAAATAACTTTCCAAGAACATGATGGTTCATCGCTTTGGTAAAATTTTGGAATTCCAACGCAATTCTGATGCCTGGATATATTTAAGTCGAGTGATGTTCACTGTAGATTTTTCTATTTCCCTTATGTGTCGAAGGACGAGTATTTTCGCGTGTTTTGCTCTAATTTGCACGGAGTTGCCCAGGAGCACTATTCTGCCAAATGGTGACTTTCTTTCCTTCGTGAACTAACGGTGAAATTGAAGGACCGTGAGTCCTGGGGTCTCGTTAGCAATGCGCGTTCGTTAATACAGCCTTTTTCATCTCCCTGCGTGAGTGTCCTTCCTCGGACTACTTCCCTACTCTGCAACGTGATTTCGTCGCCCTAAATGCCGATCGAAATTTTGAATTTTTAATTGAATCAAATTTGAGGAATGCATATACTAGAGTTTCCATGATGGAATTTTCTGCGAAATCGGCCGACACAAATAAAAAAACATATTGTCCGAATCTCTCCGGCGCTGACCTACTTCGGACCTGAATGACGACTCTCCGCTCGCAATTTCAATTCGCCCTTTCCATTCGGATCCAGCTCCCCTCGTCCCGAGGGATGTTTTTTTCCCGTTGCGAAGGAATTCGGTCATAGGGATATAGAAGCGCGCCCCTGTCTGTCCGAGGCTGGCGGGGCTCATTGCCCGCGGGCCACGCACTCACGTGTGGCGTCGCGAACAATCGAACGTGTCACGGGCTCCGTGGTTCGTGTGTCTGGGCACGAGACAGTGGGCACCGCGTCGTCTAGCGTTGCCACGCACAGAAGTCGACATGATTTGGCTCGGTCGGAATCCCGATTCCAATATCGAAATCATGGAAGAAACATGGAAGACTCGGTGTGTTTTTCTCGTCTGGAAGATTTATGGAAAAATTCCGAATTCGGTGGTTGTTTTGTAAAAATCGTTATTTTACACACACACACACACACACACACACACACACACACACACACACACACACACACACACACACACACACACACACATATATATATATATATATATATATATATATATATATATATATATATATATATATATATGCCTCCATAGGATTGCTCCCAACAAACCCCTCTCTTCGCCCACCATACCAAGTACTTCCTCATTTGTTTCTTCGTGGATGAAGGGGGTGTTGACCGGCAGAGGGATGTTGAAGACTGTGATAGAGGGTAGAATGTTGGGCAAAAGAGGAAAGGGAAGGAACAGGATAGGGATGTTGGACGGGATGAAGGGAGGAAGAAAGTACTCAGAGATGAAGAGGGACCTGATATAGAGTAGGATGATGGATTTTGTGTTTTGTAGGAGTAATAAAATATTTGTTTGGTAGTTGTGTCCATCCAAAAACATACCTTAACCGGTAGATTACCTTTAAAAAAAATATATATATATATATATATATATATATATATATATATATATATATATATATATATATATATATATATAGCTCAATAAAAGTCTCGCTTTTCATTTTGAAAAGCTTATTATTATTATTATAAACCTCCATGCAATTAGGCAATTGTCCTGGTGGCAACGGTCATTTCTGGTTATACGGTCGCCTGTACAATGAATATATATACATAGACAAGAAGAACAGATACGAGTCCAAATGCTCTTACATGCAATGACACTTTAGGATTACCAACCGCACCTCTATCATCACACAAGGGCCACGTTCACACCAAACATACAACGCTCCGTCCATCGCCGCACTCCGTCCATAATGACGCACTCTTCAATTTCATATACCGTTCAAAATCACACACTGTTAACACATCATTCGCTTTTGCAATACAACTCCTCACGCCCTCCACATCACCTTCAGAACAATATTTTAATAAGTACAATAGTATGATATTCACTGATCAATGAAGTTTATCGCCCAGTGGCTGTTTGACACGTATTCTTAAAACTCCTAAAATTGGATGGAAAGGGCTCAAAGAAACCTTATAAAGTACTTGATATATTCACGTCTAAGTACTGCGTATGTTATTTCTCTTTCTTTGTGCCCTCTATGACCTTCCATTGAGATCGCAACTAATGAGGCAGTTGTTCCAGTTTTGTGCGAAAATGAGGGATTGGATATTTTTGTTCTCAGAGGTTTCCTATTTATGATAAAACACTCTCTCTTCACTTTCTTCTCCTGAGAACATTTCCTGTGCTCTCTCTCTCTTCGACATGCGAAGGTTCTGTTGCTCGATTCCCGTTTAGATTGAATTTTGAAAATGGACGTTTTTATCAAAGCGCACCTCTTACTACAATAAAATTTGTCTCTATCGATAGGAAAGGATATTTTCAGGAATTTCACTTGGTAAAAAAACTCGCCTTGACGGGGACTCGAGCCGGGATCATTCGATTTCCGGACGAGTAATTTAAATAATTGAGCTACCGAGGATTAATTAGTCAGACATTCGGCCGAAAGTAGCGGGATCCTGGTTCGAGTCCCAGTCTTGGCGAATTATTTTTACTTCGTGAAATTCATGTATTTCGATAATCATCGGCGGATGACTCCGTTAAAGTAACTGTCGCGGCATATCCTCCTCTTCTTTAGGTGAGATTTATGTCTCAATTAAACTTCATCATACTGGAAACCGTCGGTGATTCTCCATCTGTCTTCAGCCGCTGATAGCAAAACGTAGTACGTACGATAAAATACGCGAGCTGTTGCAATCTGGTGGCCATGACGCGTTGAATGATGTGTTAAAACATTTTTTTCAGGTCAGAAACCCCCCCCCCAATGGTAAAACATATTTTATCCATTTAAATAAGTTCTTTGAAGGTTGCGTGGAAATTATTTCGTGACCGATCGAATTTGTGCTCGGAACGACGTCATCACCTGCTAATCCTCAATATTCGTATTTTAATGTCATCCTCCTTTAGATAGAGTCATTTCTAAAGGGTGGTAACTGTAACCCTTCATTAGTCCATATTCCTTACAAGTGGAAAATTCTTTCTTTCCTTTTTCTATAATAACTTCCACTGCTATCACCCAATTCTTGGATATCTATCTTAAATTATTCACCAGCTGTATTTGTGTACCTCCCTTAATGGTTTTCCCTCCATTTACGAGGGTGGTCTGGAAAGTTTCCGACCTCAAACATTCAGAAAATTTCAGAAAAAATGTCTTGTCTCTATGTTAGGTCGGAAACTTTTCGGACCACCCACGTTTGTCCGGAGAGTCAAGTTTATCTTGTCATCTCCATGCAAATGTTTTTTTTCCCGCGACAACATTGATTACTTGGTCAATGCTCGAGAAAGTGCACGTTTCTCTAGTTTTCGCGGACGAAAGAAGTTTAAAATAAAAATTGACCTGCATTCTTCTGCATCGTGGTAGGTCTCTCATTCGTGATTGCACTCCCTTCCGCATGTGAGGACTTGTTTTTTCAATCCGATGCCCCACGTCCTCCTCAACCTTTCGGTCCTTGGCGGTGGTAATCCTTGAAGTCTAAACGCCCCAGGGGCTATTAATAGGCGTATCCTGAAAAGTTGTTATCCGTGGTGGGCGGTGGGGTGGGGTGGGGGAGGTCGGGCATTGACGTCCGGTTCGAGAGCTTTGGTTTGGATTGGCCCCGTCGTCGCCGGCGCCGCGATGGATCGATAAGGACTCTTGGTGAAGTGCACGAGTTCGATTCTCAGGGTTGCTCGGAAGGGCAATGCATTGATCTGGACTCATTCTTGGACCTTCGGGGGGGGGGGAGAAAAATTTAAGAATAGAACCGCCCTCCTCTCGCAAAACGCCTCACGCTAAAGCTGGTTTTTGTGGTGGGGGGGGGGCGTGGGAGGAGACGCCCCTCGCTCGCTCGTCCAGTCGTGGAAGGAAGGCGAAGAAAACATTCCCGGCGCCTTCGAAAGAAGACTCCCTTAACTGCGGCTTGGCCGTGAAGGATAGTGGTCGGTTCAATGTAAGAACTTGAGAAATACGACTTAATTTTGGAGTCGAGTATAGGCGTTGGGAAAGACACTTAGTGCCTTTAAGAGCTTGCAGTAGCGCAAAACATAACCTCCCCCCGTTAATCTTGTGGGTGGAAGTCGTCAAGTTGCCCAATGACGATCGAGGACGTGTTCTTTTAGTTATCCGATCACGTGCAATCGTTGCTTGTACGCCAGCGCCACGACCGACTTCAAATTAAAATACCCTCGTAAACAATGTCAACAGTTTCCGAGAAACGGCAGCAACAATTGAGAGAACAGCATTCAATAAATCCTCGAAATCCATTTTCGATCGTCAAGCGTTATTACACCATAACACAGTTCCACATTAGGTACGAAGCAATTGAGTAATAGACGAAGTGTACCAATTGGTCGGTGTAACAGAAGAGGAAAGCATCATGATTAGCGGGACTTAAAATATACTACTCTGACCAGCAAATACGCGACCTGAGGCCATTAAAAACTTTATGTCGAAAAATTTAGTCTATATAAATTTTGTCCCCATCAAAGTACTCTCCATTCGTTGCTGTGCACTTATTCCATTTTCTCTATTCCACTGTTTAAAGCACCCTTGTAAGTCCTTCTCGGCAGTTAGGATTTTTAGTTTTCTCTCGTCGTTTCTTGCTTTATTGCGTCTTCCACATCTTGTGACCAGTGATATGTCCCCTCATCACATTTTTGCGTTTTGGGGATGGGAAAAAGTCGCAGGGGGCGAAATCTGGCGAAGAAGGAGGATATTCAAGGATGGTAATAGAGTTTGTTGCCATAAACTGGCGAGAAATCAATGCTGAATGTGCAGGTGCATTGTCATGGTGAAGAATCCATCCATCGTGTTCTGTTAAAATAGTGTGCACTGTTGCTGATTTTCCTAAATTCAGTTCATCAGCTATCATTCGGACAGTTTTTCGACGATCTTTAAGGACAAGGGACCGCACACGATCAATGTTGTCGTCAACACAGGTGGTTGAAGGTCTTCCCGGCCTTGCATCATCATCGGTAGTGTCTAGTCGGCCATCTTTAAAACGCTTAATCCTCTTGTCATGGTGGACGGTGTGAATATTTGAACTTGCGTCGGGTGCAGGATGAGCTCTTCTATTCAGAGCGAGTCCTAATAAAGGCGTGTATGTGGAATCGGATGTTTTAATTCAAGATGAGCGCTTTGATGTTTTGCGCGAGTTTGCTCTCGTACTTTGGGGATAAACGGAGTTACGAAAAATGAACAGTAATGAACACGTTGGGTCTGATCAAAGTAAAATAGATTTGCCAAAAAAAGCACGCCCATCAAGAGCCAGTTTTTCCATTAAAATATTCCGCCCGGCGGTGTTCGTGTGTTGTAGTCTGCAATGCAAACAAATCGCTGTCGTACTGGGATACAAAGCATCGCGCGCTTAATACAGAATCTGGGGTGGGGAACCTTTAAACATGCGAAGACTCGGGGCTAGATGAAACTTATTACGAAGATAAAAAGCGTGTGGTTTTGCATTCGACATTGGAGATATAATTATGTATCATATTATTTGCATTATCAAGGCCGACAATTACAGCAAAATTAGATAAACTGTCAAACTGATAGATTCAAGCATTCGTTTTTCCCGCGAACACTATCGGCGACAATAATAAAATAACACCTAAGAAAGTAATGGGTACGCATTGTCGAAAATAGGGGTATACAAGATTAAATTCTCACAAAACACCATTTCTGAAAATGTACAATATAAATACAAATCTGGCGTCCTAACGCCCCCGCCGTGCGCCCCCAAGACGGGTGGGGTGTGTAGGTGAATGTACTAACCAACGGGTAATAAGGGTCTTAATTGCATGTTTGCCTGTTCTCTTTTTACGTATGTTCTTGTCCTCTTTGTGTAGGCATAGGAACAGCTGCTAATCATCCTATACTCGTAATATACAGGCATTTTGTACCTGTATGTGGGCATTTTACATAATTGGTGTTCGTTCGTCCCTTTCCACTTGGTTTTTGGTGGATTTTGGGTTGCCAGGTGTATGAAGAAATAGATCGAATGTATGTAGAATGGCTGGTGACCTACCCACCCCCTGCAACACGTCCTTGCGACGGCTTGCGGGCGATTGTATAGATGTAGATGTACACTGAGAAACACAAATACTACCGGGTGTATTTGAGAAAAGACGCTACTTTCCTCATCACAGCGACAAACCCGCTTATCTCCCGAGATATCGTGAGAATGCATACACCTCTATTATTTTCCGAGACGTGTATATTAAATCTTTCTGTTAAATTTAAACAAAAAATATTTATAAAAAAATTTAAGTTTTTCCTTCACATGTAAAATAATGTTATTTTATTGAAGATGTCAGCCAAAAGAGACTACGTAAAATTGAAATATTTTAAGGACGTATTGACGGAAAACCTGCGGACAAGATTCTTATAAAAAGTGTCGGTAACAATTTGTTCCCGACGTGTGCGTGAAGTGCTGAATTCAGACCATAGGTTAAGTGTGCGCATGATTGTAAAGATCGTATATTGGCGTTGGTAAGACGACAGTGCAATGCATTATCACATGAAAATTTGGCGATGCGACAGATCTGCGCAAAAACTCGTCCTCCAGAAGGTCTTACGGACGGACGACCAAGAGGAGAGTCGGGTGTCTGCTGGTGAATACCTTCTGCAACGGCATCACGACGATTCCCCAACCCCCTTACAGACCCGACTTGGCAGCAGCAGACTATTTCCTATTCCCAAAAGTGAAATCCTCCCTCCCTCAAAGGGCACCACCATGGGACCCTGAATGATGCCTACGGGGGATCGACATGGTGCGGGGGCTAACGTACTGGCTTCCCACCCTGAGGGCGCGGGTTCAAATCCCGGCGTTGTTGAATATTTTTCAGTGGTTTCTCGATCCCTACTTGAGGTGCTTTGTGGAGGGCACTTTGAGTGAGTACGGCGTCCGTCGGATGGGACGTTAAGCTGCGGACCCCTTGGCGCCTTTCGTAAAGAGTAGGCTAATGCCGACGCCGGGTTTCTCTCCACCCTTCATCCTTTCCTGTCCATCCCCTATGGCGCAAATGACCTTAGCTGTCGGTCGCCTCCCCTAAAAAACTACTACATGATGCCTACAAAGAAGCTTTCTCGCGTACCCTTAAAGACCTTTCGGAATCCGCCCACCAGGTAGGAGCCTTGTGGAAAAGGTAGGAGCCTTGAGGAGTTGTGGAAAACCCGCCGGAAAAAGTCTGTTGACGCTCTGAAGGGATACACTATGAAGAATTTTGAGGCATTAAAAAGCAATACTTTTATTTATTTATTTGAAAAATGATTCTTTCACAGCTATAGCGCCATTTTACAGTGAAAAATATAATAAAAACATGAAAGAGGAACAAATTCAATAGCAGCATAGCAATAAACAACGGGATCCGAAACGTGGACGGGGGAAATATTCGATTTGTTGACAGGTGGGTATCCAGCTTGGGTGGTGAAATTGTTGCATGAGAAATAAAAAAGGATGGACAGCGTGAGGGATTAAATTTAGAAGGGAGGAGAGACGAAATAAAGGTGAGCACTTAGTGAGAGATATCCTAGAAATATCCTAGGAATATCTAAAATAAATACATTTTTCCGAAACATTTCCCGATACTTTTTATTAAATATCATTAAGTTCATCGATCAAAACTTCCGATGGACAAAATAATATTTAAATGTTGGTTTGGAATCTCCAGAATACGTCTCGCCATTAGGGCAGAATCACTTGAAGTCCCCTACTCATAATAAAATTCTCATCCCATTAAATTGATGCTTGTATCCTTTGCGATGTGCTAGTTTTTGTCGCGTGACTGTCACGGCATGCGCGTAGCAGCAAATGAAGTGATACGTATACACCAAAGAGCAAGAAAATGCGATTTTGAACCGAGGGCACACACCTGTCCATTTATCAATCTGAATGCGACAGACGGACGCACCACAGAGGCGTACGCCATCAGCCACTGACGCCACTGACCCCTGACCTTGTTCCACTCAATCGCGTACGTACGTAAAAGCCACAGCGGCACATTTCACGCAATCGCGGGCATGAGAGGATACGCGCCGAGCGAAAATCACTCCGCTTGGCCCGAATATGAATCGACATCACCACAGTTGTCGATTGCACGTCGCCAACAACTCAGCGATACTCCTACGAAGCGGATCAAGGGCTAACGGAGGGGGGCGGCGGGATGAAAGTTCGTGGCGTAATGAGTCAACGAACCGAACCAACATTTGCAAATACATATTCATATCCTGGTGAGGAGACATTTTTTTTGTTCACATATGGTGCATGGAATATTCTTTGCTGTGACTCCACCAATCAGCTGGCCTTGCTGCACAATTCTATTCAATTTGATACACTGTTTAAACGATATACTATTCAACGCGCCACTAAGTTCATCATAACATAGTTATGAAAAATTTAGTGGCGCATCCAAAATATTAGAGGAGCTAGGTTGGGAAGCACTCGATTAAAATCAAAGTAGCGCATCCAAAATATTAGAGGAGCTTGGCTTGGAGTCAGTCACGGAACGAAGGTTAAATCACAGAATAAATTCCTGGTATAAATTGGAAGGAGGTCTCTTCAGCAGTGATGTTGAAAAATGTATTATTACCCCCATCGTATTACGACAGGCGAGTTCATGTCAATACAATTAGAGAGAAGTGCAGAACAGAATGTATCAATACCCCCGTGGTACTACGTTAGGGGAGATCATGTAATTAAAATGAGAGAGATTAAGGTTTGGACAGACTTATTTGTGGTGTCATTATTTCCACGATCGATAAGGGATCAGAATAACACTCTCCTACCGTGGTAGGGGTAAAAATATTCGGGTCAAAATTAGTGAGGTGTGTATACACTCCCTGCCAGACATCCTAGCGGTGGCATGCAGGGTACTAGAATATCAATTCGCTATTCTACCAATAAATGGTGGGTTTACGATGAGGGTTCTTTTTGACTATTTACTTCTACGTATCGCGACACCTTTGAATTTACGTTTCATTTTGGGTATTACACATATTAAAGGGAGTTTTTTGGACGGTACCCAACGACTACTTACTGCTAACCATCACGAAAATATCCTCTATTTTAACCTACTTTAGTTTTTACTAAATCTCTTTAAAATTTCCTCCTTCAATCTCCCTTGCTTTCCCAACGTTCTCCCTTATATTACGGCTTCCAACAATCCACTACCTCTCAATATTCTCTCCATCACCTTTCTTTACCCTTTTCGGATCCCCACCCCCGCCTGTGAATTCATCTCTTCGCCTAACTTATTCAAAACCTCGGCGTTTGTCTTTCTCACCGTTCAACTTATTATCTTCTCCGCCACATCCACGTCTCAAAGGCCTCAAAACCCATGCTCGTCCTCTTGCCTCAAAGGCCAGGCCCCGCATCCATGAAGTAACACGCTCCACATTTAAGTCTTTGCTAATCTTTTGCTCACATCTTTGCTAAGGGTACCCATCCAATCAATACTCTCCTTCTTCCAAATGTCTCTTTTGCTGGTGTAATCCTTCTCCTAATGTCACTAATAGACACTCAGCCTTTCTCCCCTTAAATATAACTCAAATACGCTGCAACTGCTCTAGTTTTCTATTCACTATTTCCTCCTCCTTTAATGTGTAACTTAACTGTTCTAATTCTCGAAAATCTCGTTGAAACCAAGTCAATTACATTTTCAATCTCGCAAATCTTCTATTGAAGCAGGAGCAGAAATATTTTTAGATATAATTTCCAATAAATTATTTGTATTAATCCTTTCTTCTGCGACAGAAGATTATTTGGCATTTATTCATTTAACTCTGTACCTTTGCAACAACTATTGTGCTCTTACTATCATTGGTATTCTAACGGTTACAATAGGGGTTGGTAAGATAGGGGTTTTATCTACTTATAGTAAATTATTCAAATATGTGTTGCAGACAAAATTCTACTGAAGTGATTCCTACTCATGAGAGGACGGCGGCGTGCCAATCGAATTGAAATAATTTAGATGTGCCAATCGAAATGAACACAATTTTAAAATAAAAGATATCAAGGCTTTCTTCTGTCAATGCGAAAATAGTTGACGCTATTGAATGTTCTTTTGCCATTATGGATATTTTCTGCATACATGTATGTAGTTGTAAATGATAACAAAGGGGTTGAATTCGATGGCAGATACATTTTTCTTTGGAAGCAAGCGAATCACAGTGAACCTTACGTAATTCATCCAGAGAGTGACAGTATTTTATGTTATTATGTTGGCGGATATGGAAAAATAACATTAAGTAGCGTATTTAACTTACTACCAAATACAACAATATCCATACAATAAAATGGTACGTAATTCCTTCAATATGGAGGCAGCGATGCCATGGCATTGAGGGTATCAGGAAGGGTATCGGGAAAAAGATGGGACTGAAGGCATTCGATATGCGATGTATCGAGAAAATACTGAAAATATGGCGGGTCGATAATGTAAACAATGAAGAGGTTCTGCATAGATTCGGAAAATAAAGACGAATTCGAAAACATCGTAAAACCTAAAAGAGGCTACAACATATACCACGTATTGGAGCCTTGTAAATGATGTTCACTGCAATTCCCACGTAGAAATGAAGCGGGCAACGACAGCGACTCTTACGGCGAGCATGGGCAAATCTGGAGTGAAGAACGAAGAAGAAGACTGTTTTCACGGACGTAATCTGCCGAATCAGCAGAAGCTACCTAGTTTTTAGCCACTATAAAATTTTCTCATTTCGGGACTTTGCATTTCCTCGCGTAAAATTAAAAAAAAACCAACCTACGTCCAGAATTTTACTTCCTTGTCCCGCCATCTGCAACACCCTTTCATTTGTCTTCTTCCTCAGTACCCGATTCCTTTTCTCCATTGTTATCCATATGAAACAAATGAAGGGGCAGTTCCAGATGCTACTGTTGAAATAACCTGTTCCGCAAATTATTATTTATATATTTTAGATATTTCAGTACCCTGTAAGCCACCGCTAGGGTGTGTGGCAGGAGGTGAATTAACACGTCTAATTTTGACCCGAATATTTTTACCCCTACCGCGGTCGGAAAAACGTTATTCTGATCCCTTATCGTTCGTGGAAAAAATGAAATCTTAAATCTATCTGCTCTACACCTAATCTCCCTGATTTTATTGACATTATCTATCCTAACGTATTACGATGGGGGTAATAATACATTTTCAACATCACTGCTAAAGTGACCTACTTCCAATTTATGCAAGAGATTTAATCTGCAATTTAACCTTCGCTCCTTGAGTGATTCCCAGCCTAGCTCCTTTAATATTTTGGATATATAGTACTATTAAGTTTATCGTAACAGCGTTTTACAAATCTAGCTCCTCTACATTGCACGCGGTCCTTTTCGGCAATCAATCCAACTTCGTGAGGATCCCACATACTTGCAGCGTATCCCAAATGAAGCCTAACCAGCGAAAGATAACATGATGCATTTGAAAGATAAATATTGCATCCCTTATTGATAATACCCAGTGAAAATCATAGTGTTCGTTCCCGAAACAGAAACCAGGTTGGAAGTAAGGGTGAGAAGGTCCGTCTCTCCCTGGTTTGGTGTTCTTTATCGCCAAAAAGCCACTTGTAATTGCGAATTATTGGAACTTTCTCCTTTACGGGGTCCCTCAAAGAAGCCCGAATAGGAATCACCACTTATAGCCATAGTCCCAGCTTCAAAATGTCTCGTAGAACTGAATCTTAGCTTTAACCTCTTCCTAAATCCAAAAATCAGTTTCGTCATCGCTAATTAACCTACCGTTTAAGTATTTGTCTAGTTAAAGGCGGAATCACGATGACTCACGTTCAATTAGGAGCAGTCATGAACTGTTAATAAAATCGCCTTTTCCAGTAATTTATCATTTTAATTAACTTTCACGTTAGCTAATGATTGAATTTAACGAGACATAAAACCCGAGGTTGTTTGAATCCTGCGGCTGTCACTGATGTGCAAATCTCGCGTCCTGAGGTCGTTTGTGTTCCCTGGCGAGGGATTAAATTTCACCGCGAATCACCGTGTGTTATTTGGGCGTTTATTTTCATGTGTTTATCTGTCGCATTTGGTGTCAATCTTAGTAAAGACCATAGTAGTCCACCCTCATGCGTTTACAATGATAAGTTCTTCAGATAAGAGCTCCATAAAGTTGAATTAAGAATCCTAAAAACCCTCACTCGGCTTTGGTCGTCCCAAGAAAACATTTTAGCGTTAAAATAGGTTAACAAGTTTCTTCTGAGCAAGATACAAACATATATCTTCATAAAAATAATGGTAACAAATGTATAATGTTACCATCATGACTAGTGTACGAGTATATTCTTTGTATCAGTTTCAAGTATGTAATATACTTACTTTAAAATGATGACGAGGTGTTTCCCAGTTGGAAGGTTACTAGCGAATATGTTCAAACGTGTAACATGCCATTATGGCATGACAGTAACCGAGTCTCACGACACACAGTTCAAAATATATTATTCTAAGACATTTCCGAAGAGAAAAGAATTTATAAAGCGTCGAGTGCTGCGATTAAAAGAATGAAACTGCGATATTCGCAGATTTCCCTTCGTTTTTGGGCTATGTGGACATGACTTAACAATAAAAACCGATCTATCATTTCGATAATGGCCCAAGACGGGGCCTACTTTCACAAAACCGAAGCAACGTCACTCGAGAGTCGAAATTATAGCATTGACACAAAAAATTGAGAAAGAAACGGCTCAAAATCTGAATCTCACTCGAATACAACACGAGAACACCGCCGGAGCGGAATATTCTAATGGCACAACTGGCTCCTGAGGGGCCTGCTTTGGTACGAGTTTTTCACGAACCTAGCGGCTTTTCTCTGTACCCTATTCAATTCTGTAATTAATGTTTTTTGAAAAGGATCCGAAAACGCTCGCCGCATACTCAATGTGAGGCCATACTTAAGATAAATAGTACGTTTCCTTCACTTTTTCGTCTTTACACCTTTCGGCTATACGTTTGACGAATGCCAGCCTTTTTAGCGCCCCTCCACATATCGTGAGTATTGCTTTCCCCGAACAAGATCCGATGCAATGGTGACTCCCAAGTATTTCACTTCATCCACTACGCTCATCCGAACACCTCCGAGTTGGTTAAGTTTGGATGTGTTTTCTGTTGTTTAAGAAATGCATGACGGAACATTTTTTCGTATTTAATTCCAGCCCCCATTCTTCACATCTACATATACATCTACATAATACCCCGCAAGCCACCGCAAGGGCGTGTGGCGGGGAGTGTTAGGTCACCAACCGTAAAAAGGAACAATTCCACATGCAAAACAAAAACGTGGAAAATTACACCCACAGCAGCGCACACACTCATGCAAAAATCCCTTCATCCAACACTCATGCAAACACATATACCGCAAAACAACAAAAAACTGCACCCCAGGATGCAGCACGAAAGCCATCCTAGAACACGCAAGCCAGGACACAACAAGCAAGAATGTGAAACCCCACCACCACATGAACATGCACCACAAAACACTCTACCCCCCGAAGAGACTGTAAAAGGCAGGGAATGCGACCCAACGTTGCAGGTAGCAGGAATTTCCCCCCGCGGAGAGGGACGAGGGATTGAAAGGGAGACTTAAAAACAGGTGAACAGAACACGAATAAGGTCATTCGGACATCACTTTTTGGTGTTGTTTAAGCCGGTTTATAATGATCTGCGTCATTCGCTATTTCCATCACTACCCTTTGTTTGCGGTCTGCAAGGAAGTCCCGAATCCAATTCATTACTTAGTCGTTTATTCCATACCATTGCAACTTGTGAATCAATTTAGCGTGTGGGACTTTGTCAAAGGCCTGTTTTAATTCCAAGAATATCGTATCTATCCTAAAAGTGTTAAGGTAAAGAAATATTCTGTTTATTATTAGTTAACAAAGGACCACTGTGGTTGTTTTAAAATAAATTGAGGCTACTCATACTTAAGTATTAACTTCAGACTTATATTAATACATTTTAAAATTGGTAGGAAACTTTTAAAAGTGATGAGTATGACTTTCTTCCGAAAATATTTAAAACTTCCCTAGCGAACAGCACGGAAAATTTCACGTTGTGAAATCAGCACGTATGTATTTCTTAAGTTATCTTTCAGAAATGTAACTAATATCATTAATCTGTTGTTATAAACCTGAACATATTTATTTTGGTGTTGATCAAACAGATTAATTTGATATTCCTGCCCATTTATTTTATTTATTTATTTGAGGACCCTGCAAGCTACTGCTAGGGTGTGTGGCAGGGGGTGAATATACACCAGTCTTATTTTGACTCGAATATTTTCATCCCTACCGCGGTCGGACAATGTTATTCTGATCCCTTATTGTTTGTGGAAAAAATGAATCTTAAATATATCTGTTCTACACTTAATCTCTCTAATTTTATTGAAATAATCTCTCCTACCGTAGTACGATGGGGGCAATAAAACATTTTCAACATAACTGCTAAAGAGGCCTTCTGTCCAATTTATGCCGGGGATTTTATCTGTAATTTAACCTTCGCTCCATTGAGTGATTCCCAGCCTAGCTGCTCTAATATTTTGGATACGCTACTAAGTTTATCATAACAACGTTTTACAAATCTAGCTCCTCTACGCTGCACGCGATCCAATTCGGCAATTAATCCATCTTCTTGAGAATCTCATGTACACTCCACGGATCTTTTTATCTATTCTATGTGCATGTTTTTACTGAAAAGATGATTTATATCCTTTTCGAGCTTCACCGAAACTTGAACCGCTTTAAGACTCTTGGATTCTATCTGCTGTTCGCAGCAAACGAGTCCCCAAACGCATTGCGCCCGATCGGAAAAATTATACTCGATTACGCACGTGCGATCGAAATGCATATCAATATTAGCCGACTCTAAACGTTTTTAATAATTTCACCGCTGTGTTCAAATATTTTGATTTATAATAATTTTCAGTCTACAATTATTCCGACGACACTTTCATCTCGTCAAAGAATTTCAAATACTCTTTGTGCAGTTCGTTCATTCTTCTCCCCGACAGGAATGAAACTCCTTTCAATCAGACCTTGAATTTTCATGCTACTACGTAGTCAAAATAAGGTTTGACTCGAGGAGTATACGTATAGCAAGGTGCCCTAACGTTTAAGTTACTCCTGTCGGCGACGCTTTCAATGAGAACCAACTTTGCATTGGTGCACCTTACTTCACATTTTACGCTTTCTGGGGTTCCCACTGAAATCCTTATCATCGTCGTCGACTTCTGCTCGAGTTTCTCTCGTAATATTTTGAGTTACTGCCTCTGCTCGCGTCCCTCTCCTCCCCTCGCCCGATCGAATGGGCCTCGCTGATTGGCCCCCGTGCCCGATGTAATCGATTTGAAGCCCTCTCCGCCCCAACCAGCCACTCCGATCAGATCAGACTGCGGCGCTAAAATCTTATTTCCCCAACCGCTCGTTTCTGAGGCGTCGTGCGAATACGCGCGAAATCTTATGGGAATTGGTTTCACTCCCATCGCGGAAAGTTTTTTTTATTTTTATTATTTTCAACATTTTAATCTGATTTCGGAATCGGTTAGTTCAGTTTTGAATCCAAAGCCACAAGGAAAAGCGTTTTTCTCGCAAATATTTTAGTCTTGTCCATGTGCAAATCTTAGTATGTCCATGTGGCGAGGGATGTCTTTATGCATGGATGTACATAACCGTCTCTTACCGACGTATACGATTTGATAACCCTTAATGTTTAGGCTAATTCCTTATGAGATGCCGCATTCACAGAAGTAGCGCTATGTTTTCATATATATATATATATATATATATATATATATATATATATATATATATATATATATATATATATATATATATATATATATATTTATTTATATTTTCAGTTTCAAACTCAATTATTGTGATCACTCTGATAGGTATGTTTCTTAAGTACTCTTTTCCATATTTTAAGGCATTGATTAGAATATGAAACATTCCATTATTACTGCAACGAAGGTGGATGCTATCAATGTTTTTCCCGGAAAAATGTTATGATTGAATATATAAAAAGTCATGTTATTATTCAATAACCTGGATTGAGAGGCAATCGAAGCACGAAGACCACATAGTTTAAGTCGTGCTTGTAATCGAATTTAAGCTATTGAATAGATGGAATACTCATTCCCGTTGAACGCTAACATAAAGATTAATTTCCTACTTTGCTTGGGAAAATTCACTGCCAGCCGAATGGAGAGAGGCATCAAATCCTTTTTCTCTTGAATAATTCGTACTGGCTATCGTACAAATCATCTCGAAAGGCATTTTGAATGCAATGTGTAATAATACCTAATTCCATGATTACCCATCATACGCTATTATGTTGGTGACCTATTACCGCCCTCTACACTCCCTCCTGTCGGATGGGGGGGAGGGGGGTAAGATGTAGTAGATGAGGTGCGTAAACCGTGAGGTGGGAATTGGTGAAATATTCCCGCCCCCCATCTTTTGCCCCCAGATCTTCAAGCCTTCCTTTATCTCCATTCGCTAATGCACCGAGATTGCCTCCACTGGGATTTGAAAATAAAGAGCAGGTGCGACTGCAGGAGGAATAGTTTCACCGTGAGATATAATCTCAAAGCGCTTTCTGAATGTTACCTAAGCCAGTCGCATTCTGATCCCATTATTGTACCCGTAATTCCTGTCATTCCTTCATCTAGAAAAAGGAGACAATTATTTCGTGGAATATTTTTATTGCGAATCATATGTGATCCTGAAGCAGTTCTATCAGATGACCTAAATACTATACAACTCCAGTGCGACATTTGGCAATTAGAATTAAACTTAAAAAAGTGAAAAGTGATGAATGATTGGAAAAGAGCAATGCCCTCCAAAACTTCTATTGAATCGGGAACACCTGAATGGAATGTGTAGACCCAATTAAATAACTAGGGCGTTACTCTCACTCACAACCTCTTCTGGGTGAAACACATTTGGGGAATACTATATGTCGACGAGCTAAAAAATAAATTTAGGATTTATTGGAAGAGTTTTGGGAAAAATGTGATTAAAAGGTCAAGGAGAAGTGTTGTCTTTCGATGGTTAGGCCTCATTTAGAATATGCTGCAAGTATGTGGGATCCTCACGAAGTTGGATTGATTGCTGAATTGGATCGCGTGCAGCGTAGAGGAGCTAGATTTGTAAAACGTAGTAATGATAAACTTAGCAGCGTCTCCAAAATATTAGAGGAGCTAGCCTGGGAATCACTCACGGAGCGAAGGTTAAATTACAGATTGAAGCTCTTGCATAAATTGGAAGGAGGTCTCTTTAGCAATGAAGTTGAAAATGTATTATTACCCCCATCGTACTACGGTAGGAGATATCATGCTAATTAAGATAGGTAGATCAAGTGTAAAACAGATTTAAGATTTTATTTTTTCCACGATCGATGAGGGATCAGGATAACGTTTGTCCGACCGCGGGAGGGGTAAAAATATTTGGTTTAAAAATTAGTGTGGTGTGCATTCACTCCCTGCCAGACACCCCCAGCAGTGGCTTTCATTATTAAAATATCTAATACATCTATTATCCTATAGCTTCGAATTCCTCAGTATCTGATTATAACCAACGCGCCCTGCGACGCCCAAAATTCTTACTGTTCTTCTTCTCTCCTTCTTTCGCCTCCTTACCTATCTCCCCCCCCCTCTTCTCCCGCATCCCTAAGTATCACACTCCTCTTAATGCCTCCCCGATACGTAACGCATTACAGTTACAATATGTCTTTCTCAGTTCATTTTCGCTCAAAATAATGCCCTAAAATAGGTCAATGATTCGTTTGGAGTTAACTTCCACGGTTATTTCTGAAGGCTCAAGTAAATTTGCATGAGTTCTGTCATCCTAAAACGGAATTGAATTAATCAACGTAGCACTTACTTAAAATTCCTTGTTTCAGGACTTTCCTTGCCTCTCTCGGCATGTCATCTGAAAACTGTGGTAATCGGGTGGTGCGGGGTATTATGTAGATGTAGATAATTTGAGTGCCTGGAAAATAGCGAAAAATCTGCCTTACTCCCCTCTTTACCTCTACAGAGTCATCTTCGGCTTACCCACAGTCTGATTCGCATAGGTAAGTGTTCGATAGTCAATTAAAAGGTATTGCGTCAGGGAAAATTACTTATATTATATTAAGAAGTCTTTTTAGGAAATATACATTGAATGAGACGTAAAGTTTACGCAATTATTAGTTTGTGACTTAACAGTACGCAAATTAAAAATATTTACGATCTTATTGTATTCGAATTTTTAATTTTAAGACAGTCGTTGTTTCTCTTTCAAACATTTCCAAGCGTACCAGTGATTCATTCCTACAATTATGTGTGGTTATCTTAATTGAAAGCGAAAAATGATTGGAAGTTAATCTTGAATATGCCATGATTAGAATTTATATCGATGCAATCCGGTAACAATTCCATGCTAGTGGTGTTTTTGCTAAAACCAAAAAAATTGAGAGATGAGTTGTGGAAAGAAGTTTTCATGAAAGAATATGGGTTGGATACGTCCGTAAAACATGTACACATTTGTGAAATAATTGTTCTACGCTGCTTTGGTAAATTCGAGAGAATGGACACGGGTCGGACACTCTACTTGAAACGATCGTGATATTATAACGGTCAGGAACAAAAGAGCGCGAGTTCTACATCTACACAATTCTCCGCTAGTCGTTGCTAGGGTGTGTGGCTGGGGGTGTTAGGTCACCACCCGTAAAATAGAATAAAACCACATGCAGAACCAAATCATGTTACATCTACACGAATATTAGTTTGCTCATGCACTTGATAAACCTTAACAAACGAAAGAAAAAACTTACATGCAACACTATTCAATAACGGGATACGTTCATTCAAATCATGCTCTTAAAAAGATGGGTCCATTAAATAAAAAGAATATCATGCAGGAAGAAACGTGCAAATATCGACAAATACGCACACTACCAATTCTAATTGTCTCCTACGCGATTGTTGTCATATCTATTTTTATCTGTAATGGTTTGAGGAAAAAAACAACTTTTTAAATCCCTCCGTTATACTCTCTATCTCCCTGATTTTACGTTGGTGATCTGATCTACTATAATGACTGGGGGCTTGTAATATGTCTTTAAAATCCTCAGAAAAGTAACCTGCCTCAATTTTACGCAGTAAATTTAATCTCTAATTAAGGCTACGGTCAACTAGTGGCTCCTATTATAATTCTTCCAATAGTTTCGTGACACTTTTACCTTGTTCATGAAAACGTTTAACAAACCTAGCTGCTCTACGTTGCACTTGATCTAGTTCCAAAATTTAGCCTAATTCATTAGGATCCCTTACACGTCCAGCATACTCAAGTTGGGATCTAATTAACGTGAAATAGTAAAGTTCCTATATAATAAGTTCCTATTGACCGTTATATTACAGTTCCCAAGTATTCTTTTTATGAATCATAACTTTTTATTTGCTATTTCGCGAATATTCACGAATATGTTTTCCCCAAAAACTCTCTCAATTGGATGCTCTGCGATGTGTGCCGTTCGCTCTTCGTGAAGATTAACGCCTCACTTGATTTTTCTCTCCATGTCGTCAAATAGCCTGGGTATTTTTTTCCTTCATTCTATCTGTAGACCTTTCTTGGAGTTCGAGACACAAGTAAAGTTTCGAATTTGTCTTCGAGTCACTATTCTCTTTAGAGTAAAAGCATTATGTCGAGAACTCCGCGGAGTCGCTCTGGAATTGGAGCGAGCGGAGGAGTGTTTCCCTGTGCCCGGAGGGAGGGAATAAGTTATTGTGCGCAGTGAATTTCAGCGGATTCATGGCGTAGAGACGATACATTTGACCTCGCCGTTGGATAGAACCCGGAGTTCATTTTCACCATCCGCCCCAGCATTTATGCTCCATCGATAGGAAATGCAAAAAGTTGTATCGACGATGTGGAAAATCCAGTACGATCGGGTTGATATTCTGGATTTGAATATAGACGAGGGTGTTACGCCAAACCTCCACTTGACGACAGAAGCGATGTTATTCCTGTGGTAAACCACCGTATCGTCCATCTGCGATAGCGTCTAATATTGCTAGATGTATCCGATAAATCTTAAATTATCATCGTCCCTGATATTTTCAATAAGAGCTGATATATTCGATAATTATCACCACATCACTCTATGACAAGCACCTTGATATTTTAACAATAATCATAGTCAGATTACTGAATAAAATTCAGATCCGCATGTTTCAACGCCGAGGTCTCGCAAATCATAAGAACTCCAACATACAGGGTTCGTCCGGAAAATAAGTGTACTGAGCTCATGAAAAACAATTTATTACACTTTAACATATCTTAAGCTAATATTCCTCAAAATAGGACCCTTGTGAGTCGATACACTTGTTCCAGCGGCGTTCCCATTCCTGGAACGCTCCCGCGAAGGCATCATCGGGAACCTCTCGAAGACTCGTCGTCGACCTCTTCTCTGCCCTCCACGAACATCTTGTGCCACCGAAAGATCATGTTTCTGGACATGGCTGACTCCCCGTAAGCCTGGTTAATCATACCGACAGTTTCGGTAGACGATTTCCCAAGCTTTGCCGCAAATTTGATGGAATAACGCTGCTCCAAAAACTTCGGCATCGCGTTCCGTGACGTGGGTCGAGCGTGGAGGTTCGCGTTAACAGAGCTCCTCACTACACCACAGCTCAGAGCCGACTGCCTTTTTCAGCATCGCTTGCCAACATACCCCCCTCCAATCGCAGCCCGTCAGAGCGGTGCTGGGCGCGCCTGGAGCGGCGCGCCCAGCCCAGGAGTCAGTACACTTATTTTCCGGACGAACCCTGTACATTGGTCGCTTGGATCATGTATATAAAATTCGAGAAATAGATGCCAGAACCAGCAGACTCCTTCTTCCCCGTTGGACAATACGGGATAGCAACTGTAGGGTTATAGATAGCAAAAATTCCACTTGCCACCCTCAGCGTCCAAAGAATAATTAGGCCTACTCAATTGCATGATGCACTCTCACAAACCTCGTGTGTTTTGTTGTCAAAACCATTTCTTCCCGCATGACCGCATTAGAATGCCATTAAATAATGTAGTTCTCTTTACACTTTTGCTTGCTCTGCCTTTTCTGTTTTTAAGATTCCCCTTCCATCCCTCGCCTCTCTCTCTGTGAGGGGAACCTCTTGCTACCTGCAGCAATCGGTCACATCCCCTACCTGTGTCCTTGGGGAGGAGACCGTTGCATGTCCATGTGGTAGTGGAATTTCGCCTTCTTACTTGTCAAATTCTATTTTGCACGTTATTGGATAAATTTCTTACTGCATCCTAAGATGCAATTATTTGTTAGATGATAGTATATGTATTTGCATGCACGTAGAATGAAAGGATTTCTGCATGAATCTATAAGCCACTATGGATGTTGGTTTACATATGCGTATATGTTAATTTTGTGGGTGGTTTTGTTTTTTTTTCACGGGTGTTGACCTAACACCCCCTGCCACCTGCAATTGCGGGGTATCATGTGGATGTAGATGTCAGTAAGCTGGAGGCAAATAATGACCTCGTTACGAAACGACTTCACCCACGACTTTGAGCGAAACAAGAGTGAATCTCTAACCGAAGGGAATATCGCAATCCCATTTCAGCGCCGTGTGTCACTCGAATGGCGGCGAAGAGACGTCACAGGGCTGAAATCGAAACAGTAGTTCATATCCAGGACCCATTGCTGAATTTGTACCGCCTAGGACGTGCGCGTTTGTCACGTTGGCCTTCTGCGAAATTACTGTCGACGGCGCAATTACTCGCAGGTTGTGGAACGGTGTGACGTAGGAAGGAACATTTCGGTCGTAATCGGTGTGTCGTTCCACTTCTCGGTCTAATCAGGGTTCTCTGCCCCCCCCCCTCCCCACCCGTTAAGAATCAGCCTTGCTCGTTTTAAGCTGGCGAAGCAATTAGAAATGAATTTCGTTTTGAATGACACGAGATGTCCGTCCCCGTAATAATAATTTAACAAACTAGTAAACTAGTGAAGTGTTTAGCGTGGTATCTTCACTGAACCATCCTTATTTCCCTCATATCATATCTCCCCTTGTATGAATGTTGAATTCCTCGAAAGATTGAAATTGCGAACAGATGATTTGGACTTGTAATTCCCCTTTTAGTTTGTTACAAAAAAAAGGAATTTTGAAGAATAATTTTTTAAACGAAAATTTTAACGAACGCTAGCAGAGTGAGAAGATCTAGGTCATGTTTGCTCCCTTGGGGGTAACTTATAAAAATAGGCGCGCCTCATTAATGTGACGAGAATCGTCGAAACCAACTCCGGGGAATTCAGTGAATTAAAAATAATTGAATGTATCTCTGTATAAATAAATTACTTGTTTCATAACTCAAATTGCGCATTTAAAATGAAGAAAAAGAAGGAAACGTGATCTGCTTAGTTGTACTTTAGGCAGTATATTGTTTAAAGCTCTGTATGAACAGTATGGGAGTAATAGAATGAAGAAATAAAGAACGAAAGAATTGAGATTCTCTTGAAATAGGAATAAATCTTTCGAATGTATTGAACAACAAATTAGGATTTTATAAATGTGTTTGTTCCCGTTTCAAAAAATGGAAATTCAGATAGATAAGATAGAGAGAGGTCTTTATTTGGGCGAAATTGGGACCTAATGGTCCCTTCATCCATTTAACCCATCGTGGTATACATAATATATTAGGCATAAACTTTATAATTACATGCATACATACACATAAATACATACAGACAGACAGAAATTCATTATGGTCAGATTTTCGCATCGAAAAGGCACTATTCGGCCCTTCCGTGTTACGTCTACGAAAGCATATATATATATATATATATATATATATATATATATATATATATATATATATGTATATATGTATATATGTATGTATATATATATATATATATATATATATATATATATATATATATATATCTGTGTGTGTATGCATATATATGCAAGGGAAAGTCTAAGTAAAGAAGGAAGTTAGTGGGAAAAGCTAGGGAGAACGTAGTGATGGCCTAGGCAGACGTATGTGATGACTACATAAGAGTAAGTTTGATTTCGCACGCGGTTCTCAGGATAGTCAATAACAAGTTGGAGAGAAGGGAAATTGATTACTTAAGGGATGATCAGTTTGGGTTCAGAATGGAGAGCGGCACATGAGATGCCATTGAATTAATGAGGTCGCTAATAGAAAGTAACATCGAATTCGATCAGATTGTATTACTTTTTTTCGTATATTTCAAAGCGTTCAATAGAGTACATTTGGTCGTATTAAAGAATTTATTGCAGAAAATAGGATTGCTTTGAAGGGAGAAGTGATAGGAGACTTATCCGCAAACTGTACCTGTCTCAGACTGCTCAGGTACGATAGTCCGGTTGGGCAATGTTTTGGGAGTGGAGGGAGACAGGGGTGTCCATTATCACTTGCTCTGTTCAATGAATATAGTATATGGGAGGCACGAATAAAGAGGTAGGAATGGAGAGGACTGGAGACAGGAAGGAAAGTCGAAGGGAAATTCATATATTAAGTTAGGTTATCTGATGATCAAGCATTAGTTTGTTAGTCAGCCAAGGGTTTGTTAACATTGCTGAGCCCTTTGGAAAGCCAATGCGATAGGTGTTGGATGTGAATAAAGGTAAATAAAAAAAGGTGATGCAGATTCGAGAGAGAGGAAGGTCAAATTAAATATTCAAATAGGTCATAAACTAGAGCAGGTGGAACAGTTTATGTATCTCTGAAGGGTTCTGGACCGAAACGGTCAAATTAGTAGAGACATGATGCGAAGAATAGCGTTAAGCAAAGAGGCTTTCACAAGAAGGAGGGAGTTGATGACAAGGAAGTTGAGTGAGGATGTTAAGAAAAGACTCGTAAAAACTTTGATATGGAGCGTGTACGGCGCGGAAACGTGGTCACTGAAGCAGGAGGATAGACGTAGGCTGGCGGCTTTTGAAATGTAGGTGTGGAGAAGAATGGAGAAAGTGAAATGGACCGAGAAGAAAACAAATGAGGAAGTACTTGGTATGCTGGGCGAAGAGAGGGGTTTGCTGGGAGAAATCCTATGGAGGCAGGAAAAGTGGTGTAAGGGGGTATTGATCGGCAGCGGGACGTTGAAGAATGTAAAAGAGGGGAGAATGTTAGGCAAACGAGGAAGGGATAGGAATAGGACAGAGATGTTGGCCGGGATGAAGGGAGGAAGGAAGTATATGGAGTTGAATAAGAGCTTGTGGTAGAGTAGAATGTTGGGTGCGGTTTTCCAGAAAGAGCAGGGCTACGCTAAATATTATAAAATTGGAGGGCAAAAGTAGAGCAGGTGGAACAGTTTACTTATCTCGGCATTGTCTTGGACCAAAATGGTCGCAGTAATAGTGCCTAAAGGAGAAGAATTGCGCTAGGCAAAGAAGCTTTCGCAAGGAGGAGGCAATGGATGATAGGGATATTACGCAAGTAAGGAGGTTTAAGAAAAGACTAGTGAAAACTTTTATATTGAGCAAATATTTTTAAAGCTTGGAAGCTTGGTTCTTGGAACAAGATGATAACAGTAGATCTTAGGGATTTTGAAATGTGGGGAAGGATGCAAATGGCTAAATGGACGTTTAGGAAATCATACGAAGAAGTGATGATTTTTGTGAGGAAATCGAAGAAAGCAGGATATTTGGATGGCAAGCATTTTGAAAGGCGAGGGGATGTTGAAAAGTGTGATTGAGGAGAGAGTGATGTGTCCACATCTTCCCAGTGATGCCCCCTTAGCACATTTTTGCATTTTGTGAATAGGAAAAAGTCTCAGGGGGCGAGATTTGGCGAACAACGAGGATGATTACGGATGGTGATTGAAATTTTTGCCAGAAACTGGCGAACATTCAATGCTGAATGTGCAGGTGCATTGTAATGGTGAATGGTCCATCCATCCATCATGTTCGGTTAAAATAGTGTGCACTGTTGCTGATTTTCCTGAATTTTAGTTCATCAGCTATCATTCGGACAGTTTTTCGACGATCGATAAAGATAAGGGACCGCACACGATCAATGTTGCCGTCAACACAGGTGGTTGAAGGTAACCCCGACCATACATCATATGTGGCGTCTTGTCGGCCATCTTTTAAACGCTTAATCTACTTGAAAACGGATGTTTTCTTCAGGGCATTATCACCGTAAACAGCTGTCAACATTTCAGTAATTTCTTGATAACTTTTACACCGCACTTCACCAGAAAACTTGATGTTGATTCGTTGCTCCGTGATTTCGGTAATTTCCATTTTGGACAAACAGTCAAAACAAGCACTGCAGAAACTAACGTACGAAGTCTGTTCAAAAAGTGTCTCGAATTGTTAGTACAGAATACGTATTCTGCAATAACTTCTTTCATGGGCCATCTAAACCTCTGACTGGTAGACTGCATACAATCAATGAATGTGCCCAATGGCTCACAAATTAAATCGTGCGACAACGATATCCATAGCAATCCGGAGAGTTCTCAAATGAACCGATGATGAACAACATCAATCGATGTGATGCGCATCAGGTTGTAATGAAATAATTAATGAGATAGAGGTGAAAGAGAGAAAATATATGGGTACGTGAAAGTTGTTCTATCGTAGAATTTAGGTGAAAGCTACATCCAACCAATGTAGTGAGTGATATCCAGTGATTATACCGAAATTGATGAGAGGTTTGGCAAGTATCAATTTTTTACCGGTCCAGCATGTTAATTTAATTATTATGCATTTTAAAAAAATCGTACATCTGTAGATGCAAGATATGGCGATCGAAGATGGTAAGGGCTTTGGGATGAAGGAACAGAGATGATGAAGCTTCAAGAGTCAATTTTGAGTAGCATATGAAGATTGATAGAATTATGGACGTTTATAATGACTGTTCGACATATGTAATAGGTTTTTCATTTAATCGGCAGACAGTACTGATATCACTGCTATTTTTGCTCAAACTGTCTAATGTAGATGGTCGGAATTCTCTACCAAGTCGCTGAATAATCCGTAGCCACGTCTGTGGCCAGGTGCGGAAGGGTAAGCAATATATGTTTCGTTGAAAGAAAGATATGTGGAACAAGTAAAAAGTACAAATATCTTGGTGGAGAAGAAATGGAATCCTTACGATGCGAGAGCGGGAGAAAAGCAAGCATTGGCACGGCTGAGGAAGAAATGGATGCCTGCCAGTAAGAGTGAGGTTGGAATTAAAAAAAAAGAGCATGAAAATGTGCTTTCTTTGGAGTTTTTTTCTGAATACGGGCGTGAATCATAGTGGTTACTTGTTTGAGAGTGAGGAAGGGTAAAGAAGTTTGAGATGTGGATATGGAGAAAATTTTGAAAACACCAAATGGTCGCAAAAAAATAAGGAACGAGGTTGTTTTAAGGAGGTGAGTATGAAGGAGAAGAATGCTGAATACCGTAAGTACTCTGCAATAAAATGGATCGGACGTTTACTGCAGCCTGTTCAAGAGATTTGGTGTGAATTACAGTAAAATGGGAAGCCAAATAACTGAAAAAAAAGAAAGGAAATGATGGAGCGTCTCGACGATGGTAGATGGTGTGTCGACACGAAGAGGATAGCGGAAGAGAGACGAACGAGAGAAGAGGCAACTGGAACCTGCTGT
>NW_027287150.1:1384853-1804853 GCF_022747635.1 Hetaerina americana | reverse complement strand
TTGAATAATTTGATGTCGACATCCTATGGATGCATACTTCCTGTGCTTTAGTTAAATTCAGCATCTTTTTTGTCTTTTGAACGAGTTTTCACTTACCAGTGGTCTTATTTGAAATGACTCCACGTAGTTGGCTATTTTTTTTTTAAAGCCACAGTGGTATTTATAAAGTTCATGCTTTGGCTTCTTTCTACTTCCCCATTCAATTGCTCTCGGTTCATTTACGCACGGAGTTTGACGTTGAGAATTGGGTGCGCATGCGCCGTGAGAGTGAAGAACAATGGGCTTATTCGTCTTTTCCTCTTCCGTGCGTCATTTCCACCATTCAATCCTTCCATCCTCCAGATTAATTCCTCCTGCCTTCCCACCTTGCCCGGCGCCCTCCTCTCCACGCCTCTCCGAGATTGGCTTGTAGCTTGGAGAGGCGCCAGTGTGTTCACAGCCACCGAAGGCTGTTTGAGGCGAGCTTAACATCTTTATTCATCACTGGCGGGATGCTGGATAGCTCGAGAGCGAAGCATTTCGCAAGCGTTGCTCCCTGAGATCTTGTCGGGGCCCTTGAGAGAAGATTTGAACATTTGTGGACTTACGGGTAGGAGATCCCTAAAATGCAAAACCGAAGTGGTTTCATCACGATCGATATGCCTGCGGCTGAATTGCTCTTTAAGGTAGCAAGCGTGGGATTGCTATGCAGGATAAACATCTTGAAAAACTTGCTATAAACCTTGAACTCATGGGTGAATGGCAGTAGTGATTACATTGTCTCTTAGGCTTGTTTTTTTTTGTCATCTCCCTCTCTGCTTTCATTTGATTTCGGAAAATTACAATTCGGATTCTTCATCCCGTGAAACGTTTGATATCAGGCTGTACATTATCGTTAATGTATCTACATGTATGTATATTTTTATGTGAAAACCCTCCCCCCACTTGTTATTAAGTTTGTTGACCTTTAGCCCGAGGAGATCGAAACTTACAATATACTTGACGGTTAAAATAACTTAACGGTTAAAATAGTGTGCACTGTTGGTTTTCCTAAATTAAGTTCATCAGCTATCATACGGACAGTTTTTCGACGATCGCTAAGGACAAGGGACCGCACACGATCAATGTTGTCGTCAACACAGGTGGTTCAAGGTAGTCCCGACCTTACATCATCCATGGCGTCTTGTCGGCCATCTTTAAAACGCTTAATCCACTTGAAAACGGATGTTTTCTTCATACCATTGTCACCGTAAAGAACTGTCAACCCCTCAGTATTTTCTTGATAACTTTTACCCCAATTCACCCAAAAAACTTGATGTTGATTCGTTGCTCCTTGATTTCGTCAATTTCCATTTTCAACGAATAATAAAAACAAAGACAACAGAAACTAACATAACTGGCACCGTACGCACAGCTCGACGATCCGCCAAGAGCAGACGGCTCATTGGGGCTCAGGCAAATAGCGCCGCTATTTGGCGGGGCTATAGTTCGAATCATGGCCACCAGATTGCACCAGTTTGCCTATGTTTTTGGCAGACCACGTAAACATGGCAACGAGAGTAATCGTTTCATTTGATATGTATGGAACGAATAATTCAAAGATGGATGTCCAATTTCGTAAGTTATTTGGAAGCTTTTGTTTGTACGGAAAAACTGCAGCCATTGCGTCTTGTTTCTTCGGGCAAAAATTGAAAAAAAAAATGTTGATGGCAAATTTTATCTTTGAGTGGCATTCATTCAGAAATGATCAAATTTCCCGGACGGCCAAATATCATACGCCTCGGAAAATATTTCTTTGCATGCGCGTGCTGGCGTAGATATGACTTCACCGAGATTGGTGATGGATTGCATTAAATGCAGGAAACATTTCGAATGGGAGATATGTGACAATTGTTAGTACATCAGGGGATTTATATTAAAGGAAACGCCTTGATCGGAAACGGTTATGAGAAAAACAAAATTTGACCTTTTCCACAGATTTATTTGTAACGTGCAACGTGTTTCAGTTCATCGAACCATCTTCAGGTACAAGACAAGATTCAACATGTGATACATCATACCTGTTTGAGGAAGAGTGGGGGAGGGAGAAAAGAATGAGGAGTAAGGTTGGCGGGTACAAAGATTGGGATTATGGAAACCCCAAAGAAACGGAAACTAAAGAAATGGAGAGGTGAAAAGAGTATGTGGAAGGGGGGAGGATAAGAACTTGTGGTCATTATTGGAGGAAGGTGGCAGGTAGGAAGGAAGAATAAAGAAGGGTTAAGCGGGAAGGAGACGTGGAGGGGATGGAGGCAGGTTGAGGGATGGGGTAAAAGTGATTCTAGGAAGGACATTATCGGGGAAGGGTTGTTCGACACATACTGAGAGTGGAGGGTAGTCGGGGTGGTTGGATGCGGGAATACGCGAAGGGTGGAGTCAATAGGAGAGAGGGAGTTTCACCTTTTGCTGTGGAAACGGGATTCTGAGGATAGGAGAGTGGTTTACAAAAATATTGTCGATCAAAAGTTCTATCCTTTGCCGCAACAAAGACAAATTAGAACCCCTCTTACAATCCGGCATTTACAAGGTTAAGTGTGATTCCTGTGATGTATGCTACGTTGGCCAGACCTTTTTTATACTAGAATAAAAGAACAGGAAAGGTGCTGGAGGACTATTGATGAAACATCACTCTTAGCTAAGCATCTGCTACAGTTGTTCCACTCTTGTAAATTCAATCCAGAAATTCCACACTAAGAAAGCAAGGGCAAAAGACTTGATATTTTAGAGCAACTTGAAATTGTGTAATTAAATAGAGATCCTTCTTCTAGGGGAGAGACCCATCTCATCGGTCATTTAAACTTACTAGTTTATTTTTATTTCTGGCCAGTGGAGGAGGAACGAAGGACAGAGCTAATGATCAATCAATGCAACAATTTCAGAGTGTAAAAATCATTCGCCTTAACCGGGATTCGAACCCGGATCCCTCAATATCCGAGCTTTAGCTATCGAGGCGTCCTCTTAAACTTCTTCGGAACTAATTATCAGTGTTTAAATAATCTTAGAATTCTTTAAATTTAGTTTCTGTGGATTCTACTGATTGCACAAGTAGCATAGGCGTAAGATAGTGCTTCGTTGAAACTTACTTTTCTCTCACCGTTAGGCATGGACGACAACGGAATCATAGAAAATAAGATTATTACGAGAAAGTGCAATGCTAGGTAAGAATGATGAGAATTAAATGCGAGGGTAGGCTGAAAACTAATGCACAAAAATTACCTTCAGAAGTACTCCTGGTTGCATGTGGAAGTATCATTCCCCCCTCCACACGCATGCGCAGGTTTGAGGTCGTTACATTCATCCAGTGTATTTTGAGAAGCGTAAGTTTGGAGACGTGTTCTAGTGCTATGTCAACGCCAGTTAAACAGCGTGCTGTTATCGAATTTTTAACTGCTGAATAAATTACTCTTTTTGAGATTCATCGCCGTTTAAAGGCTGTTCATGGTGACGATGCTGTTGATAGATCTACTGTAAATCGATGGGTAGTAAAATGTCGTGGTTGCAAGCCTGGAAAAGCCATCATTGTTAATGAAACTCGCGGTGGACTTCCGATCACTGCCACAGATGATAAATATCGCAAACTCGTATACACCTCCGTGGGTTTAGATTTTGCGTGTGGTTTAATTCTCTTTCACGGGTGGTGAACTAACACCCCCCGCCACACGCCCCGGTGGCGGGTTGCGGGGTATTGTATGTTGATGTAGAAGGGTGCAGAGAAACCCGGCGTCGGCATGAGCCTACGAACGAAACGAAAACGTCTTAAAGAAAGGCGCCAAGGGGTTCATATGCAGTTGAACGTACCATTTTGACGGGCGGAATGCTCCGCTTGAGATGCTATTCACATAGCATCCCATGTTTTGGGATGCTCACCGAGTTTATGTGACTGATTTTCTGGAGTGAGGGGCAACGGTAAATTCTTTTCATTATATGCAGACTCTAAAACACCTCCGACGTCGAGTTTGTCGTCTTAAAGGGAGCTTGGCGCCAATAATCTTGCAACATGACAACGCTCGTTCACATACCTCGCTCGCAACTGGAGAGCCTCTGCGAAACCTGAAATTTGAACCGATTCCACACCCTCCTTATTCCCCCGATCTTGGGCCTTGCGATTTTTATTTCTTTCCTCAACTCGAGAGACACCTCAAGGGTAATCATTACACCTCGAACGATGAGGTGAAGGCAGCTGTCAAGTCCTGGATTCGAGAAAAATCGGAAGAGTTTTTCAGTGACGGAATGAGAAAACTTGTAACACGTTGGGAGAAACGTGTTAGCCTTAACAATGGTGACGATGTTGAAAAATAAATGTATGATTTTGAAACGTAAGAATTGCACTTGAATGTAATTTTCACCCGATCTGGGTATTTGTGTTTGCTCTCGCTCTACAAGCATATGCACATTCATTTTCAGCCTACCCTCGTATATAAACTAAAACATGAATGTGAAAAATGTGTTAATGGTGTAAGCCTATGCAGGGCACTTGCAAGAAAAAGAAGGAGGAAGTTAATTAAAGTTATCTGTTGGACGATAGCTTGCGGAGGACGGTCATTGAAGGAGCGGAAGGCAGGGAGAATTAAGAAGCACTAAATAAGCGCGTGTGTGTATATTACGCTCGTCCGTCGCATTCGGGCGGGGCGTCGCATATCCCAGGGGCCTGTGACGTTTCGCCCTAATAATTAATGCGATGTGCGCGTGTGTTTTATAAATAATTCAGTGTGCAGATTTTTCGGATTCGTTTGCGGCGAAAGTTGCGTTAAATTATCAGTCGAAGGTTCCCCCTGCCACTTGTTGGACATTGAATCATTTGAGATTCGCGGTCGGATCCATTATTCCCGAAGGACCATCTCCACCCCCGAAAAGTGTTCGCTGCTCTCTCAGTGCTGTGCTTTAATCTGCATTCCCCCCTCTCCCCCGCTTGTTGTGCAAACCTATCTCTCCGCATGACCTAATTAGAATGCCTTTAAATTAAGTAGTGCTCTTTACAATATTGCTGCTCTGCCTCTTCTGCTTTTAGGTTTCCCCTTCCATCCCTCGTTTCTCTCTGTGGGGGGTTACATTCCCTACCTGTGTCCTTGGGAGAGGAGACCATTATATATTGCATGTACATGTGGTAGTGGAATTTCGCCTTCTTACTTATCAAATTTTATCTTTCACGTTATTGGATAAATTTCTTGCTGCATGCTAAGGTGCAATTATTTGTTAGATGATAGTATATGTATTTTCATGCGTGTAGAATGAAAGGATTTTTGCATGAATGTTTACGCCACTGTGGGTATGGTTTTTTATGTGCATATGTGTTGATTTTGCATATGGTTTTGTTCCCTTTTACGGGTGGTGACCTAACACCCACCGCCACACCCCCTTGCGGCGTATTGCGGGGGGTGTTAACAAAGCGCAAAGAAACACGTCCAAAGAAACTGCATTCCAAATTTTCAGTGGCCAAACAACCTTACTCTTGGAAGAGAAGGCACTGAGTCATTTCCTTCTCTCCTTAGGAGAAGATGATTTCGCCACCTCTCTCCCCAGAGAAAGAGATCGCTCCAGAAATTACGCCCTTCTTTGCATATGTAATAGAAACACAAAGAAAGGACACTCACGTATGTAGTTTTGACGTTTCGACGGCACGACCGTCGTCATCAAAATGACGTTCTCGGGGAAGAGCGGAGAGGACATGTGTGGGGGAAAAGTGAGGGAAGGAGAGGTGAGTGACCAATAGGAAATGAACAAGAGGTGGGAGGGGATGTGTAGGTAGCTACTGGATGCATTCAGACTAGTTCAGCCCTGTGGCTTTAAATGACTGGGACACCCAGATGTGTGCCATTTCGCGGGTTCTCACCTCTATGATACTTGCAGATACTCACAGGTCTTCGTCACGGCTGATCCATGGACGAAAAACGGGTTCCTTTCAGGGCTGCCTTAAGCCGAGGGAACAAAGCGAAGTCTGCTGGGGCGACGTCAGTACTATATAGAGGGGTGAGACAGGGTTGGCACGTGGAGTTGGGCCAGGAACTCGCGGACTCGTAGCGCGTTGTGGCAAGGCGCGTTGTCGTGATGGAGTTGCCAGATAGCGGAAATGTCTTTTCTCGTCCTGATGACCCTTTTCCGGAGTCTTTCCAGCGCATCCACGTAGTAGGCAGTGTTAACTGTCTGTCTTTGAGGAGCAAACTCCTTATGGAGCACTCCTTTATTGCCTAAAAAGACGATGAGCATTGCTTTCACTTTTAATTTGCCCATTCTTGCCTTTTTTGGGCTTGGGGGACCGGTTGGTATGCCACTCAGAGCTTTGGCGTTTTGTTTCTGGGTCGTGTTCAAAAACCCAGGTTACGTCACCAGTGATGACGGTGTCCAAATAATTGATTGATTCTCAATACGTTGCAAAAGTTCACTTGAAATTTCCGCTCGATTGATATTTCGTGACACGGTCGACGCGCAGAGGTTTACAGTAACTCACGTCCTGTCGCTTCAGCAGCTTGGAGAGCACTGAAATTGGTTTTGCGTCAAAGCTTAGCGTCTCCCCCCACCTTCTCCAAGTGGTTCGATCGCACTCCGACCAATAGGAGCGGCTCGGAAAATGCAATTGCATTATTTTTGGAATGCACCCTGCATAAATCCCTGGGATTCACGTGGGGCTATCGTTATATCTTAATTATTGCTGAAAAATAATCGTGATTGAAACTTAATTTTTATTTTTTATTCTTAAGGTTCCTCTACTTAGTAAGCTTCCAGAGTTATGCATTTCCCCCGGCGTCTCTTGACTTTTCGAAGGCCGCCATTGTAGAACTTAGCAAATTTCGTCGAAAACCATTGTTCCACCTCTATGAGTGACGTCACTTGTGTTGTCAAATCTCCAGCACCGCAATGGTTTTTTTTCCAGTTTTGGGAGTAAGATAAAATAAAATCTTGGAACGTGATCGGAAGAATTGGTTGGATGTGGTAAAATTTCATAAGCCATATCGCCTTCATTGCCGGTCGCGCCGTGTTTGCTTCCGAAAAGTAGTCAGTAGCGGTGGAACCCAGAGTATTGGCACCTTGGTCACGTGCAGTTTTTCGTGAATGATTTTCCCACTCACTGCGGTGACTAAGATTAGTCTCATTCGTGATCAATTCGATTGTTGCTCTTCGTTCTAATTTGTAGAATAAAGTCCTCCACTTTCTTCTTCACTGTGGGGTGACGTCCTCCGTGAGTGATGGTCTCCCACCTTATTGGATCGTCTGTGAAGGACATGTGGGCAGTTTTGAAAATTTTCTTTTCCACCTCTCAAGTATGTCAAATGAAGGTCTATCATTTCCAGAAGCAGCCATCATTTCATTGTGAATTTACCGACCACAGTAGTTACCTTCCAAATGAAGGAACTTAATTGCACTCATTCTGCGAGTTACTTAAATCTACGTCTTCATGAAACTAAAGAATTCGACATTATTAGATATAATTTACAACATTATGTATATAGTGATCAATTAATATTCCGATTAAATTTTATCCAGAAATCACGGTTATTACCTAGTAATAAATACCCATAAACGATGCCCCCACGGAATATCTAGTTTGGTCCTGGGAAATATTTTCATATTACTCTATTTGTGTTCTTTTAAAATATCGAACTGGTCGATATAGGGAAAAATATCGATGCCCTGTCCATGTATCGTCGTATCGCACAGCTCTAGAAGAGTGTTTGTCTGCTTACTGGAAGATTGCGGATTCAAATCCGGGCGACTTCTCCGGTCGCCCCAAGCTGAAATCTTAGATGTGATTTTTCTGGGTAACAGAACTTTACGAGAAAACGCATTCGGCCGAGGAAATGGAATTGCATCTTCCTCCCCCACTCCATCTTTTTATGCTTGCATTTCACGTATGTCGAAGGGCTTGCTTCGTTCGAGGGAAAGTCATCCTTGACTTTCCAAAACCAACCTCTTGGATTGACTGCTCTGGTGGTTCTTAAAGATTCGAATTATTTGCCCTCAAGTTAATCACTCTTTCGTTTTGTTAGATTTGTTTGCTTATATCACAACCACTTTTTGCGAATGATGTGTTTTTTTAGATTGTGTAAACCATTGTTCAATAAGAGCTAACTAAGAAAACAACATTTGTCTCGCAAAATTCATTTTTATTCATCAACATAATCACCTTTAAGAGCTATACACAATCATTCCTACGCTTTTCTAACTTTTCGATGCCATGCTTGTAAAACGATTTGTCCTTACCCTCAGAATAAGCATCAGTTGATCAGCGATGATTTCCTCATTCGAGGCAAATCTTTTTCCCTGGAGTATCTTCTTGAGACCACAGCAAACAGCCAGTAGCCACTGGAGGCTAGATCTCGAGGGTACATTTGGTGGAGTGGGGAAGCAGATTCAAGCTCAACTCGTTCAATTTGACCGTTGTTTTCATTGACTTGTGGGACGGTACATTGTCTTGATGAAAGATGATTTTTTTTTATTCTTCATGTGCAGTCGTTTTTTAAACGAAAGTCGTAAATTATACCTTGCGCATGCCAAAATAATATCCCGTTCAATTAGTCTCGGAACTAGGTTAGGATAATATTTTTGTTTGGAAACAACATTTGCAAACTTGCGCGTGAAATCCATCTCTATTATCGCTCACCACACCCGCCTTTGCGCAACGCCATTGTGTTTTTTCATCGTAGATAGTTCCCACCTTGTTCGTGCTGTCCAAAGTCCGCCCCCATTTCTCCCAACTAGCAAACAATCTCCATCCTTCGGCAGACTCATGCGTTCCGATGCCACTACTCACTTCTCTCTTATCTCCTGCCTCATTTTTCTCTTGCCTTTTTCCTACTCTCTCTCTTACTTCGCCCATGTTGTTCTATTCGATTACTGATATTTCAAATAGCATTTCCGTGCCAAATTGATTTAGAAATACCGGTAAGGTCCTTTGCAAATCTTCTGATCGCAACCTTTTGATTGCGACACTCCAATCCTTCGTGTGTTAAATTTTGAAAGGAAGGCGCGCAATACTGATGAATTATTCCGAAACAGGATTCAGAAGGCGGCATAGAATTTGGGTGTTCGGAAGGGAAGTTCCTCCTGGGTGTGGCATTGTCTCCTTAAGCGTATTGGACGGGGTGAGAGAACATATTCGTAGAGCTGTAGTAGGGGAAGAATTAGGTGAAAATTCAGCTGATAGTTTATCAATTGATATTAGGTAGTCTACATTTTTTAAGTTAGTTTTCGGATGGACAGATTGAAAAAATTCATCTCTGCAATTATTAGCCTCACTTAACACGACAGAAAATGACACCCTCCATTAAAATGGATCCTTCTTCAACTCCTCTCCCCTTCTATCTCCCTACATGTCGTGAAAATTGTCTTCATCACCCTCCTCCGCCTAACTCGCTTGCCTTTCTATCCCCTCTCTGCCTTCAACATCCCGTCGACAATCGTAATGCCCAGCTACCCCCTCTCCTCTCTCATCCCGCATTGCACTTCCTCGTTTGTTTAGCTTTCCTTCTATGTTACACTATCCATTCTTCTCCGCCCTCACATCTCGAAAACCTCCCAATCTGCATCCCAATTTCCTCTCGATCCCAGATCCATGGAAGTAATTAAAGTCACAAGCGTTAAACATGCTATGGACTTGAGAAAAGACAATAGTCCTCGCCAATATTTGCGCCGTCGAAGTCAATAAAATAGTTATTTATTTAAGCGTTTCTTTAATCTTTTCTTGTGGAATTCGTCACTGAAATTCTTCAGGTAAGAGTTTTTTCAATTGTTCAAAAATGCACCATTATATCAGGTTGATTGGCGCCTCTTTCCCTATCGGATACTTGCTAGGGCCAACCCCCTGGGGTTGATACCAGTGGTATTTAAATGTTATGTCCCTTGTCATGGATCTGGTGTACATTCATCAGTTTGGGAGCTCTTCAAGCGATGTGAAAACTCCGACGATTTATATTATATATATATATATATATATATTCGTACGTATTGAACTCAAAGGTTCCTGACTCTGCTCGAATCATGTCGTTATTCCTTCTTTGTTTGACAAAACATGCTCTTACTCCGGGTATGGTTTGAATTTTATTGAACATGTTAAAGAATACGTCTACATTTCATGCTTTGTGAATTATGGCATGATGTGCGTAACACTCTCCGCGTAATTAGTTTCAAATTTTCAGGTGAAGTTTTATGATGTGAGTAATGCGATGATTTTTAGAAGAGGGGAGCATGTGCTCTTCGGGTCATCCCGCGTTTATTCGTGCTTGAGTAAGGGCTGCATGCGGTTGAATGAATTCAAGGAATTCTCCTGGTAATTTTATTATTTTATCTGCTGTAAACGAGTCGACTTTTCTTATTTTGAACCTCATGCATGCCTTTTTACCGTTCCCATTCAAAATATGCATGGTAAAAATATCAGGGCTATTTATTTCTTTTTTATTTCTCTTATTAATCGAGACTTATCATCATATTTTTAAAATCATATCGCACTAATTAAAATTAGTGATTCATTTTTTTATTTCAATGACAATTTCATACTTCCCTTGCAATATTATTGTTTTACCTTTTCGAGCCCGACCGGAGCTATCCCCATTCCTTTTATTATTATGCATATTTATTTTGCTCTGTTTTAAGGTAATTGTGTTGTGCCAATGTATAGTAAGCTCCCTGTTCAATGTTGGTTATGAACAACACCAAACATTATCTAATCGTATTGCGTGACATTTTTTTGTTCTCTATATCTACGTGTAATTTTTTGTATCAAAACTTGTAAATGTAATTTGTGATTTATGCGAAATAAAACGTTTTATCCCACTATGTGTTTCAGGACCTCCGTTGTTGAAACAGTGTGGTTTGACTCCCCGACAAGATTCCTGATTAAAATCGCTCCGCAGATCTAGAAAATAACTGGTAAGAGAACTTTCAAACCCTGATTTTTTATTAACCAACCATTGGAATGTTTAACACCTAGATTTCTTCAAAATATTTGACAAGCTAACTTATCCCGTGATTCCACGATCTTGTGTGTGTTTTTACGTCCGATAGGATTGCGCGTGCGCGAGAAAATTCAGAACTCTCGCAGAGGGTGTGTTATTGCTCGTGTTCCAGACGTGGCAATTGCGATGAGGCCGTATCTATATTGATGTGGGGGGTGGGTGGGGGAGAGGGGGCACTCAGCCGCGTACAAAGGTTGGCTTCGTAATTGGATGGTGTCTCTCCTTGCACACGACCAGGCGTAAGAGAATACGTACGAGATGGCTTTTATCTCGAAGATAGCATCTTTGCGCACGAAGGTGAAGTTTTTCCGTGCGCAATAGCGATTTTGATGTGGTCGCAAAAGGGGGACATGCAATTTGCATTAGTATGATAAGAAGCGGTTTTGTTTTGCCGCTAAATTATTTTTATCCGCGTACCCATTCAGGAGAAATTTCGATGCAATAACTCCAGTTCCTCCATTAGCCCTATTGGAGAAATATCGACTGCATAACCTGCTGGTCCAACGTGACCTACTCCGCGTTCACGATGACTTAATTAATTTGACGTGCGATGCCTTCCTTAAAGAGTAACTCTTATTCCGCACATTCTAAGACATGAAGCATTCGCGATTCACTAGCGAGTAGCAAATAATGACGAGAATGTTTTACTCCTTTCGGCCTTTCCGCTGCTAACACGACTCGCATCCACGTTCTATCGTGATGAAGTGAATCGGTGAAAAACGGATGGCTTTCGCGGGCGCGGGAATGAGTCACGGCTTGCTTCGTTCCACGGGCGCCAGACATTGGTAGAAGGAGACAGTTTTGGTTGGTTAATGCAGACCCATTCCACGCTTGCTGGAGATAAGAGACGGATATGGAGCTGGGCTAAACGAAGAGATATTAGTCCGTGTGCTAGATCTCGCAAACAACGCTTCGGGTTATTAGTGCCGCTCGCGGAAATCTCGCGCCAAAGTTTTCGGAGCCTTCTCGTAATTCTTGCTGGGCTTCGCCATTAACAGGGCGTGGTGCCTGTCGGTTTACAGATGATTCTCTCCATCGGATTTTCACTGATCTCGGGAAGAGAAACTTTTTCACACTTCCGTCCGAACGAGGAATAGTGTGTATGTCACCATGGTGCTTTTTTGTCTAACAAAACTTAAACTGCAATTAGCAGCGTCCTAAATTGTATTTGCCCGTTTTTATGATAAGTCATTAAGATTACGGATGACGTAAGATGTTTTCTCCAGTCACGTTGTTTGCTCGTTAGTCATCTCGTGCGAGTGGTCCTCGACGTTTTCCTTTTAAAACTTTCTTTTAAAAAAGGTGAATAATATTTTATTTTACATAGCACGAATTTTTTTATGAAAGGAATTTTACGTTCTGTTTAATATGCAGCGGTCAAATTCGAACGGTCTGTACATACATATACACATGTATATATGTGTGTACAAGTTAGAGTCTTACTTAAAGAAGGCCTCGGCGAAGGCCGGAGGCTCAAACAATCTACAATGTGCGTATGCTTGATGTGTTATGTTTTACCTGTTTTATTTTGTTTTCTATTTTGCCGTCATATTGCTCTCGTGAGTTCTTCTATATCGTCGTATCGTGTATTTTCCCATAATCACCTTATAAATGAATGTTTACCTTCTTTGTTGCAATGTTTTTGGTACATTTATGCATGTAAACGACGAGGGTTTAGGTGGAAGAAGTGGTTATCCAGTCTCAATCTCGCCCCAATAAAGACGTTGTTTTATTATCATTATTAATATTCACCCTTTTCGAGAAAATATCAATCAGATAGTAACTCCAGTCATTAATTGGGGTCGGATTTAGTTTCATGCAATCCCCAGTCATTCGAGCTTTGTAAATCTCCAGGAATTTATTCGTCCGTCTTCCCACCGCCAACGAGCCCCATGCTGTATGCTTCACTCTCACAATGCGTGGGCACCCCTCTTCGTCCGTCCCCGCCTTCACGAATCCCTGCTCTGCGTCTTTCTCACCTCTTGGTTGCCGATGGGGAGGGCTGGCGTTGGCGCGGACGCCCGGCGCCTCCCGCACTTCCGCCAATCACCCGCATTTCCCACCTCCGTTCCAGCCGTCTTCGCGGTCGTCCGCTGTGTTGTTTCCGTTGCTGCTGCTCCTCACTCGTAGTTTGCTGGTGCTGGTGTCGCCTCTACACTAACGGGTCTTTCACCGTCGCCGGAAACTAGGTGCTGTTTTCTTTCACGGCCAGAATTACTGCATTTATTTCCACGATAACCACGCAAGGGTTCATTCAACCTTGATGTGTTTTATTTCCGTCGAATTCGACTCTGCGGAGTGATACAGGGTCGCACCCAAAAGTGGTAGGACTGATTTTTTTACAAGAATTTTATTGACGATATACTTACATCGACTTAATAATCTTCAAAGTATGCTCCTTGAGCTGCTACACACTTAGTATAACGTTGCTCCCATTCCCCGTACGCCCGCTGGAAATTTTCTTTGGGGATGCCGTTGATGACCCTCGTCGAAGCCTCTTGAACGGCCTTTATCGAGTCAAAAAACGTCGTCCCTTGAGCTGTCTTTTCATCAGGGGGAAGAAGAAGAAGAAGTCCGGTGATGCCAGATCGGGAGAATAGGGCGGGTGCGGCAACGTGGCAACGCCGTATTTGGCCAGGAGCTGTTGGTCGACACTCAGAATTTTCGGCATCATCTTGGCGCACACCTTGCGCATGGCCAAATCCTGTTAAATAATGCGTTGGACGTTGGATGCAGACAGACCCAACTGGTCTGCAATTTCTTCACTGGTTAAGCGTCGGTCTGTGTTCAGCAGTGTCCTCACTCTGTCCACATTCGTGTCGGTTCTTGCCGTCGACGGCCGTCCGGAGCGATGGTCGTCTTCAACGAGCTCCCTACCCTCTTTAAACAACTTGTGCCACTCAAATACTGTGGAACGGCTTAAGGCAGTGTCCCCATAAGCCTGCTTGATCATATCGAGGGTCTCAGTTGCCGTTTTCCCGAGTTTCGCACAAAACTTCACGGAATAACGTTGCTCTAAATTCAGATTTATTTTGTTTTTCGACGCGGACAAAAAACTTGCTTCACTAAAAACGGTGTCCTCACTCAACGACAGCCCGCAGGCGACTGAGGTTGGTGTCGGTCTGTTGCTAAGAGCCCCCTCCACCTTACCCTGGCAGGCAGACCCCCCTCCACCGCTCCGTTCGCGCCAGAGAAAATCAGTCCTACCACTTTTGGGTGCGTCCCTGTACATCATTGGTGCTGATTTCCCTGGCTTGGTGTGCCGTTTATTGACTACTCAGTGTTGACGCGAATATATATCTTGGCACGAATTTTGCCGCGAATGTTCAATATCCTACCAATGGACGGAATATTTCTGTTATCATTCCAGTTGGTCTATCGTGTAATGTATGGCTTTGGACAACCCCTGGACGCTACCACAGTTCGTGGGAGACTTTTGAAGTCCTCTACACAGCGAGCTCACCTTTTATTGTACACTGGGGGCGGCGAACCTATGTCACGCGTGTCCAAAGTGGCTTACAAAGCTAGGAGGGTGATACGGGCAACTCCGCGTTGGAGTCGGTTGGCACGACAGTCAGTTGTATTCTCTTATTGTTTACGTAAAAGTTGGCACTCTGTCGCGGAAAGGTTTTGCAATCCCTGCCCTACACTATGACCTCCTTTGCGTCAGAATCGCTCCCATCTTCCTTGACTTCGTTCGTGTTTCTTGTTTTATTTATTCAGTTTTTCCTCCCTATTAAAGTTGTTCCCACTTTCACGGATCTAATTTTCTCATTACTTCTCAACATCTCTTTAAGTTTCCATTTAATTACTCTGACAAATCTTTTTCACAAACGTATGTCTAATTCTGCTTCGCTTGTTTTCTTCTCCCTTGATATCTGGATCATGCTAGTTATGTAGATTTAAAGATTTTAATGACATGTGTGCCGAGAAGTTTAGAAGTGTTAATTTGAAATATTGAGTAACGCACAGTTCATGTAGAAGACGGGAGTTGGAAGGTTATTTTGTTTTAAATCTGCATCTTGGCACTTTATTTTTTTGTCGGTAGCAATGGTGTGATCGTCTTAGCCATTTACATTTTTCGAACACAATTCTTCCTCTGCGTAATCGAGGCTATATATCCGCCGTCGGTAAATCGAGTTTCATTCGCCTTTTCTTCGAATGTATTGTCCGTCCATCCATCTTGCATTCTTACCTCTCACGTATTCTACATCTACTTAATACCCCGCAGCCGCCGCAAGGGCGTGTGGCGGGGGGTGCTAGGGCACCACCTGTAATTGAGGAAAAAACCGCATGCAAAAGCCACAAATTTCTAGTCCGTAGACAAACATGGTATACATTCATGCGAAAATCCTTACACCCCACACACACACAAACTACCAACTAACATGCTCATGAACCTGCAAATGTACCTGATATATTTGCAATGCTTAATTTTGTTCCGACTTGTAAATTAAATGTGTTTAATATTTCTAAAGTGACTTCGGTTTCTTAACATTATGGTTCCTGATTGTTCGGGGAAAGAAAGAGTATTTGTATCTATCCGTACTGGGATCTATCTCCCTTATTTTATTATATTTTGGTCTTATCAACATAAGTAGCAATATGGGGCCATTATAATTCCTTTAGTGTCATCGTTTAACACGTTTGTTCGGAACCTTACTCAAAGTCTAAGCCTTGCTTTTTTCTCTTCCTATCTCAAGTGGTTCCCAGCCTAAATCCCTTAAGAGACCCGTCAGACTTGTGTTCTTATCATAACAATTTTTAGTGAATCTATCGGATTTTCTCTGGACTTTATCTAATTCTTTTTGTCAAATTTTCTCCCGGGGATCTCAAATACTTGCGGCATATTCCAAATGAGGCCTAACTATAGAGCGAAATAACACCCCTCTTTAACTTTCTCATTAGATTTCCCCAACACCCGTTTTATGAAGCCGGGTTTCTTTAAAGCGGATCCGCATATTTGTCCTGTTATGTGCTAATATTATAAGATTGAAATACTGGAAAACTGTTCGTTTTATCGCTTACACTTTAGATTCTCCAGGAAAAAATTACTGCAAGTTCTTCTACTCGCACCGGGAAAGTCCGTCAGATGCGATGAGAGTGTGCGAGAAGGAATGAATAATTTTCAGCCGGGAATCAATTTCAGAAATAGACTTTTTTATAGTGTTATGGTGGCCAATGTTTCGGTTGACAGATCCCTTGCTGGAGCATAAACGGGCGTGGGTTGCGTTCCACCAACTCGTAAAGCAAACGGAGCCGTCATTTCGAATGGCCACGGAAATTTCCCGACCGTCTCAACGAGCGCTCGGCATTTCAAAGAACAAAACGTTCGTGTGTGTTCAGTCGCGTTCGAGACGAAGGGAAGGATCGACCATGACGCGAGTGTTCACTTCGAGGGCCTTAAAATCTGAACCAGTGCTCAGAGCGAGAGATGCTACCTTCTGTACTGGCGGTAAAGGAACTACGAATCTCAATATTTTGCCAGGAAAAGAAGATTTTCGGCGGTTGACGTTTGACTGTTTCGTTTAGAATTTTTTCTAACCAATTTTAGGAAGTAGTTTAGCTAAATTAATTCAGAGCGGCTTTAAACTCTATACATACCATCAATGTTCATATTATTTCACTTATGCTCCTGCAATAAGCCTCGACTTATTCTAACCTCCTCAGAATGAATTCTAATTGAAATTTTTCCATCTAGCATCATGCATACATATATTTTGTCACAAAATGTTGTGGTTATATCATTAGTTAAACATTCTTTAGGTGTTCAGTTTACTCTATTTTGTGTTGCAATTCCTTTAGTTTCATCATAATATTTTCCTACTGCGATAGATACTTAAAATTGTATCAGTATATGATTGATATTCCTATTGAATTAAGATATAGGAAGACGTGTAGTCAACATAGAACAAGTAACGGATAGAACATTGCTAGTAAAAATAAAAGCAGAACCGACCAACTTGGTTATCATTCTTCTACTTCTGCTTCTAATTAATACACCGCAAGCCGCCGAAAGGGCGTGTGGCGGGGGGTGTTAGGACACCACCCGTAATTTAGAAAAGAAAAAAAAACCGCATGCAAAAACCACACAATCATACATCCACAAAAAAACATGGCACACATTCATGCATGAACACTTACACCCCACACACATGCAAACACTCATACTACCAACTAACATACACATGCACCTGAAAGTATACCTAACAGCTTTGTAGTGTTTAATGTTGTTCCGACTTGTAAATTAAATGTTTTAAATATTTCTAAAGTGACTTCGGTTTCTTACTATTATGATTTCTGTTTGTTCGGGGAAAGAATGAGTATTTGTATCTGTCTGTATTAGAATCTACCTCCATTATTTTATCTTTGTGGTCTGATCTACCTAAGTAGTGTGGGGCCATTATAATTCCTTCAGTATCATAGTTAAACTCCTCGTTTGTTCTGAACCTTTCTAAAAGTCTAAGCCTCGCTTTCAGCATTTCAGCTAAGCAAGCATTCAGGTTTACATGCCACTGAGCAAAAATACGGAGGAAGAGGCCGAGAGGATGTGCGATCAGTTAGAGGACATAATCGCGTGTGTTCCTGCAGGGAAACATTTGATAGTGATGGGGGATTGGAATGCGACGGTAGGCGGAAGGAGAGATTGTGATGAGCTGGAGGACTACGGTTTAGGCACAAGGAATGATCGCGGGGAGAAAGCAATTGAGTTCTACAGGAGACAGGAGTTAGCCATCACCAACTCTTGGTTCAGACACCGCGAAAGGCGCAGGTATACATGGAAAATGCCAGGTGACTCAGAAAGGTGTCAGCTAGATTATATTCTGGTTAGACACAGGTTTAGGAACAGTGTGATAAATTCGCACAGCTTCCCGGGAGCGGATGCGGACTCAGACCACAATTTATTTGTTATGAAAGGTAGCGTCCGTTTCAAAAAGATGAGGCAGGGGCGGCGGGTCAGAAAACGGAATGTAGAAGCATTAAATGGATTTACAAGGAAAGAGTACCAACAGACTGTAGAGAAAACCATAGAGGACGGTAAAGACCTGAGTACTATTGAAGAAAAATGGGAATGTATCAAGAAAGGGTTATGGAAAGCTGCAAAATAAACACTATGAACCGTTAATGGGAAAAGGACTAGGAAATCATGGATCGCGGATTAGATGATTAGAAAGATAGATGAGAGAAGAAATGGAAGAATGTAAACAGACAGTACGCGACTCCGCGATCGACACCTGAAGTCATTTGCGCCATCAGCGACAGGTGGGAAATTCAGTATGGGTTGGATGTGCGGAGAATGGTGAAGAATGGGTGGAGAGGTACTCGGGTGTCGGTATTACCCTACTCTTGATGAAAGACGCGTAGAGATCAACAATTTATCGTCCTATTCGACGGACGGCGTACAGCACACTCCACTTTAAGTGCTTTCCACACGGCGCCCAAGCAGCATTTGTGCCTCTGAAAAATGCTTGCTCCTAACGAGATGCGAACTAGTGGCCCTTTTGACGAGAGGCCCTAAGTCAAGCCACCGAATATCCTATAGACTTGCGATTTAGAAGAAAATATCTGTGGCATTTGAGGATTGTAGTGGCCAGCCGGCGTTCGGGGTAGTTTTGCTGCGCACCTATTGATATTTAGATAGTTTAGTTCCCTACCAGCCACTGTTAGGGTGTGGCAGATGGGGGATACCCGCCAAGCTAATTTTGACCCGAATATGACCTTGCCGCGGTCGGACAATGTTATTCTGATCTCTCTTCGTGCGTGGGAAAAATGATATCTTAAACCTATCTGTACTGCACTTTATCTCTCTAATTGTACTGACATGATCTCGTACCGAAGTACGATGGGAGTGATAATACATTTTCAACATCACTGCTAAAGAGACGCCTATCCAATTTATGCCATGAATTTAATCTGTAATTTAACCTTCCCTCCATAGAGTGATTCCCAGCATAGTTCCTCTAGTATTTTGGTTACGCTTCTAAGTTTATTATGAGAACGTTTGACAAATTAAGCTCCTCACGCAGCTCACCCAAAGCTCCTGCACGCTATCCAATTCGGCAATCAATCCAATTTCGTGAGGAAGTGAATGGTCGTGAGTGAGGGTAACGCCTAGGTATTTAATCGAGTTTGCACATTCCATTGCCATTGGGTTACTGACAGGCGAGTAAGGGCAGAGGTTAATATTAGCGAAGTGTCATGCGTGCGTGAGTGAGTAATTCTAAATCCGGGTTCCTCATTATAGGAACGGAAAAACAACTCCGTGTACTGCAATCGGAGACTTCCTCCTCGATTGGTTAGCCAACCGATGTCTAGATGCAGAACTCTCTATTGTGAAGCGGTAATCAAAAATGGCTGGAAATGTCGAAATACAAGGAACGTGTTGTGGTCACGTTTTTTTTCAAATAGCAATCTCGATAATGTAGAACATGAGATATGCGAAAGGAAGGCATTAAGCAGGGCTTTGGTTGTGCTATTTCGTTGAATTTGTATCGGTAGAAGTTGTGAGAATCTGACTATGAAAATAAACAAATACTCTTCAAATGCCCTGGTTTGAACTTAGAATATTTTTTTCATTCAAATCATTTACCTCGCGATTGCTTCCCCTTTTCTGGTCTGATCGTGGGGTTTTAAGGGAAGATCTTGTAATTGAGATCAATTACCTAGACTATCTACTTAGACCCAGTATGAATGTATTTTTAAATCTTTGACTTGAAGTATGTATATTCGTCATTTTTAACGGTAGAATTGCACCTTTTTATCCCGCAAGCATTGCGTGTATCCTGTCTGTGTCGTTTGCAATCGGGTATCATATTTCATTAAAAAGAGGAGGGGTTTAGCAATGGCCTGACGGTACTGGTCCATTTTTGGGCTTAACTGCTGATATCAAAAAATCAACAGTGACATGGTCCAGAGGGTTTAATATTGGGGAATATCTCGTAATAAATTACATGAAAGAAGAACGTGCAAAAATATGTTACAATTTAAGTTATGATATTTTAATCAGTGCACTTTAAGACTGGGATATATCACTTTTCAGAGTCAATGGGCTGTACAATTGACTCCCAGCAATGGAATTCTACGTGAAATCATGCTAACAAATACAAGAAGAAACTCTATCACAAGAAAAGGCAAATCCGCGCGTATACCTACCCGCAAGTATTGCATATTTCCGTTTCTGGGAGGGAGATAAGTTTAGGTGAGATTATTTCTTTAATAAGGGCAACTTCAACGTAAAATCTCACACAAAAACTTATCTCGAATCATGCAAAGCTCATTTAGTTTTTTTCAACATGGAGGAAAGTCAAATAGGTTAAAAAACATTTTAAAAACGTATTGCCAAATTGCGAATCAATGTTTACAAAAGCTGATAAACAAAAATATTCATCGCGTAATCCTAGTGGCAGTATTTATGGGAGGCGACCGATAGGTTATATGCGCCATAAGGGATGAATGGGATAGGAGGAAGGGTGTAGAGAAATCCGGCGTCGGCATTAGCCTACTCTTTACGAAAGGTCACTAATTTCCACGTCCCATCCAACGGACGGCGCATTCACTCGAAGTGCTCTCCACAAAGCTTCTCAAGTAGGGATCGGGATACCAGTGAAAAATATCTGCCGCGCGTGGGATTTGAACCCGGATCCTCTCGGGAAGGAAGTAAAGCCAGTACATTAGCCACCGCACAATCACGGTCCTTTGCTCATTCAAGTACAGGTTGGGGTCGCCTTCCCTAAAATAAACTACAGGGTACCTGTAGTTTATTTTAGAGAAGGCGACCGACTGCTGAGGTCATTTGCGCCATAGGGAATGGACAGGAAAGGATGAAGGGTGGAGAGAAACCCGGCATCGGCATTAGCCTACTCTTGTCGAAAGGCGCCAAGGGCTCCGCGGTTTAACTTCCCATCCGACAGACGGCGTACTCACTCAAAGTGCCATCCACAAAGCACCTCAAGTAGGGATCGAGATACCTCTGAAAAATATTCAACACCGCCGGGATTTGAACCCGCGCCCTCTGGGTGGGAAGCCAGTACATTAGCCCCCGCACCATCTCGATCCCCTTTGCTCATTCAATAAAAAATTATGAGAAACTCCATTTGCTGCTGGAGTGATCATTTATGTTATCACCACGACAACGGATGGATTATCCTGAATGAGCATCGGTTTCGTAAATTTATCAGCGGTGCATTTGCTAGCTGGTAATTGGAAATATCATGAAATCCTCGATTTTAATGTTTTTTAAATTTTTTGATTAGGTGTTCATCTTAGATATTTATTTTAAAAGTGTCAAATACAAGCTTTCATCGACATTCACATAATACCCCGCAAGCCGCCATTAGATCGGCGTGTGGCTGGAGGTGTTAGATCACCACCCGTAAAAGAGAACCAAACCACATGCAAAATCAACAAATCCATGCAAATCTACACCCACAGTGGCGTATGTATTCTCGCAAAAACCCTTTCAACTTACACGTATGAAAATGCATATAATATCAACCAGCAAAAACATGCACCTATGTAGTTAACATTCAAATAATCTTCATGAATACTCGACCAAAGTCTGGTTTTTCCAGGAGGCAAGATTTATTCGTTGCAGTTCGCACTTCAATAGCCTTCATTGGCAAAAGCTGTTTCTTCAAGGCATCATTGTTGCTTCATTTTTCATAGAATGCGATTTAAGAAATAATATATTCACGGCGATATTGAGAGCATTTTTAAGGTGAGTTGTGGCTTTGGGGGATGGGTCCTTAGTTGAACGCGAAAACTTGTCCGTTTAGATGCGGTCTTGGATTATTTCATTGCAAACTGACTGAAACCAGACTAAAGGAGGACTCAAGGATCCGTTGCTCACAAAGGAAATCTATTGGTCGGTGGTTGGAAATACGGATATTCACATGTGATCCGCAACCGGAGTAGTTGCTCATTTTTTAGCCCTTAGAAAAAAAAATACTTCTCATACTTATGTTTCGCGGAAAAGTGTAGGAAATATCAAAAAGGAAAAAATGTGTAGACAATTTTTTTATCGTTTTTTAGCTCGGTTTCAACGCGGCCAATTTTTTTACGGATACAATAACCGCGGACGATTAATGCCCAAACTTTTGAGGTCGCTAGGTAGCGTTTTGATCTAGAGGAGACCGCACGTCCATGATGCTTCCATTCTCGTTCGATTTTCTCTTAAGCCATATTGGCATGCTTTCCTTTGATCTCGTCCTTTGTCCTTTGATGCAAGATTTGTTGTATCCAACTTTCACTATTCCTGAATCTTTTTTATCTCTGTTTTCATCACTGTGTCACTTTTCATCCAGCTCTAGTTGCGGGTTTGGGATTTCGAGGAAGCTTTCGGAAATGTTTATAAAAAAATCGCTGAAAGCTACTTTTTTTTTAGAAGGAAACCTTTTGTAGTTCGTTCAAAGTTGGTAGTTCTTTCATGATTAAATGCTGTTGTAATTTCTGCTGGTAGTAAAAGTTAAATTCTACGAGGGTAGTTGCTTAGGAAAGGGGACGTTATCTCCTTCCTCCTCTCGAAATTCTTTAGCTCTGAGAGGGAAGGACGAAGGTCTTCGCCCGTCCCCGTCGTTATCGTTATATTTCATTGTATCCTTCTTCATCCAAACGTGAAATTAACGGGTGAAATTAAACGTTTTTCTTGCGTTCTCAATTATGAGTCCAAGTTTCATTGCAGCCATCATTTATGTATGTAGGATATGTATGACATTATGTTAAACGTTTTTCGCTTTACAAGTTCTATCTCAAAAGTAGTATGACATATTTTTTCCCGGATAGACGGGTGGTGGTTTCTCTGGCTGGGTTCGATGGAGGAACACAAATTATTTATCCTCTCCCTAAGATTGGATTCCACAATTTTGAGTCGGAAACGCTTGATTTTAATAAATTACTGTTTAAATGGACGAATGGATAAGATGGAAGAGCACGTATCTTAAGCATTAATGAATGTTTTCATGGGCTATTTTTTATTAACTGAATTAATATGTCCTTTGAATTGATTTCCCGAAAAAAAATTAAGCTTCCCGATCAACCAGGGAATAAAATGAAAAGAACTGCTGGTTATGCCACAACAGTAAATTTAACTGAGTCGTCTGCCGATGTGGATTCAACTGCATCCATTTCAAATTGTAAAAATCATTCGCTTTGACCTGGATATGTATTGCTAACATGGAAGTCATTACAGAAATTGAGGAGCATCTTAAAAATCCACGTTAATTTGAAACAGATACCTTTGCAAGACATTGGGGAAATCGCCGTGTGATATTTTTTTTTAAATTACTTGCTCTACTTTTGTCTTGCTTGTTAGAGTGGACAATCTTGTATATCCCGATAACTTGAGCTAGTGGCAGATGAGGAGTAGGAGTATGGGCGTTTAAATAAATAAGTGATAAATAATAAATAAGTTTCAGACTACTTAGTTGTATTACTGATAGACATATCACCCATTTTTGGGAGAGAAAATAATTATTAGCATTCGAAACAATCCCAAAAGGTGTCATTTATTTCCGTTTGGCAGGTCCGTCGGGTCGGAAGGAAAGTTCCACGGCGCCGCCGTCGTAATGGCTAGGCCGGAAACTTTTCCATTTCGCGGGCCACGATCAAAAATAGGCGATGTTTCTCGTGGATCGCCGTTGGAAATTTGGTCCGGCCCGCCCGCCGCCTGACCCCGGGCCGGAGCTCAAATTATTTGCGACTCCGTTGTGGGTTGAGAAAAGTGAGAAAAACACGTAACCATCTCTGTCTCTCTAGTTCTCTCTGAACCCCTCGACAAAGGGAGTAGTTTATGACTGAAAGTAAAAGAAGGAAAAAATCTCACTGCCAGTATCCACCGACCAAAACGAGAAGCACCCCTTCGCGAAAATAATAACTCCCTTCAATTTTCTCAGGTGAGAGAAATAGAGAGAGGAGGGGTGGCAAGTGACGAGAGATATATAGTATACGTTAATCTGTGTATATATATACACACACGCATATATGAAAATATATATACATACATCTATATATATATATATATATATATATATATATATATATATATATATATATAACACTTTTTGAAAGACTCACGGACGTGAATAATAATGTATAACACTTAGCACTAGTGGACACAGACAAAAACACAGAAACACACAAAAAAAGAGACTCACTATTTTTCGAATTTTCGGTGGTCGTTGCCACCTTTATCAAGGAGGAGAGGGACAGAACTGCTGTCTGAGTTCTGTCCCTCTCCTCCTTGATAAAGGTGGCAACGACCACCGAAAATTCGAAAAATAGTGAGTCTCTTTTTTTGTGTGTTTCTGTGTTTTTGTCTGTGTCCACTAGTGCTAAGTGTTATACATTATATATATATATATATATATATATATATATATATATATATATAAATATATATAAATAAATAAATATATATATATAAATATATATAAATAAATAAATATATATATATATATATGTATATATACATACATGCATACATATACATAAATATATGTATATGTGTGTGTGTGTGTCGTTTATTTCTCGGAAGAAATAGTACTCTTGTTTTAATTTTTATTCTCCTTCACGTGATACGTTTTTCATGAACGGGTGACCCGCTGTCCGTCGCGACCCCTTCGTCCAAGCCCAGGCTCATTAGGAAAAAATCATTTAATTGCGCTTCCTTCAAAAAGAGGAAACATTTAGTTTTTGGGGAAAAAAAGCGAGGAACGAAACGCGGGATACCATCTTGGGTGTTTTCATCGGGCTTCCATCTCTCCCTTTCCATCCCTCCCTCGTCCTTCTATTCCCCCCTTCTTCTCCTCCCCTCTCTCTCTGTCCCTCCCACCCTCGCGGCGAGAAAACCCTCAATCTTCAACCCCTGCCTCCTCCTCCCTGCCCACCCCCCCGCCCCTCAACGCCCGTCCCTCCCTACATCCCCCGCCCCCTCATCCCGTGGGAGGTGACATTAGAAACGTCATCGATCCATTCGGACTCCACAACTTGACGTCACGGGTACTCCCCCTCTCCCGTCCCACCCCCTCCCCCAGTCTCTCTCTCCACCCCCCCACCTAACCCCTCTCTCCCCCCCCCCCCCTACCACTCTTTCAGCTCCTCCTCGTGACGTCACCGTCCTCTTCGACGCAGGCGAACTATCTCTCGCGCACGCTGTCTAAAAGGTGCGCCGAGAGAGGGGGAGGGAGGGAGGGAGGGGCAAGGGAGTGGATCCGGGACGTGGAAGAGAGGGGGGGGGGATGCCCGTGACGCTCTCCATCCCGGGCCTCTGCACCACACAACCCTGGAGCCTTTTCACCCCACCCGAGCACTCTCCTCACATCCCCTTCCCGCACACGTACATAAACCCCCCCTTCCTCTCGGTTTTGCGCCTCCCCATTCTTCCTCCTCCTCCACCGCCTCTCCTCGCCTTTCCCGCCCTTATGAAACCCCGTTCACCTCCGCGGAGGGGGCGATGTCCCCCCCCCCCCTTCCATCGCGGGGACGGGGTGGGTGTCAGCCAGGAGCCCCATCCCCCGGTCTCCCTCCGCCTCCGCTCCCGGCAGCTCTTGTGCCGCCGCACGCCCCTCCCTTGCCCTCTCCCCGCCCCCGGGGGCAGGAGCCGGACTCCTTCCCTCTCCTCCACTCCCTCAAAACACACACACTCACACACACACTGCCGCTCACTCTCTCGCGCGCCCTCCCATCCGCTCGGACGCCCGAGAGTGCGATGCGTCGCTGGTGATATGGTGGTGGTGGTGTCGATGGTGTCGTGGACTTGTCGCCTTCGGTTTTGGTGAGCGGCTTTCCCCGAGACCCTCATCCAAGGGCGAAGGGAGGGAGGGACATGAAAGGGTAAACATATAACCTCGCGCGGCGGGTGGTTCGTCGCTGGTGGTCGGTCCACCCAGTTGTGGTCCCCTCATCCGTGTCATTCCCCCGTCCCCCCCCCCCCTTTTGGATTGCCGGGGAAGTCACCCCCCACCCACCCACTCTCCCCCTGAAGAGACCTCTCTCTCTCTTGTTTTTTTATCCTCTCCCGCCGAATCCCTCGCCTCCCGTGTCCGCTTCCTCCGTCCCCTCTCGAAGAATCAACGCCAGGATACGTGACACACCCCCACCTTCCGCGTCCCCTACATTCCCTCAAACACCCCTTCCCTCCCCCCCCAAGCGACGCAGCGCCCTGCCACCCTTCCCAAAGTACTCCCTCCCGAGAGGAGGAAATAAAAATATTCGCCACCGCCCCCTCGCGAACAACCCTTTCCGTCCTCATCACCTCTTTCGTCTTGTCTCGTATCCCCTTCCCACATCTTTGCCCCCCCTCCCTGTTTTAAGCGAACGAACCTTCCTTCCACAGTGCTCTGCAATTCTTCCTCGTCTCAAAAATCCAGAGTGGGGTGAAAAAGAAATAAAACCGCCCTGCCTCCTCTTCTTCCTCTTCCCCCCGTGAGCTTCCCCCCGTGAGCTTCCCCCCCTTTGCGAGGGACACTAACTCTTTGAGGGTGGTGGTGTGCTGGTGGAGGTTTGCAGCTGGCGTTCTCGTGTCTTACTTCGCCGCACCGAAACCAACGCTTCTTTACTTCCCGTCCGCGGCCAACTCGCATCTTCCCGGCCGTTCCCTTCGACCTTGTCGGGGAATAATATCCCCCGCGAACCTTTGCCCTTTCTCCTCCCGCGTCTCGTCTTACGCCCTGAAATCAACCCGCTCCTGCGCGTAAACCCTCCCTCCCTCTCTCTCACTTCCCGACCCCACCTCCCCGGCTTGTTCTCCGTTCTTGGTGGGGGTGTGTTGCGCGCGGCATCTCGCGCGTGTTCCTTCCGAGGTCATCCCGAGCACATCGCCGCCCGCGTCGTCGCCTCCTCCCTCGGATCGCGATCACACGGAAGCGGCGGCCTCTTTTGTCTCGCCCGGGAAGTCTCGGCGTCGCTGGCCGTTTCCTCGCCTCCTCCTTCCACCCCCTTCAATCGCTCCTCCTCCGTCCCGACGCCTTTGTTTTTGAGGGCAGGGAGGGAGGGCGACTCCCCACCGCTCCGGTCTCTCCTCTCGGCTCCGGGACGCGTGGGGTGTGGGTTTGGCGCGGGGCTGTGCGTTTACGGGTGAAGTGGGAGGGTGGGTTCGTTCCCATCCCGTTAACCGCCCCCGGTGGAGTTTCCTCCCCTCGCGAACCACCAAAAATCCCACTCCCGCCCCTCTCGCACCAACTAACCCCCCTCCGACCTCCTCTTCTCCTTCCTACCACCCCTTCCCCTCCCCTCCGCATCTCCGGGAGAGGGCGATAGAGAGAGAGAGAGAGAGAGGAGGAAGTGTCGACGCGGTTCCCTCCTCCTCTCAACCCGAGTTGTCCTCCGCACTCGTGAAGAGACCTTGCGAAGACACCACTCTCCTCCTCCGAGAGAAACGCCAAAGACCCAGCAGAGAGATATCGAGAGGGTGTGCGTGTTTGTGTGTGTTTCTCGAGTGAGTGTGTGTGTGTGTCCGTGTGGCAGGCACACTGGACGAAACTGGACGCGTGCCGAGTTCGTCGCAGGTGGACAGGTTTTTGTTTTTTTTCTGTCGACGACGTTAAAGAGAGAGAGAGGGGGGGGGGTTGGCCAGGAGAGGAGGTATCCGAGCGGCGTGTCGACGGGGGAGGGAATAATAGGAGCAGCACGCCGCCGGTGTGTGCATCGGCCCCCCGCTGCTGCTAACCCTTCGTCTCCACCCCCGCGCCCCCACTTGTGAGGAAAGGGGACGGGCTCCCAGTTCGACCAGTCGACTCTCAAACGCGCCCCGCGCCCACGTCGAGTCCATCCTCCCCGAGGCTCCGGAGATCGGCGGGCGGACTCCTCTCCCGCAATCCCTCACCGCCCTTCTCTTCCCCTCGCCCCCCCCCCCCCGGCGCAACTCGTCCCCGGCGAATTTTCGGGAAGTCTCGGTCGAGCCCCCGCCTCTCCCTCCCTCCTCCCGATCCACGCACCCGTTGCGGAGAGAGAGATCTCCCGCAACCCACCACCGCCCCTCTCCCTGCCCACACTTCGTCGACCAGCCACCCCCGCTCGCTCGAGATACACTCCGACGCTGCTCCGGGGGCAGAAGAGCAGGGAAGAGGAGGAAGGGGGCAGAGAGGAGGATCCATCAAGGAGGAAGAAGGTAATTAACTCGTTTCACCCCCTCCCCACCCCCGCTCTCGCACACGCCGTCCTCGGGTGGGCACCCTTCTACACGGAGGCACCAACCCCTACCCCTTCCCTCTTCTTCCCTACACGATACCAACTGCTACCCTTGGGCGACGGGGGGGGGGCGGAGGTGGTGGAGAGGGAGGGAGGATGACAGCAAGGTTGCGCACGGTTGGGGGGTGAGGGATATTTGGGGGTTGAAAATGGGGGTTTCACGAATTTTGGCTGCGACTCAAACGTGATTTCTCTCCCTGAATGCTCTTGTTATGGCATTGTTGATGCATTCATCCTCCCCCCCCCTTTCCTCCCCTGCCCCCTTTCCTCCCCTGCCCCCTTTCCTCCCCTGCCCCCTTTCCTCCCCCCTCTCCACGCCCGTGTTGTGTTTACTACGCTCCTTTCGGCGAAAGTTGGCATCTATCGCGAGAGCGTGTTCGGTGACATTGGTCGCCGCCGCGTTCAGTAGAGCTCGTTTCAGATTACAATTCTTTGACGGTGAGGCGTAAACGGTATGATGCAACTGGGGGACTTGTTAGGAATGATGTGTGACGCGCGCGCGATCGAATTGCGAGTCACTAATAGGTCGAGTCAGCCGCGAGCTTAAGTGTTCACTGAGTGTGTAAGTATGACGCTTGTCTGATGGAATGGAGCTCACCGGAATTTCGTCAGTGTTTTATGCATTGACTCCTGACAAAACGTCGTGGCAACTATTTTCGAATTTGTGCACCTTTTCGAAAGACCTTTTATCTTCTATAGAGATTCTGTTTCCGAGGTTTGGATTTCAAAAAAGAAGGAATCTAATCTTAAAAACTGAGGCGAGAAAATTTTGAAAGATCTTATTTCCGTTGAAAAATTATGACAACCAAATATTCTGCTTTGCCCTAAATGTTGTCCTTGTCTTTCTAACATCTGGGACGAGGATGTCGCGTTTCTTAAGTTCCTGGAGACGGTCTTGGGAGCATTCGGGCATCTCTCTACCGGTTTCGACGCTTTTTCTGCGGAGGCGTATTTTTATGAAGACGTTTTGCGTTGCCTTTTCGTTCTGTACAATACGTATGTCACTTACGATACGATACGCTATAATATTTCGGAATTGATTTCGGAGAGGCCATAATTAGGGCGAAGCTCACAATTCTTTCGGTGGCCTCCTCCTTTTTTTATGTGCCTTCCGAAACACTTTTAGTTGGCGTTTTACATCTGTGTGTGGTGGTCCCCAGTTACATATCGCAAGGCTTTGTTCCCAGGAACTATTATTCTCCGTATGGTTTCTGCCGTTTGTGTATCTCTGATGTGATATCTAATTGGCTTGGTAAGAAGGGAGGGAGGGAGGAGGGAATGTTTACCAGCACAGTTGGGCCTCTTTCGACGGGGGTGCTAAAACATGAGAAGATCAAGTGACACCGAGATACTTTTACCCCTATTTCGAATTGTGATAAATATGTATCCGAACCAAGAATTAAAGCTCAGAACTCGGATGCGTGTGTAGTGTTGGTGTGGTTGTGCTTGTACGGACATTCTGGAAGAATCCAGTTCTTATACCGCAGGCCCAAATGGAACTCTCGTTTCTTTTTGACCTTTTTTTTCTAAAATATTGTGGGCTCGTTAGCTTATGGTGATGGCGCTATTCCTGTGCATGGCTCCGAAACTTGGGAAAAAGATTGTTTATAAAGAGAAACACCAAATTAATCCTATCCTTATCTCACTAGAGAGAAGTGACTTCCGTCGTCTCTTTGATGAAGAACTTACCCTCAAGTTAGGAGAGGTTCTTCGTACAGTTACCCCAGGTAGTCAGTACATCATCATCCGTTTGACTTTTTCGTGATTTGGGAGGAATGCAGTCAAGATTTCTCCGAGCTAATTTCATCAAATTGTACAGTCTAATAAATTCACGGTTCATTTTTTTAAAAACTCTTTTAGAATAATGGCGTATGATTCTCCTGAGCTCGGCATTGATGAATTAAAAGTTATGAATTCTATCTTTTGAAATCTATGTCTACATAATATATCGCAAACCTCCGAAAGGGGGTGTGGTGGGAGGTTTTAGGTCACCACCTGTAAAAAGAGAATAAAACCACTTGCAAAACCAACATATTATTGCAAATCTACAACCACATAGACGTATAGTAGATTCATGCGAAAACCTTTTTAACTTAAAGGTATGCAAATACATACTATGGTATGCTCTAACAAACACAAGCACCTTAGAATGTAGCAAAAATGTATCCAAGCCTCCTCGACCTCCGCCCCTCGATGCGATGTGTACTAGAACTGTGTCTACTGCAGCACTGATACATTTTTAGGCGTTTAAGTGAATATTAGATTGATTAGCAGTGTCTTAGGTAGTTGTATGTTTGTCATAAACGTTAAGTATGTGTCGACAGATACTTGAGCGATTCTCAAATGTAGCAGAATTCAAGTGTGCCTCTAATATCGTCGTCTTCTGGAAAGGTTAGTAGACTTCAAACTAATCTCTTCGCGTCTCCCGGTGTGAAATCACCGTTGTCCCCAGGGGTATTATTCGGCGGGTATCATCTTAAGCAAGTTTTTATCGGCGCCATTTATTGTTGTCATGTTTTTGTTTAGAGGGGGACGATGGAGGTCGTCAGGGAAAAAAGTAAAATTGAGGTATAAAGAGAAGATTGTTGATTAATCGGTCGAAACGTTTACGGATAGCTTTTGGTTGACCCTGTTGTCACCATATCCTACGATTTCTTCCCCCCTTTCCCGTTGGTTCCTTGGCCAATCGGGACGCTCCATAACCCGAGGCGACCTCTCATGCGCGTGCCTCAGCCCTTTGACCTTTTCGAAGGACCCCGGGGCGCGTATCGCCGGCGCCGCCTGCTCCTCTCCCCTTCCCCTTCCAAGCGCCGCGTTGTTTTCCCCGTCCCATTCATCCCCGTGCCCACCCCCCGCCCAGTACGCACGGCGTGCATCGCCCCCCGCCCCAATCCCTCCATCCCCCCACGGCGTCCAGGGCTCCCGGGTGGGCGAGAGGACGGGATGTCACGGGATCTGCGTGCCCAATGGATCGGTTTTTCAGGGTTTGTGGTCATTTGCGCTCGGACGAATTTCGGGTACCTCAAGGAAAAAGGTCCGATCGCTCACCAAAGGGCTGATGCGCTTTACTTTATTGTTTCCCAGGCGGAATAATGAAGGATTGAGCGAGAGATGATGATAATAATAATATTATTAATGCGCACTATAGTCGAATTCTCTTATTCCTATGCTATTGCGCGGTGTTGTTATCCATCCCCTAGCTAGTTTTAACCACCCCTCCCTTCTCCCTCGATTCTACCTTCCCCCTAACCCCCCTCCCCTCCCCAAAGGAGAGAATTACCATGATGGGAAATGGTCCCTGGCAACACCCGAGCTCCTTTCATACGTGGAGAGGGTAAATAACCTCGTTTCCTTGGATTTGAGTCTATCGATTTGTTGAATGTTAATTTATTTTTAAGTCATACGGAATCATCAAAGTTACTCAAAGTCATTTAACGCTAGATTAATTGATTGTTATTTATTGTATGGAACGGAATCACTGTACAAGGTACGGCAAAATAGTAACTACCTTTTTTAAAAGGGTTTTGCTTTAAAGAAAAAGGCAGTTCTGTTGCCGCACTCTATAAAATTAGATCTGTGTTTTGTCTCTGTATGGAACTTATTGGAACTGCCGAGAAGGCTAGGTTTTATATGAGCACAGAGACTAAGCAGTGTGAAACTTCAAAAACGCGCCAAACATGAGATTAATACCGTCAAATCCGTCATTAAAATAAACAATTTTTTAACTCCATAAATTCTCTTCCGTCGAGTATGCCTCTTCTGTTCCTCCCTCTGCTTCCCTTGCCCATCGTACTCTATTCCATCATAGTTGGCCTATAATTCTTTGATACAGAGGTACGCTATTACCATTTTAATATCAGTTCATCACTCTAAAACCATAGGCATCGAACTGAAAGTTGGTTTGATTTTTGTTTGTGCGATTTGTTTAAAATTAAGCCTCATCCCTTTGTGTTCGGGATAGTGCGAGGGTAGGCTGAAAACGAATGCACACTTGTGCTTGTAGACCGCAAACAAAATGACCTTTAGAAGCACTCCTGGTGGCATGTGGAAGTAACATCCCCCCTCAACCCGCATGTGTAGGTTTGAGGTACCTGCCATACACAGCCTTTTAAACGACGATGAATCTCTCAGTAGGAGTCACTCTTTTAGCAGTTATCAATTCGATAACAGCACGTTGTTTAACTCGCCTTGACATTGAACTAGAACACGTCTCCATTCTTCCGCTTCTCAAAATACACTGGATGAATATCACGTCCTCAAACATGCGCATGCGTGTTGAGGGGGAATGTTACTTCCACCTGCCACCAGGAGTGCTTCTGAAGGTCATTTTGTTTATGGTCTACAATCATGTGTGCCTTAGGGTTCAGCCTACCCTCGTATGTCCGTGGTTAATTAAATATTTCGATGCTTTTCACATTAGACGTGAATGTATGACAAAAAACTTGTCGGCAATAATGTTCCCTACCTGCTTCTCCTGCTAAGGACGTTTTTCTTAGCTCAACCTCTCCCCTCATCCGATCGCATATGCAGCAATCCTAGTATATTTTTTACATCGGCTGACGTACGAACCGGAATCGACCAATCGTTTCCTGGAGCTTGGTGCTGCCGAGATATGAATGGCCGTGAAACGGTGACTTCGCGTATCTCCCAAGTATCCCTCCCCTTTGCGCAATGAAAGCACCTTGACCGGCTGGCTCATACTGCCTTAAACCTATTTCAAGGAACTCTCTTTCATCTATGGGGTTCTTGCCTCTGTTGCCAAACGCTCTCGGGAATTGTCATCTCGCTTTTCCTGCTTCAACCCCTCCTTCCCGCCCCCGCCCCCCCCGGCTGGCTCAACAGCCATAGGGAGCGGAAGCCCGGGGCATTCCGTGTGTTTGCACACGGCCGCGGAGACAAAATAAAAGACGGTCGTCTGTGGAATGTTGCAAGCTATGCGCAGCTCGCGCGCGCGTGTTCTTCCTGCGGGATTGCCGGGCAGAATTCTCGTCCCGAGGGTGAAACGCGCGCGCGGAGTCGCGTATCGGGCAACAAGCAACAACCTGTTTGCGTGAGCAAGCCACCGCTTCCCTCTCCCCCCCACCCCTCCCTTTTGCGAATCGAACAATGCCGCTTTCGCAGCGTCCCCTCTGCAAAAGCGCCACCCCTTCCCTCCCCCCCCCCCCCTCATGCCTGCCACCCCCACATGCATCCGAGGTCGCGGGCTCTTCTCTCAAACTCCCCGGCGTGACTCTCATCTTTTTCTTCAGTTGCGACTGTCGTCTTGCCACACGATTCTCCATCGTCGCAAACCACTTCGAAAACCACTTGATCAGTCGTCGACATTTGACTCGAGACACGCTGTTGTAAATGGAAACAAAATACATGCACACCGATGCAGCCCATCGTCGAGAAAAGTCATCTTGTCGCACGTAATACAGCTTTTAACGGTGCTGAATCCACTGCTGAAATGATAATACTCGTATTGTTTCAAAGTATAGGATTGAATTCGGTTCTGGAGTGGAATTTTTGTCATGAAAGCCGAATATGGTACATCTACATAATGTCCTGCAAGCCGTGGCAAGGACGAGTTGTAGGGGGTGGTAGGTCACTACAGCCATTCTACATGTATTCCGTCTTCATTCCCTCATTCATCCGGCACCCCGCGATCCACCCGAAAACCTCGTGGAAAAGGGGGCTACAGATCATCATGATCATGCAACATGCCTACAGATATTACGAGTGTTACATGGTTCGTAGCTGTTCCTAGGTCTACACGAGGAGCACAAGAAAATACGATCGTTAAAAGATGGCAGGCACACATGCGATTCAGACACTTATTACCGGTTATTATTCTACGCGTTCCTGACAATTCAGGGATACAGTTGACTTATGTACATTCGCCTACCCCCCAACCGGCACATGGGCGCACTTCGGGGGGCGTTGGGACGCAAGACTTTTCTAAGGGTTTTATGGGAGTTTAATCCTGTAGACCCCTTTTTTCGACAGCGTGCACCTGTTATTTTCTTAGGTGTTCCCCCTTTTATTGTTGTCGCGGATAACGAAAACGAATGCTTGCATCTATCAATTCGACAGTCGAACTCCCTAATTTTGTGACAATTGTCGGACCTGCCAATGTAATTATGCGGTATGATTATATCTCCATTGTCTGGATGTGAAAACGCGCGCTTTACAATGATCTTTGTGACAAGTTTAATCTAGCCCTAGAGTCTTCTCATATCTAAAGGTTCCCACCCTTGATTCTGTATTGAATGTGAGGCGACGCTTTGCGTCCTTTGGTACGAATGTTTCAAGAACCTACCGGCCATTCTTAGCACCCTATTCAACGATGTAATTAATGTTTTTGAAAATAGATCCCAAACGCTCTAAATGGTATTGTAGTAATTTTTCCAATGTTTCTTTAATTTTCCACAATTCGGAAAGGCATAAAACCATACACTTGTTTTAGTGGATGTTAGTAGCAACAGGTTAAATTTATAACTCTATAATTATTTTATAAAATATGAATATCCGATGATCCATATCTAATTATTATCTCCTTTATTACAGTCATCTTTCACGCAAACGGTAACTTCGGCAACATGTTAATTAGCATTGCGCGATGGTATTTTTGAAAGAAAGAAAATTCCCTGTCTTAGCTGTCGGACGCGCTTATAGGTATAGTTCCGCAAGGTACGAAAGTGAAATTAGTTTATTGTCTGGGGAACAACATGGCGAGAGTATGCTGAATTGGTGTGAGTTGGACGGTTTATTCGGAAAACGTTGCTGCGTGCTTAAATTAGTGCCTTGGTAGGCACGAGTTGGGAAGAATCGTATTCGCCAAGAATCGCAATTAGCGTAGGCTAAAACCAGCCTGCAATGTGTGTCTCGGAGTTAAACTAACGTCTTCTTATTTGTTTCGTGTCTTTCTTCCATGATCGTTTCCCTCTGTATAATGGGTAAGATGAATACATCGGTGTTTAGGGTAATTTTATTAATCAATGCATTATTGTCAAGTATCTTCGATTTGCAGGAATATATAAATCACAGCTAGTGCCGTGAAATAGGCTTGGAAACACAGAATTTTGGAGTATTTTAAATGTCGAGTAGGCATGGTTGGACTGATGCTGATTTCTGATGTCCTAAGAGAGTGGCCTTCCGTTCATTTCTCGAACAGACGCTATTCATTCCTGAAAGCATTTGGTGCTTGCGTTCGTTTATAACATTTTATTTATTTCATTAATTGCTCTATATGCGATTTCTTTGGGTTTGTACGAGGTACAATCAAGTGAAAACCTCGAAAGTGAGTTGAAATTTAGGAAATTACATGCAAAACTGCACCCACAGTGGCCTAGACACTCATGTAAAAATAGAAGGCCCTGCCACTGCAGACCGTGACCAATGACTGCCATGGCGTGAAACTTTCCCAGGTATACATACGTATGAGGGTGTGGAGAGTAAATGTTTAAAGTCCTGTATCGGTCTGATTTACAAATGGACGCGGGGTGACGTGGGAATTGTCCCAGAATCGACACGCAAGCCGTAAAAATATGCTAAGCGAGACATGCGTTGCGGATAAACAGAAATGCAAAATCGTGCCATTAGTATCGAAGGATCTCAGCGTGAAAAGCATTATTGCAAGCACGCTGACAGGCGAAATGTCCCTTAAAGAAAAACTTAAAAGTTTGCGCGAGGTGCTAACGATGTTCGCTGCAAGGAAGTTGATTCCTGTAGCATATGAATATAAAACCCATTGTATTCGTGAATTGTCCGTCCGGAATGTGTGGAATACTAACCGGTGATAAGTGTTTGAATTGCATGTGTGCCTGCCCTCTTTTTATGTACGTATTTTCTTGTGCCCTTCGTGTAGACCTAGGAACAGCTACGAACCATGTAACACTCCCTGTACATGTAGGCACGTTGCATGATTGGTTATCGGTCGCCCCCTTATCCACATCGCGGGGTGCCAGGCACATGAGGATGTAGAAGGTATATCTGTTGAATGGCTGGTGACCTCCCATCCCCTGCCACACGTCCTTGCCACGGCTTACGGGATATTATGTAGATGTAGATAATCACACATCTCATGAGTATTTAAGGGCACTCCGTGTGATGAATATTTTACAGCCTTGAAACTACGGATTGACTTTTGTGATATTTTTTGTAGAAAAAGTGTAACAGGATGGGAAAAAGTTTCCATTCGGGAGGCGCTGGACGGAAATAAACCCCTTTCCCACTCGGACCAGGGCCTTCCTGTGTTTTCCGATAAAGTAAGCAATCGGAACGGGATGGGCTCGGGCTGGAATCATCGGGATTGCCAAATATCTCCCTCCCTCATCTGCTCTGTCGTCGTCGGTTATCTTTAACCGGATCATCGTGTTTACGCGATCAAAATTCCTTAAGGAGGACGATCAAAGAGTTGGGTGTGCGTTTCTGCTGGTGCGATGGGCCAATTCAACTGCTGTCATTGGAGTAATCGGCTACTCCGCATCAGTAGTTTTACGTCGTTTACGTAAGCTTGTCTTAACTTATACAACGCCAAATGCGCAGTTTGGAAATGTTGGTACAAAGGAAGTGGAGTACTGGGCATAAGTTATGAAATTGAGAATTCAGTACTAGCTATGGTCAATCAAGTGAAATGTTTAGCGGTAGTTCTAACACCACGCTTTTCATGTGGAGCACATATCAGGGCAATATGCAGAACCACTTTGAAGAAACTCGGCTTTATGAAACGGGAGGTTAGGCAAATGTAATGAGAGAAATAAAGAGAGGTGTTATTTTGCTCTAGTTAGACCTCATTTGGAATATTCCACAAGTATTTGGGGTCCTTGGGACAAAATGTGGCAAATAGAATGAGATAAAGTCCAGAGAAACTCCGCCAGATTCGTCAAAAATTTTTATGACAAGAACACAAGTGTGACAGGTCTCTTAGGGGAATTATAGGCTGGGAGCCACTTGAGATACGAAGAGAACAAGCGAGACTTGAAGACTTTTTGAATGCTTCAGCACGGACGAGTTTAACGATGACACTGAAGGAATTATAAGGGCCCCACTCTACTTAGGTAGATCAGACCACAGAGATAAAATAAGGGTGACTGATTTCAGTACAGATAGATGCAAATACTAATTCTTTCCTCGGATTATGGGGAATCAAAATATGAGGAAACGGAAGTCACTATAGAAATATTAAAGACATTTAATTTATAAATCACGACAAGATTAAACTTTGCGCGACGTAAGGTATATTCGTAGGTGTACGTGTATGTTAGTTCACAATATATGTTTTTACATGCATGTAGGTTGTAACTTTTTTGCATGAATATAAAGATTTTGTGTGTGTAGATTGGCATGAATTTGTGGGTTTTACATGCGTCTTTATTATGTTTTACAGGTGGTGATTTAGCCCCCCCCACCACACACCCTTTCGGCGGCTGGCGGGGTACTATGTAGAAGTAGATGTAGATCCATTTCATATTTTAATCAGTCCACCGTAATAGCCCTGGGGATATGTATATGCTGTAAAAAAAAGAAGAATACGTGAATGGTTCTAGGTAACTAATCATCACTGCTGCTCACGGAAAGTTTCCGAAATAGATAAGAAAGCATTGGCGCCGTTATTGAATCTTCACTTGCGCATTCAATGCAATATCATCTTTAATATTGCGTTTTTTTCCCCTTAATAGGTTTTCCGTAGAAAACCGGAAAATGAGAAATATTTTGTCGCTATATTAAGGATTTCATGTGCTAATTACGTTGATATTTCGAGTTAGTTCAAAAATATGTAATAATTTTCTTATGCACTTTGTTCATAGGACAGCCTTTGACAAATTCCAGTTGATCAAACAGAATTCAAAAATTTAAAAGTGCAAAAATCATTCGCCCTGACCGGGATTCAAATTCCAGCCAATGAGGGATCTGGATGCGCATTAGCGGTTGACTCGGTTGGAAGTTACAGCCACGGTATTCACCGCAGTTTATTTGAATTAGTTTAAAATCGTATTAGCGAATGCGTCTATGCGAATGCGCATTTATAAATGAGCACTTTACACAAATAGATCCATTTTTGTTTAGATTTCTTGCTAACCAAACCTCTTGTCTCATAATGTGAGATGATCATTGTCGAAATTTTCACAATTCTCTCCGCACTGATGACCGCCAGTAGACTTCCGGAAATTCAAGTACACAAATAAGTACTAGTATCAGTAAGAAGTTATCGTTAATTGGTTACTTTCTCGCTAACCCAAAGTTTTTCCCTTATATATTTTTTAAAATATAAATAGCGGCGATTTGAGTGTTCATGCAGTTTTTTATGGTAATTGCCCTCGGGCTAAGAGAATGTAATTTTGGTATGCAGAAAAAGCGTAGTCATCGGTGATCGAGCGTATGGGTCTTATTGTGCAGTCCGACCCCCGAAAAACCGCGGTCTAGCCGGAAATCGCGTAATCAGATCATAATGATCATAATTGTCTTCTCTTTGCGCCCCTAAATAACTCAATGAGCGCGCACGCGTTCGCATATTTTCCCATTAGTTCAAAAAATACCCGTCTCCGTTTATTGTTAATATTCTTGGCGCTCGAAAAAAAAGTTCCAATTCGCGTCGCACGTGGGCAGCACGTATTTAAAACTGCGTTTCCCATCGTATGGCTTCATTTGTGACGATCCCTGAGCGACTTTTGTAATTTAAGGGATTAGATAAACGCCCGCGTCCCTTCCTTATCGTCACCCATTGCTTCCCCTCACCGCCTTAATGGGAATTTTCTGTGTCATCGGCGTGTGTTATCATGTGGACCGTCTCCTCCTCACTACTCACATCAACTTGTTCCAATGAAAACGTGGGGAAATACATGTCTGTGCGTGGCGGTTTAACAACCGACCCGTTTCAATGCAACAATTTCAGAGTGTAAAAATCATTCGCCTTGACTGGGATTCGAACCCAGATCCCTCAATATCCGGTCGAGTGCTTTAGCCACTTAAGCTACCGAGGCGTCCTCTTAAACTCTGAAAATTTTGGGGGCTTTAAAGGAACAATATTTTGTGACGAAATACCGTACATACAATGTCAGAGGCATTCGTAGTCGTGCGCGACGCGCCACAGTCCACGAGGTTAAAGCCAACTTTAAACACTTATGGTGTATTCACTTTGACAAAGAGGACGCCTCGGTAGCTTAAGTGGCTAAAGCACTCGACCGGATATTGAGGGATCTGGGTTCGAATCCCAGTCAAGGCGAATGATTTTTACACTCTGAAATTGTTGCATTGAAATGCACATTAGCGGATGACTCCGTTAAAAGTTACTGTTGCGGCATCTCCCGCAGTTTCTTTGGAATTTAACCGACCCGTTATTGTTTTCAATATGCCTGTATTCTGTGGCAGCGTTCCTCGCACCGCATAGAGATAGTTCCATGTCTCTTTATTACCTCTCCTTTTCAGTTTATGTGTCCACGTTAAATAATTCGAAGGCTGATTTCAAACGTTGAGGGCATACCCCACCCTGGGCTTAGACTAAGGCGTTGTGAAATTCAAATATTCGGGGAGGGAGGCGGGGCAACTTTTACTTTTTTTATCATCTTCATTTCTTAGCAGCCATGACTGAATATAACAAATTCGATCGGACACTGAAAAAATCACCATCCTCTATTGTAGACGGAAAGATAGGAGTTATTTGTTTGCGTTTCATAATTATTGAATGTGCCTCATTTTTTTGTGCAATTCAGATTGTAGGTAAGCATCTATCAAATGTATTTGAATGATTGAAATCAGTACATATAGTTATAGCAGGCACAAAAGACTATAAATTATGCTCACCGTGTGTGAGGAGGAAAATACCCACACCACTACCTAATCAGATAATCCTAAGAATGGCTAATTTCCATTATAATTTAATGTAAACACTTGAACTCTTGAAAATATCATTAAACTTCAATCCTCCCTAAGTTCTAAAAATAAGACACAAAGAGAAATATTAATGCAAATGTATCTCCTCAAATGTAAAGTAACAGTTTTGTCTCGTCCAGTACATTACAAGTAATATCAGTAGAAACATAGTTTTGGCTAATTATTTTTTTATGTAACTATGCTTGTGTCTTGCATGCAAAATTTCAGTGGAATTTGTTGAAATACATTTAACACAGATTTTCTTTTTGGTAACATGACTACTTTTGTGTGGGGCGCAGTAGTCCTGGATGCAGCAGTAGTAGAGCATTAGACTACTGGCTGAAGGGGCCCGGGTTCGATTCCCGGGCTAGGCACTATGGGCACCTGCAGCTCCACCCAAGCTATGCGATTTATCGGGTACCAGATCTTCCCGGGAAACCATAACCGGCACAGGGAAAGGAACTGGCCCCCATACCCTAATAATGTGTGAATTTCACACGCCGTATACGGCTTAGTACTGGGTGAACTCTACCATCACCTACCAAACCGACCTTCGGGTTGATTACTGTGTTTATGGCTTTTTTAATCACTAAATGAAAATAAGTAGATTTATTTTCCACGGACATTTTATTGATCACGATCCAGGATTCGTACCGTCGCGAAATCATTGGGATCTTAAAGCGCGGATTGTAAGCCGATCTCCTGAATCCTAAAACTTTGGCTCCTGTCATTAAATCGTGCTGTTGCAGTGTTCATTGAGGGAAAATGAAAGTTACGTGTGCGTTAATGCGAAAGTAATTCCACAAAATGATTGACTTTTTTAAAGAATTTTTGCTCTTCCTTATCAAAGATACAATTCGAATGTCGATGGGAAGTTTCATTTCGTCAGCTGAGAAGAGTGTACCATGTGCTCCACGAATAAAACACCGCAATGGATCCAGTGGAAGAGCGTTTTCACTGGATCCTGGGTAAAGTGATTCTTGATGTAGAGAGGTTGTAGAAGGTAGAGGCTTAAAGGGTTAGTCCCGAACTGTAAGCGGGGCGGTTAGCGGAAGACCTAACTGGAAGGATGATAGAAGGACGAGGCCACAGGATAGCCGAGATAGATTTTCAGGGTAGTATTATCTGGGAGCATTAATTAGCTCGAAATGAGACGCATTGAGATTTTAACTGGCCGAATGGAGTTGGAACTAATGAATCATGTGCCTTTTATCCCATGGATTTGGTGATTATTTCAAGGAAAATGGACTGAGTTGTCTTTCGAAAGAACAAAACGACAATTTGTTTAAATATTGAATATAATTTCCTCGCCTTTACGTCACCGACAATATTGTTCCTATCATTTTCACTTGCGTTTCTAAAATTGTTAACGGCATAATTTTTAAACACTATCCTTTGTTAATGCAGTGTCGCAAATGCTGAGTTCTACCATACAGTTCTCGAGCGTATGAGAGATCGCGTGCGGCTGGCATGACCAAATTTGACTCTAGGACTCTAGGATGGATCCTTCATCATGACAATGCAACTGCACATTAAGCATTGATTTTTCGCCATTTTTCTGGTGAAAAATTCAATCACCTTGATCCTTGATCATCCTTCTTATTCACTAGATATCGCCCCTTAAGTCTTTTTTCTATCCAAAAAATGCAAAAATGTGATGAGGGGACATCACTGGGAATATGTGGACACAATAAAGCAAGAAACGACGAGAAAACTAAAAAGCCTAAATGCCGAGGACTTCCGAGGGTGCTTTAAACAGTGGAAAAGAAGATGGAATAAGAAGTGCATAGCCTACGAATGGAGAGTACTTTGAAGGGTACAAAATCCATGTAGGCTAAATTTTCCTAAATAAAGTTTTCATGACCTCAGTTCGCGTATTTATTGGACATACCTCGTTTTCCACTCACCTTATCCGTGGTCAACTACTGCGCAAATCCATTGAGGGGTTTACCTTAGTGTCCCGAGGAGTGTCTCTAATTTTGTACCTTTCCCGGGCAGAAGCAAAGTATCGTGACAAATTAGACGAAAAGGATTTGTAAACCAGTTTCAATTTCAATAGTTTTCCTACGTATATTGACAAAAGAAGCATTGCAACGCCCTCTTGAGCCTTCTTGGACTAATGTTCGGGTATACACAAATATTGATAAATCCTTCCAAAATCACCCGATAAAGCAAGAGCTTCATTAGTCGCCACACTGGCCATAGGTATCCGGATGATAAATATTTAGCGTGCTCTCGTATCTGATGAGCTAGCTATCTTATCTCCCGAAGGCTTGCCCTTCGTTCATCCGTCCTCCTAATGCATTGATCTTTGGGTTGATGGCCCGTATTAGATCCATCCGAGGCTCACGATCAGACTGGTGGTGGTCTTGTTTGAGGGAATCGCCCAATCTTTTCCCCTCTCTTATGTTCAGTGATAATGTCGTCATGCCAACCTGACTCGTTTGCGTTAGTCCGCGCGCACGCGCGGGTGTGCTTCTTCTTGAGTTGGATGAGTGGTTTGCGGGGGAGGGAAAGTCGGTGTGATTACGGCGATTTGGGCCCAATCTAAGGTTTTCTCCACTGCTTTCGGTCATCGTTTGCCGAAGTGGTGATTAATCGCGAGAGTTGCCTCGAGTTTCGAGTCCACTTTCACCTGTCTCGTGTGCGAGTTCACTATCGATCTCACGGAATGGCTCGATGGTTGGATGGAGTATCCGTCGTCCTTGTCATCTGATAGAGTGAGTGAGATTGTTTCGTCGTATAAGATTGAGCGCGAATGCGTGGTAAACGGGTCGATTATTGTTTGCGACGAACATTAAATGAATTGATGATGCATTCATTTATTACACATTCACTCAATTCTCGAAGATCTTTGGATATACTAGAATACTTCCGCTTCTCCAAATACACTGGATGAATGTAACGACCTCAAACCTGAGCAAGCGTGTTGATGGAGAATGTTACTTCCTTATGCCACCAGGCGTTCTTCTAAAAGGTCATTGTATTTGTGGTCTACAAGCATGTGTGCGTTGGTTTTCGGCCTACCCTCGGTAGTTTCAGTCTTCCCACCCACGTAACTATTTTTTTGGCAGTTGTTCGCATGCATAGACGCGGTTCTCCTTCCAGCTCGAGTTGATTTGGTATTCGATTCGATGAAAATTGATCGGTTACTTTCTGCTGCCCACGTGTCTGTGCGTGTGTCTTTGGCTTAATTAATAGAGGTGAAGAGATAACAGACTGCCGTCGGAAAATGCTGCCGGATGTCCAAAGAAAGGTCATATTACGATTTTCGTGGCTCTTCGTTGTTGGTGTAATCCAGTGGCGTCGCGAGTCACGCCGGGCGCCTGTCGGCAGGCGCACCGTCATCTCCCTCCCTCCCCTTCCCGTCCCTCACTCTCGTGTCCGCGGTCCATTATGGTGGAGCGTGACTCGTGCAAACCTTCGCGTGCTCCCGTGTCGACCCTTTGTGTGCATCCCGGCCGCCATGCTCGCGCATGGTTTTTGATTTGAATCACAATTTTTTTCCGTCCTTGCTATTTTTAGGGACTACTTACGCGTAATTCTGCGGTTAAGGTTTGTCCGCGAGCAATCGTAATCATGCCCTGCCTTCCACCTCAGGGATCGGCGTAATTGCGGGGGCGAGATGTCCGGATGAACTTTTCGGGTGGAATGGATTATTAACCAATTACGTTTCCTATTAAGTAATTCTGTGTATCGTGCGAATGCTCCATGGCGTCCAGTGACCCCATTCAAGCTAATAATACTGAATGCATGCCACCCTGGTGCTTTTTCCCACAAATTGAGCCCTAACGTTTACGTTTTCATTTACGTATTTATGCTTACCCGTTCTGCGTGACCCTTCTGAGTGTGGTCTGTGGTATAAGTAATTTTGGTTCATTTTTATTCCCTCCTTTTTATATGTATACCAAAGAACCTTTGGAGTGGGCGAAATTAGCACTTGTTTGAAACTAAGTTTTTCTCCAGCATGGATGTGCACGTCTTTTTTTCAAGGTGAGCGTTTTTTTCCGCTTTCAAACCATTTAAATATCATTCCTCTCTCCCGTATCCCTTGCCATCCCACATGGTGCTTGCACTCCCTGCCACACCTGCGGGGTATTTATGTAGATGCATGTGATGAAAGTTACGTAGTGGGGGCTTCTCGCACGAGACGTGACGATTGTCCACCGCAGCGAAACCTCGACATACGTACGTAAAACACGCATCGCGCGTGCCGCATTCAATATTTATTTTTACTACCATTATTTTAGCTGCTACATCGCTTTCGAATTGCAAGGATTTCGTGAGGTAACGTTCACGAAAGCCTTGTTTCCCCGCAGCCAAACATTTTCGGCCCATTAGGCCGAGTCCCGTACTTACTAGGATTAAAACTGAAATCTATATCCATCAGTTGTTTCATGGGTTAAAAAGCTGTGGTGGTTTCCCGTTCCCTTTCTCTACAGTGCTTTTAACGTGACAGCATCACTCAAATGACCTCCCAACAAGGGTCAGACGCCTTTGCAGCTGCCTCACTGAGGAACACGCTGCGCGGTCCATATTTTGTTTGGCTCCTAACCGTCGACCTATCAGGCGGTATTGATGACCTTACCAGGAGTAATTGTGATTGCTCCCACCCGCACAAATCTAGGGTCGTCAGAACGCCCAAGCCCTTCCACCTGGACAGGATCATGGTGTTCATGGGCAGGAGTAATCAATTGTATACATCTAAATTTAACGAAGACAAGTCTGTAGAGTTCCAGTTATCTGTAATGGAGTGCGCTGGTATCCCAATAGTTCTTAAGGATCTTTCACATTATTTCAAAATTCCATGTAAATGTCATTTCGATCTTTTTCGTTTTCTTGTGCATTTGGCCCTAAAAATGTGTGGGAGGAGAAAATTAAAAGGTAGCAATGAGGACCATTTTGTTATATTTATTTAACACGCGGATTAATTAGGGATAAAACGATAAAATTATGATAATTTAATATACAAACTGATTTGCATGTTAAGAAATATTATATTGCGCAATAGGAGAATGGCTAGATTACGAGGGGGAAAAAGTAATTACGTTGGACTGGAAACCCTTGACCAGGTCACCATGCCCATGTGAAAAGTGGGAGACGTCACGCGATGTAACCGAGGGCCTTCCAGAGTGCCGACGTATCGACTGCGATGAATGTGGCCTCTTTCGATATTCAGTGGCCCCTCGAACATAAAAATTTCAATTCAATTCAAACAAAGTCAATTATTTCATTACATTTCAATAAACATTTCCTTGCTCTTTCCTGTCAACTAATAGCGTTGTTGTCCGAGTCCCTACCTCTTATAAGCTCTTCAGCCAAAGGATGAATATTTTTAAACTCTTTAAGCATCATCCCATGGCATGTCATTAATGTACTGGCAAGTCTTATATATATATATATATATATATATATATATATATATATATATATATATATATATATATAGGAGAATGTATATATATATATGCGGAAAACCACGAATTTATCTATTCGTAGTGACACTCTTTCAGCTAAAAGCGTTGCATTTAAATATAATTGTGTTGAGAAATTTTTACTTACCAAGTTGTATTTGATTCGTTCTTCTGAAATGATAGCCTACATCTTTAAAAGCAGGAAATATCGTTATTTTCTATCCTTTTCATTGGAGCGTTGGCTGTTTTTTTAAATATTTTAGCATTGAAGCAAAAAATACCCTATATGTATATGTGTATATATATATATATATATATATATATATATATATATATATATATATATATATACACACACACACACACACACACACATACAGGTCACACACACACGAGGTCTGCTCAAAAAGTATCGCGACTTTTGTGTTTTTTTCAAAAATCATTTATTTATTCATGAATATCTATTTTGTCCCCGTCAAAGTAATCTCCATAAAATATTATACACTTGTGCCAACGTTTTTCTCCTCCTCGAAGCACTTCAAAAAACATTTTTTGTGATCTTGTCCAGCTCCTCCTTCGATGCAGTCTTTATCTCGTCAATCGTAGCGTAGCGTCGTTCTTTCATGGGCCTCTTCAGTTTCGGGAACAAGAAAAAGTTACAGGGAGCCAGATCTGGGGAATACGGTGGCTGCGGCATCATTGATGTGTTGTTTTTGGCCAAAAATTCGCGCACAAGCAACGATGTGTGAGCAGGGGCGTTGTCATGGTGCAAAAGCCAATTTTCGTTCTTCCACAAATCCGGGCGTTTGTGGCGGTTTGCTTCGCGCAAATTGCGCATAACATGCAGTTAATATTCCTTATTTACCGTTATACCCTGTGGCAAGAATCATGATGTACTACACCCCTGCAATGGAAGAAAACTGTAAGAAAAACTTTCACATTCGACCGAACTTGGTGCGCTTTTTTCGGTTTCGTGCTGCAGCTTCCATTGGGATGATTGAGCTATAGTTTCCACGTCATAATCATAAAGCCATGATTCGTCACCAGTTATGACCCTCTGGAGCAAATTTGTGTCGTCGCGGACAGAGTCCATTACCTGATTATCAATGTTAATGCGTTGCTGTTTTTTGGTCGAAATTGAGCAATTTTGGTACGAATTTCGCGGCGACCCGTGTTATGCCAAATGTCTACGAACTGCGCTCATCCTCTTGTCTTAAATGCCAGATATCCGATCTATTCTGTGCTACTACACACCGTGTTTGATTCTTTTCCAATCTTAATTCTACGTACTTATCTTCATCTCTTCTTAATATCACGTCCGTAAATCATCCCCCTGCCTCTCATCAAGGGTGTGTGAGCATGACCACCATCTCGGTGCTCATCGTAGTGGCAATTGTGTAAGTCACCGCCCGATGGTGGGGTTCCGTGTGCTCGCAGATGAGCATCGCATGTCACCATCAGTGCCTCGCCAACTCCCGCCGGCCCTGTCCGTCGGAAGGTCACGCGGCGGTTTCCCTCGAAGCATGCGGAGGGTGGGTTTCTCATCTGCCCCCCCCCCATTGGGTCGCCCTTCCCTTGGGGTGGCAATCGTACCCAAGCACCACTCCCTTACGTCCTTTTCGCTCGCGCTTCCCTTCCACTCCCTTCCCCGGAGAATTTGCCTCGCATGTTCCCGAATTCCCTCTTAGTCATGTTGTTTACGAAGTTTGGGAGAAAATGTTTCCTTCGCCATCGGTCATAAGAGTACTTCGAAGTCGCTCTTCGCTCAATCCTTTTATCGGCCATTCCTGACTGTGCCTTCATTCTTTCATTTTTTCACGTCTGCCGTAATTTTCTTGATGTGTCTCATGGACCTGGGACTTCCTGTGTAGTGTTTCCTGTTCGTTTTACTCCTTTCGCTGTTGCCATCTTGACGGAAGATGTTTCCCGCTAGTATCCCATACACCTCTACCGTTCTATGTTAAATTTCTTCGGTATGACCTTAATCGATTCCGGCGTCACCTAGTATAATAATTGATCCATATATTAGAATTGGATATTTCGTCACCCTACAAGTCGCTGCTAGGGTGTGTGGCTGGGGGTGAATGTATACCAGACTAATTTTGACCCGGATATGACCCTATCGCGGGCGACCACTGTAATTCTGGTCTATTTTTGTTCGTAGATAAATGACATATGAACTTTATCCGTTCTACATTTTCTCTCTCTAATTTTATTTGCAATATCTCGCCTACCTTAGTACGATTGGGGTAATAATACATTTTCAACATCATGGCTAAAGAGACATCCTTCCAATTTATGCGAAATGTATTCCACATTTTATTTAATATGTAAAACCCACTTTCCGTCAAGACGCGTTTTTTTTACATATTCGGATGGTATTCTAGTAGTAGTTTTAGGGGAGGCGACCGACAGCTGAAGTCATTTGGGCCATTAGGGATGGATAGGAAAGAATGAAGGGTGGAGAGAGAAACCCGGCGTCGGCATTAGCCTACTCGAAATAGAGAAAAGAAAATAGCCAAAGATAGTTTTCTACAGAAAATAATCGGGATAGATAATGGAAATAAATTTTACAAGTACCTCCGGAGGAGGAAAGACAACAGGGAAAACATAACAGCTTTAAAAAAAGAGGATGGGACACTAATCGTTGATGATAAGGAAAAGGCTAATACGTTTAACAATTGGTATGCAAGTGTATTTAAGGTTATGGTAAATAAAAAGGATCCTGTAGATTCATCTCTGAGTCAACAAGGAGGCGAAAAAATATTAAATACCAAAAGTATTAAAACGACCAGCGCAGAAATTTATAAAAAAATTATGAAAATAAGGGCAAATAAATCAAAAGGGTCAGATGGTATCTCAATTGACTTGCTTAAATTGGGCGGTAGTGTAGTTTCAAATTATATAAATCATTTATTCAATGTTACCTTAAACAATAATGCCCTGACAAATGATTGGAAGGAGGCATATGTTACGCCAATTTTCAAAGGAGGAGATAAGGCACTAGTTGATAATTATAGACCGGTAAGCTTGACATCAGTTGTATGCAAGCTATTAGAAAAGATAATGGCTGATTATCTCTGGAACTTGTGGGAGAGTGAGAATTGGTTGTATAGTCGCCAATACGGTTTTAGAAAAGGGCACTCTTGCGAAACTCAGCTATTAGGGTTCTGCCAAGAAATGTTCGACTCTATGGATGCGGGAATAGAGGTGGATGCTATAATAGTCGACCTGTCAAAAGCCTTTGACAAAGTTGACCACGATCTCTTAATGCTTAAGATGGGCCAATTGCCACTACACACAGATGGAAGAGTAATCTCTTGGGTCAGAAATTTCATGGAAGGTCGAACACAAAGGGTCAAATTAGGAGAAGTGTATTCTGAAAAAGCAAGGGTAACATCGGGAGTCTCACAAGGAAGCGTACTTGGCCCGCTCTTGTTTTTAATATATATAAATGATCTCCCAATAAATATTAATTCTCAGATAAGACTTTTTGCAGACGACTGTATTATCTACAGGAAAGTCGAAAATGACAGAGACCGTGACAAACTTCAAAGGGACATTAATAAAATGGCAGATTGGGTGACAAAAAATGGGATGGATATTAATGTTAACAAATGCAAATCAATCACTTTTAGCAATAAGGTAAATGGAAACCATAGGGAATATAAATTCTCAGAAAATGTCATTCCTAGAAGTGATACTGTCAAATACTTAGGTGTATATTTAACTAAGGACTTAGGGTGGGGGCTAAATGTGGAGTGCATCTATAAGAAAGCTTTCAAAACTCTTCATTGGGTAATGAGAAACCTCAAAGGGAGCGTTAGAGCAACCAAGGAGAAGGCTTATCAGACCCTAGTAAGGCCAATTTTAGAGTACGCTTCTCTTGTATGGGACCCTCATGAAGAAGGTCATATTAAAAAACTGGAAAAGGTGCAAAGAAAGGCTGCCCGATATGTACTGGGGAAGCATGGGAGGATGGAGAGTGTGTCTGACATGCTAGAAACGCTGGGCTGGGAACCTCTAGAATCTAGAAGAAAAGTAAGCAGACTTTGTGGAATGTTCCGAATTTTGAAGGGGGAGAAAGCTTGGGCAGATCTTAGGAAAGAGGCGGGGAACCCAAATTTCATAGGCAGAAATGATCACAAATTTAAGATAAAATGCCGGGCACAGAGAACAAATAAAAAAAAAATTTCTTTTCTAAATAGAACAATTGTTGAGTGGAACACTTAACCTGCAAAAATATTCGAGCCCTTTCCTAACAGAGTGTATACTTTTAAGAATAGATGTAAGGCATATATGTAATAATTTGATTGATGTGTGGTGTATGGTATTATATGTAATAGCTTAATTTTTTTTTAAATTTATCTTTTTTTTTCTTGCTGATAAATGGTTGTAAATGGGATGGGGATTCACTTGTTTTGTTAAAGAGATTTGTGTTTTGAAGTCTAGTTTTATGTATTATCTTTTGCAATTATTTGGGACTTGTGTGCCACCTGACAATGTCTATCAGCACATGTGTATTTTTAATAATAATAATAATAATACTCTTGTCGAAAGACGCCAAGGTGTCTTACAGTTTAACGTCCCATCCGACGGACGTCTTACTCACTCGAAGTGCTCTCTACGAAGCACGTCAAGTCTGGATAACACTGAAAAATATCTCCTGCATTCGAACCCGGGCTCTCTCGGTGGGAAGCCAGTATTTTAGCCGCCGCACCATCCCTGTGGTGTTCTCCTCTGATACGCCAGTATAATATTCATACGTTATTATATTCGTTATTATATTAGTTATTATATTCATACGCTATTATAGTCGTACGTATAATATTAAACAGATAAATATGTGCCCCCTCCCCGGACTACAACATTGACGTGGTGGAAGGGCTTGTGCGTTCCGATGACCCCTAGAGTAATGCTGGCGGGATTCATAATAATAATTGCTCCTGGTAGGGTCACCCATGCTAGAGAGGTCGAAGGTTAGGAGCCAGACGAAAGGTAGTCCACGCAGCGTCTGTTCCTCAGTGAGGCGACTGCATTGGCGTCTGACACCAGAGGGGCGGCCAATAAGTGATAGTGTCACGTTAAAAACAATATTGGGAAAGGCAACGGGAAACCGCCTCAATTATCATTCCAAAGATACATATGATGGTCGCTAAAGAGATTTTGAGTCTTGGCAACCACGGGGCTCGGCACAATCGCCGGGTGTCGTGCCCGGCAGCGGGAGAGGCAAGGCTTCCGCGGTCGTCATCCCACGAAACCCTTGGATGGGAAAACCAGCAGCAGCAGGACAGAAGACGCAGGAGAAGAATACAAAATTAGTTACAGGGTTCGTCCGGAAAATAAGTGTACTGACTCCTGGGCTGGGCGCGCCGCTCCAGGCGCGCCCAGCACCGCTCTGACGGGCTGCGATTGGAGGGGGGTATGTTGGCAAGCGACGCTGAAAAATGCAGTCGGCTCTGAGCTGTGGTGTAGTGAGGAGCTCTGCTAACGCGAACCTCCACGCTCGACCCACGTCACGGAACGCGATGCCGAAGTTTTTGGAGCAGCGTTATTCCATCAAATTTGCGGTAAAGCTTGGGAAATCGTCTACCGAAACTGTCGGTATGATTAACCAGGCTTACGGGGAGTCAGCCATGCCCAGAAACATGATCTTTCGGTGGCACAAGATGTTCGTGGAGGGCAGAGAAGAGGTCGACGACGAGTCTTCGAGAGGTTCCCGATGATGCCTTCGCGGGAGCGTTCCAGGAATGGGAACGCCGCTGGAACAAGTGTATCGACTCACAAGGGTCCTATTTTGAGGAATATTAGCTTAAGATATGTAAAACTGTAATAAATTGTTTTTCCTGAGCTCAGTACACTTATTTTCCGGACGAACCCTGTAGAATAGGAACTTGAAAGGTTAGGACAATGATAAGGAAAGGGAAATTGGAGAATGGTAAGCGAGAGATGGAAAGGGGAAGTATGGGTATTTTAGGTCTATGCGAGGTGAGATGGAAGGATAGCGGGGATTACTGGAGTGATAAGTATAGAAAAATACACAGCGGCGGGGACGAGAGCCAACGAGGGGTTGCCATAGTATTAAATGAAGAGGTAGGAAGAAGCGTACTCAACATAGAGCAGGAGACGGATAGAATATTACTAGTAGAGATAAAAGCAGAACCGACGAACTTGGTTATTAATCAGGTATACATGCCACCGAGCAACCATAAGGAAGAAGAGGTCGATAGGAAATACGATCAGTTGGAGGACATAATTGCGTGTGTTCCTGCAGGGAAACATTTGATAGTGATGGGGGATTGGAATGCGACGGTAGGCGAAGGAAGAGATGGTGATGAGGTGGGGGACTACGGTTTAGGCACGAGGAATGACCGCGGGGAGAAAGCAGTTGAGTTCCGTAGGAGACAGGGGTTAGTCATCACCAACACTTGGTTTAGACAACACAAAAGACGCAGGTACACATGGAAAATTCCAGGTGACTCAGAAAGGTATCAGCTAGATTATATCCTGGTTAGGCACAGGTTTAGGAACAGTGTGATAAATTCGCACAGCTTCCCGGGAGCGGATGCGGACTCTGACCACAATTTAGTTGTTATGAAATAAAGCATTTGTTTCAAAAACATAAGGCAGGGGCGTTGGGTTAGAAAATGGAACGTAGAAGCATTAAATGGTTTGAAAAGGAAGGAGTACAAACAGGCGGTAGAAGAAATCATGAAGGATGGTAAAGAGCTAAGTACTATCGAAACGTTTGGCAAACGAGGAAAGGGAAGGAACCGGATAAGGATGTTGGACGGGATGAAGGGAGGAAGAAAGTACTCAGAGATGAAGAGGGGTCTGATGTAGAGTAGGATGTTGTGTTTTTCTAAGGGCCACAAAATATTTATTTAGGAGCTTTGTCTATCCAAAAACCTACCATAACCGGTAGATTACCTAATAATAATAATAAATATGTGGCGTATGATTTTGTTCGTTCAATTCCAAATCGTTGTCACTTATTCGACGCGTACATGTCATTTTGTTCATTCTTTTGTTGAGCGATATTGCCAGTCCGTCCAACTTCTTGGCCACTTCTGCAGCCATATTTCCTGTCGCGCTCATCCGTGGAGAGGTCGACCAAATGGGTGTGCCTTCATTTCGTGTTTTCTCATTTCAAGGTTATATTTTGTGCTGAAAATGGCTTTCCTTGCTTTTCACAGCGTCGGGCCAAAATTAAAACAGTCGAGGCAATAAAAGGAGTCTGGCCGTCGGATTTCATTCAGGAGCATGACGGGTAACGTGGACATGAGGTCTTTATACGTACTTTCCATCCCTTCGTGCCGTCAAAAATACCTTCTTTCTTCCCCGTAAATGCATCCTCTGCTCTACGTCCCTCCACCCAGTAACCAAACATTCAATCTTTCAACAACCCCTCAGACGAGACGACTCACCCGCCAACTCTTCCTCTCCTTCCCAACTCTATTTGTAAATTCTTCGTTTGTCCTCCTCACTCCTATTTTCTCCATAATTCTCCGTTCCCATATCTCGAAAGCTTTACATTTTTCTTCTTCCTTCACTCTAAGAGATACCTATGTTACTGAATTAGTTGAAACACAAAAAACAAAAGTTTGAATATCTGTGAGATATTTAGTCGGTATGCGCCGCGTGTTTTGCTTGCTATTTCACCGCACTTCAGAATCTTTATATTATATATATATATATATACATATATATATATATATATATATATATATATATATATATATATATATATATATATGTAAATTTAAACTGAGTCCCTCTTTTCCCCAGATGAAGGCCACCGAAAATTTAGAATATGTGTGTTTGTTGGCTAACGCTATCTTGATACTTCGTCTAAACCATTATTCACATCCATGAGAATTTCTTAATATGTATATATATATATATATATATATATATATATATATATATATATATATATATATATTCAGGGCTATCCGTGCTATACCTTCTTTCCCATGCCGTATGTGATAAGCTGCCATTTTCGGTATTTTTTGTTGATTTAGAAATTTAAAAGTCTGCTTCATAAAATTTTTACATTTTATTTTCTCCTTATCTTTGCAAGCAGCATCCTGTGATGAGTTCTTACAGGGCTTACGATTGACATTTTCATCTCATAAAAATCCTTATTTTAAGCATCTATTTAAAATAATAAAATGGAAAAACATCTTTAAAAAAAAGGGAAGTTTGATAGTAATACTCAGTATGTACCAGCAGATTACTCAGTTTTCGCCATTGAATCTTAGGAAGTCTCCTGAAGAGTGTCGGGATGGATTCGTTGTGCTTGAGGCATTTTTGTTTTCTCAACGCTCCTCTCTCCTTGATAATATATGCGTAATGACCTCTTTCTATGCAAATTAGACCCAAAGTAAAGGCAGTTAACGGCTTCTGCAGGGCCAGTGTAACGGTAGAATTTCCGTTAGCCGTGGGAGCGTTACATTTGTCGTTTACAGTGCATTTTTTAACTGCAAATTTTTACCGGACCGCCATAGTGATAAAAAAATGTATTTTTTCCCTAATGAGAACTCACGTGTACTCTGCCTGTATTTTTCTCTGTAGACAATGTGTAGACGGATATTTTCTTTTGAAAGGAACGAGTATATGCCGTTTAATAATAAGTGGATGAAAGGATAATAGTTTTTATTTAAGGCGTTTGGGTTAAAAATGCTGTTGTGAACATTGTAATAATGTATTAAATAACCGCGAGGACAATCACAAGCCCGTCATGTGGAGGAAAAACGTAGTCTTATGTGGAACTCTTGACCTCTGGAAGAGTACTCTAGGGTCCACCCCCCTTTTACGACCGATAGAAGCAAGTTAAACATACTTGGAAAAGTTGAAATGTATTCAATTATCAATACAATACGTGAGGTTTTCACTACCATAGGAAAATCCATCAAAATGGGACAGGTTTTGGGTGTCGTCGAACCGGAAAATTATCAGTGTTATCTTCTAAAGCACATATTATTTATTTCCGATCTGCATTTCATTATGTTCTCCTTGAGTTCATAATAATCTCTGCTCCCTATCCCGTTCTAAAACCTATTCTTTTATCCCCGCAATCTCGCCTATTTCACCATCTCACGTTCATCGTGGCTTTCATCCTTATGTTTTCTTTCTTCTTTATGCATTCAGTTTATGTGCATGTTTAGCGAAATCCCTTCTTCAATTAGAATCCAATTTTTTCAGATTGTAAAAAAAAATCATTCGCCTTGGCCGGGATTCGAACCCAGATCCCTCGATTTTCGGCCTATTACTTTAGCCAGTTAAGCTACCGAGGCGCCCTATTACGCTCCGAAATTTTGGTGGCGAATGATTTTTACACTGAAATCGTTGCGTTGTAATGCACATGTAGCGGATGACTGCGTTAAAATATGCTGTCGCGACATCTCCTGGAGTTTCTTGGAATTTCCCTTATTCAAATTTTTTTCAAAGCGCACATATGCACCATTAAATCAATAATGACCCGAGGGACACTGCGTCAACGTCATAATCATGTGATTCTTCATGCGGTTCATTACCCACCAAATTGTGATTTCAGGGCATTCAGACTCGGAATTTAATCAATGCATTTGTGAAAAATATTGCGATTTGTAAAAGTTTACGTTGATAATGATTTTCCGTGGAATATTACAACATTAATGAGCGACAAGATTTGTTCTTTTTTAACTTTTTCATTTGTCTTCTTGTGAATAATATTTTTTTAAATACTAGATAGATAGATAAGCGTCATTCGGGCGTAATTGAGGCCATAAGGTCCCTTCTTCCATGTAACCCTTCGTCAAGCACATGACAACGATGATGGTAATAATAAGAGGAAATATAAAGCGATTTGTAAGAAAAAGAAAAGAATTGTTTAGTCATATGTATGTAGAATAAAATAAATAAGCACAAGGTGTAATTTTGTTGGAAAAACCTCGGGAGTTCCGACATGAAGACCCTACTTAAACCCCACGCAGGAAAACAACCACGAAGAAGGGGGGGGGGTGAAAAACTGCGAAAACCCTGCAGCATAATGAATATTATAAAAAATAAAGTACAGTAAATACATTCGTATAACAGTGTGAGGTACAGCACAAAACTATGTGTAATATGTATGTATAATATATATATGTAAATATGTATGTATATATATATATATATATATATATATATGTGTGTATATATATATGTATATATGTATATGTATATATATATATATATGCATATATATATGTATATATATATGTATATATATATATACATACATATATATATATATATATATATACATACATATATATATACACATACATACGTATATATATATATATATATACATACATACATACATACATATATATATGTATATATATATATATATATATATATATATATATATATATATATATATATATATATGTATATGCACACAATGAAGTGCTGTACAGCTGTACAATAAATTCATATAACTCCGTAATAAATCTCAAAGATCTGAATTTGCAACGTTAATGCATCGAGTCATAATTAAAATGTTAAAGCTGTCACTTTTACTTTTGCCAGCGTTTTCATTTGTTGTCTCAGTCATCAGTTCCCCTTTTCCTAATATTTCTTGTTCTCCTAAGGCTTCTTAATGTATTTGTTACAACACACAATTTCCTATGGAACACGTTACAAATATGTCAGTTGTTGTTCCACATTCAAACCGCCCAATATACCTTACTCTGGTTGGTTGATTTGTGCGTTGGACGGAGCGTGTGTCGATTAAGGGTGAAAATAAAGCACAGTTTCTTCCGAGAGATGCGGCGTTTGGGGAAGCTTCCTTTCTACTCTCGCTGGTGGACGGCGAGTTAAATGATTGAGAGTCGCCGTTGGGATTTGCGGGTTCTCGGGCGTAGGTCACGGCGCGAGTGCCTCGATCTGATTTATTTCCTGATAAGGGAGACGTCCTTCTTCAGCACCGTGGACCACCCCACTCATGATTCATCGAGCCGCGCCTATAAACATAAGTGAAATGAAAAGCGAAAAATAAGGTGTGGATATTCCCAGCCGCCGTGGGGAATTCTCGGAAACTACGTCTGGGAGCTCTTCCTTGGTTATGTGGGGGGGGGGGGGGAGTTCGCGAAATCAGAATTATCGAAAAATTTAGGAACGGAAGAAAGTGATTACTTTCTCATTCTTTCATTTTTCCTGAGCTCTCCTTTCGGTTCGGGGTTTTTCTTTTCAATCTGGCCGTCCCACCGACGTCTTTTTCTCAAGATTAGACAATGGTTCGTAAAGATAACTATCTCTGACGTAAATTTTTTTGAAGGCCCTGTTTTCATGCTTGAAATCAAAATAGCTGACTGCTACTTGTCATAAAAGTTTATTCACTTCTCTACGCGGGTGTACGTGTAAGTTCTGTCGCGTCATTGTCAAGTTTGGGGCGCAGAAGCGACGATACGAGCTCGTATTAGTAGCCAAACAAAGTGTTACTGTGGAAATCACAAAGATTTGAATAAAAAAAGGGCCGATTTTTTCTCTCCTCGAACCTGCATTCTTATTCGTAAAACATTAGTGCTCTAGATTAATTTTAAATAGCTTTTTGAATTTTTTTTATCCATTCTTTTGATCCAAAATATGCGCCTCACGTAAATGAATCGTCATAAAAAAAGAGGATTACATTAACCGCTCATTCTATCATTATTTCTGATTTTTTCAGTCCATTGAAAATGAGTTCCCTTCTCTTACCCAACTGCGCAGTGTTCTTTCTCCTTGAACTATGCCCGGCACTTGGAAGTAAACATATTTGATGAACTTTGTAGGATGGTTATTTGAGATGAATATTGTTTGAATTGGTTCGTTTTTTTTCGAAACTGATAAGCTGTTGGTGTTATTTGCAATTATTCATTATAGTAATGAGGTAATAGCGTATAAAAATAACGTGTTACACGGATTCAAGGGTGGAAGGAAATATGCAGAATTGAAGATGTGTTCATTGTAGTGTTAGGAGAGGCAAGGGAATTGTCGCTGTACCGTTTGGAAGCTGGTGTACATCCAAAATTTACCTTAACCGTTTGGTCACCATTAATAAATATTATGCATATGCGTGCGGGCACGAAATTGAACATACATGCGTGGTGTGTTCAGAAAATAACGGGAATTTTTAAATTTCGTGGGTTTAGAGAGTCAGATTGCCAATTTTTTTTATTATGTTGGTATACATGCCTCTAAAGTATGAAAACATTTTAAGCTTTATTCATTGTCTACTCGCATACTTCATTCATATAAAGAAATAACATTTCTAGCATTAAGAAACAGTAGTAGTTGTCAAAACGCCCGTCGTTTGCTCCAACCTTGCTGAGTTTCTTTCCAATTTTAATCTCTCGTGCGTGATGTATTCGTGAAAAAGGACGATTTAAGACGCGATGCAAAAGAAGTGTAACAATGTGGCGTGGTCCACTTGTCTCCAACCGTCCTGCCTTCAATGAGAAATCGGTATTTCGGTCGATATGGCCGCTCCATCTCTCGTCACTGAATCCCCTTGCAACGCATCCTGGTTTCCATGGTGTTCCTCTGCGGGGCCAAGTACCTTTTTTTTGTCATCTGCAAAATTTTCATATCCAGGTGTGGGGAGGGGGGGTGTAGCGTCTCCAATAATGATTCCCATGCGTGTGACCCTTAAGGATATCGATTTATGCGTATTATTTGCTTCAGCCAAAGCATTCCGCAGTTTCCAATTCAGCCGGGAAATTTTCCGTTTGCATTCCTGCGCGACGGAATTGGGGATCCGAAATTGGTCCACGCGAGGGGGGATTCACGGCCGCGCTCGGTACAGACCTCGCCTTGGGAAAGAAGGCAGGGGCGAATGACGATAGCGTTTCCGTCCGAGGGTTCGTTCCAGTGTTGAGGGCATGGAAGGAGCGGGTTCCCTGGTCCCCTTCTCTGGTTAGTAGTACATCCCTACCGCGCATTGGTCAACTTGTGTGCGTGGGTGTGTATGCCCACGAGGTTCCCACCTCTCTCCCCTTCCACTCGCGAACAACATAAAAAGAGGTAATGAGAAAAAAGATGAAAGGCGTAGCCCTGTGCACAATCCATGTGTGACGTCATGCCCATCGATTCCGTGGAGATATACGTATGCTCCTCGTCCGACCCGTCTCGCCGGCGAGCGGACGCGGTTGCTAAAGAAGGCGGGAGTGGACGCCGCCGCGTCCGGCGAACGCCCCCACGTCCGGCGAACGCCCCCACCTCCGTGGCTCCGTAGAGTAAAATTTTGATCAGCTAGGGCATCGGGACGAAAACAAGGACCGTGCCGCGGCCGGGTGTGCCGTGTAGTCGGATGGGGGAGAACAACGGGGGGACGCGGATGGGGCGATGTACAAGTTACGCCTCCCCCACCCCCTTGAAAAAAGGGAGTTAAAATAAAATTACCTATGGAGGTGGTGATGTGGATATGAAGGAAAACAAACGGGAAAGGAGAGTGGATTGTTGGGAGAAATTTAAATGAGGCGTGAAAGTTGGATGCAGAGCGTACGTATTGATTGGCGATGGGATGTTGAAGAAGACTGTGCTATAGAGGGGAGAATGTTAGGCAAACGAGGAATGGGCAGGAATAGGATAGGAATGTTGGACGGAATGAAGGGAGGAAGGAAATACATTCGAAGTTGAAGAGGTGTCTACTCTATGGTTGGATGTTGGGTCGTTTTGCTAGGAGAAACAAGGAAATTGTCGCTGTACCATGTGGTAACTTATGTCCACCCAATCTTAGTGCCAAGGTTAAACGGTAAATTACCGTTAGTATAGAGTAGAATATATGCATTGCTCTTTTAAATATGCCAGAACAAATTTGCATCGATTGACAATATGATACATATATATATTAACAACTACCACAGTGCTAAAATGGCACTTAAACCATTTGTTTTTATCTCTTCTCACTTTTAAAAATGAATATTTTAAACATAAAATTGTGTTCTTCATTTAAGTAACATTAACTTCCACGAAGTTGAGCCAGAAACCATCGAATACATACCCTCCCTCTCCCTTCCCCTAGCCCACTAATAGGTTACCGCGCCAATACTCAACTTACCCCCCTCCCTTCCACCCCCTACCTTCCTCCCCTCTTGGAGCCAGGCTATATAAGTTGAAATATTTTTCATGTATTTTACCTGATGATGCGCAGAATCAAAACCACGGTCGTGTAAAGTATGAAATCTTTATTATGGATGGGCAAAGTTTCTTTTTCTATCCTCATCATGAATATTTTAATATTGATACGTATTTAATCGAGGATAATGGCTGAGTTATCAATAGAAAATATATAGCTTAAACGTAGGATTCAATATTTTTCGTAACCACATATATTGGGTGTTGCGACTCAAAGTCACGCTCTCTCCTGTATCGGTCCCAGGGTCAGGGTTCCATTAGCGCACTCCCCGCGCCGATTTATCGGTCTGCATCCCGTTGATATCCGCCGGTCCTCCCCCACTCGCCCTTGCACTGAAATAATCTGCGGCCGTGCGGTGCTAGGCGGGTGGGCCGGGCTCAGATGCGGGGCTTATTTGACCGCCCCCCCCTAGGGCGCCCCTATGTTTATGAAGACTATTTCTTATCTCGTCGAAATAAAGACGTTTCATTATTACTTAAGTTTGTGACGTCAAAATTAGTTGCATATGGTTGTTACTGTTTAATTATTGTGTTTGTTTTAAGTGCTTAGTGGTGCTTCTTCGCTTCGGTGCATTCTCAGGTGTGCAACTTGATCTTCAAATGTTGAGACGTTCTATTCACGTTATCACGCGTCACGTCTCTCATATTCACGTGTGGATGGTTTAGCCTAATTTTGGCCAAAATCTGGATGTTATCGATCAGCTGCTATCTTCTTTCATGGATCATTAACGTAGGCAACAAATCTGTGCGTGTAATATGTATAAAAAAATAAAGAAATCATAGCGTCGCAAAGATGATAGTTTCTCCTATGCTTACGATTCTATCTATGCTACTTGTTCGAGGACATTTTTTTTCCAGTCCTAGATTCCGTGGCAATCGCAAATTTCGGTTTCGACGTATTCCTCAATGGAATGAGTGCTTTCGGGTGGAACATATTCATTCGCAGGGACGCCTGAATGAATAGCAGCGTCATAGCATGGAAGTAATTCGATTTCAAATGCTTTTATTCCTCATTCTCTTTTGTGGGTTCTTTGAAGTCGATGCCGTCTCGTGGAGGTTAGGCCCCTTCTTTTTGGTTCAGCGTCCTGTATCGCCAATTGAGCCATGAAGCTGACCTAAACTCTCTTTGAATATTGTGAAAATATCTGTGAAACAAATGGAAGGCGATTGAATTAACATCGATGAATGTCGTTCTGAGTTTTTTCGGTCAATTTGACGCTGTGTAAATTCGAATTCTGGTTAGGTTTTTTTACCCCCGTGCATACAATGCCATTTATGCATCGATTTTTCATTCGTAACTGTGGCATGACACGATATCGAAATTAGTTGAAATATAGTGTATATATTAAAGTCTGTATATATAGTATAGTATATATAGTTCCTCATCCGAGGAATATATATATATATATATATATATATATATATATATATATATATATATATATACTTTTTTAATTCCTGCTTGCGCGTGGTGTGGTCGACTTTCTCTGCGCGGATTTCACTCGGGAATTGATAGAGCTGTTGCTTTATTAGACGCAACGCCGCGGCAGAATAAAAAAAAATCTTGCAGAACCCATTGGCGATGTGTTGGGAGGACGCTCTGATAGCACGTGCACGGCATGGGAAATGATTTTCTTTCGCTCGTTCGACCACATCCGCAACGCGTCGAGGAGGTCGATGTTTCCGCTCGGCGCTTTCACAGAAATGCATGCGGGTTAGTCATGCAGATGACAATATATCTATGGGCATTCAAAGCTTTTATGTGTAGTATAGCTACAGCATTTTTGTTTGGATGCGGAGTTAGAAGGCTGAAAAGTCTTGCGTGGTGCGCTCCTGCAAAATAATTGACTTTTTCGATCAAGGATATGTCGAAAACATAACGGTATTTTAGGTGAATCAAGCATGAATAGAAGCAGGATGACTGTTTGTATCTAATAATAATTAGATGTATCTATATGTCTCGAAGGAAGTCTCACAGCTGTGAATAATAATGGACGTCAAGAATGCGAATAAAAACACAGGGAAATGCACACAGATGAAACTCATATCGAGGGAACTGAGCTGTTGTTCAGTTCCTTCTATATATATATATATATATATATATATATATATATATATATATATATATATGCATATATTTATATATGTATATATGCATATATGCATATATTTATATATGTATATATGCATATATGCATAAAATATATATATATATATGCATGTATGTGTATATGCATATATATGCATATGCATATATATGCATATGCATATATATATCTGCATATATGTATATATCTATGTATATACATATATCTGTGTTTATATATGTATATATACATATAAAAACACAGATATAGATTTTTAAACATTTCATTTAAAGCATAGAATTTTTACACAGTATCATCAGAATCCTGACGGTCTGATGATGACGGGCGTGACGCTGAAACGTCAAATCTACACATGCGTGTTGGTTGTAAAGATTTTCGCATGCACATATAGCTTTTGTTGGTGTAGATTGGCATGAATTTGTAGCTTTTGCATGCGGTTTTATTCTTAATTACGGGTGGTAACCTAACACCCCACGTGGAGGGTTGTGGGGTACTATGTTGATGTATTCTCGTTTTGATGCGTGCAGCGCTGTTCGGAATAAGACGTTCGGATATAATAGTGTAGGATGGGAACTCTTTGGTGAGTTGAAGAAGTGATCAGTACCCTGGGGAAAGCTTTCTTTCTCGTCCGTGGTTATTTCTGAATACCACGAGGACGCTTAGTAATCCGGGGTTATCTCTTTGACGGTTGAGTACATATTTTTGGTGTAAGTGTGCCTGCTCCACTATGTTTCAAAGATATTCAAAAGTATCACCAAGATTTTTTCCCCAATATATCGGGTTCGAAAGCAAATCCTTTCCACAGATGCAGGCGTGGATGCGCCGGCGCCTGTCCCTCTCTGACCGTGCTCGGCGGAGATCCACTCGGCCGATGACGGCCACTCAGCCGACACTAATCTCAAGGGAAGCATCGCGGCAATCCGTTTCGTGGGAGGGGAGTTATTCTTTTGTGAGTGGGAATTTATAAATTTTCATTCAACTGTTATGTGTGACCCTCGAAGAGTAGTTTTTTTTAATGGATAAAAGGAAAAAGTAATCCCACCAAAAAATTCCAAACCTGTGCCGACTCATAAAAAATTGGTATCTTTTTTCGACGTGTAGTCTATCCTAGGTGTGAAACGGGATCCTAAATATCTTTCTACGGCGGTCATTTTCGATTAGGAAGCTAGTCACGTAATGGCAGCGTTCCCAATATGAAGATGATTTTTTTAAAATAATCGTGGCTGGAAGCATTGAGATTTGTTTAGAGAAAGAAATAGTTATTGGTTACTTTTTCTTTAAAGTGTGAAACAATTGAATGATTTCAAGGTAATTTGTTTGGATATTCGCCCCACAATTAATGTTTTATGGACATAAAAATATTAATTGAGAGACAATGAAAAAGAATGTCGAATAATATAGCCATTTCTTAATATATTCGTTGTAAGTTTCTATGCCGTTTTCTTAAGTTATGTGTTTTTCTTGTATCTCGCCGATTATTACTCTCGACAATTGACATGCATTTGTGGATATTTCATGTGGTTTTATGGGTGTTGACCTAGCATCCCCCGCCACACGCCCTTGCAGCGGCTTACGGGATACTATGTAGATCTAGATGGACAATGGATTGCCAAAATAATCGTAGAAATATGCACTATGGCATGACCAAAAAATGAGACACATTTTTTATTTGACTTGTTTACGGTCCTGGAGAAAAATAAACCTTTTTTTAGCACTATTACGAAAATGCACTTATTTCCTTAAAGCTGAGGGGTGGAAAAATTTGGAGTGTTTTTATATGAAAATTCTCTTATTTCACTCCCGAAACGATAATAATTTAGTGGAAATATATTTGAGAGTATTGTCAACCAGCGTCTTCCGCGCACTCCAAAAATATCAAATTTTCCACCAGCCTCATAAAAAAATGGCAGAAAAATACGAGCTTCGGAGGGATTCTCCTGGGAATAATACATCCGTCCGTTATGCACGTAGTTGAGTCGTGAGGATAGGTTTTTGAGATTATCTAAGGATTGGTGTGGGAGGTAAAATCTTTTTATTTCCACGAACAAGGTTCTTCTTGTTGTATTTCCTTATTTTCTAGATATTTTTCCCGTGCCTCAAAGAGGAAAACCACTCCCCATCTTATTGGGAACCTTTTTCGGGCGGGGGGGGGGGGTGGAAGAAAAAAAATTGCGGCCAAAATCTCTTCCGCCACTGTTTCCGTTTTTTTCTGATAATGGCCACATTTTTTTCACATCCATAATCCATCCCTTCGGAGGACGCTCCATTAAAACGTGTATCACGCCATCCCTTATCAGTCCAGTTAATGCCAAACCTCCATTCGAAGCTACTCTTAGAAGTTACTCGGTCTTAAATGACCCACTTATCTCTATTATGAAAGAACTTCCCCTTGCCTCTAGCTTGTAGTGGCCAACAAATAATGCCGGAACAGTATCTGAAATGTTGTTGTTTCTATCAGGGCGAGTCAAGTGAAAGCCTTAAAATTCTATTTTTTATTTCGAAACGTGCCAATTTTCGTTTCCTACAATGATAGCCATGGTTGGATGAGTGTCCTACAGCTGGCAGCATGATACCAGAACGTCACAATGCGGCGCAACAATAGCGTAAACATGGCCGATCCACTTTCAATATGCACCTCTGGGAGCAGCGGTCTTTCATTCGTTTATTCAGTAGCAAGGGGGTGAAATATATTTGAATTTTATCGACGAATAACTATTCAGAATTGTGATTCACCTATTTCACTTAAGTAATGACGCCTGGACTAGAAGTTGTTAAAACCGTAACATGCTCCCCTCGTCCAGGTCAGGCACACGCCATGTTGCGATGGCAGATGATTTGAGAGCAGTTAATGCTGTTGTTTTGCAGAGGTGTCCGTGAGATTTCCAAGCGCCGGAAAACTGAAATATTGTGCGGCAAGAGGACTGCGTATGGGGATATTTTGAGTGAGAACCTTTAGTGTTCAAGAAATTACGAGATTAAAAATATTGAAGTTCCAAGGTTTCCATTTGATTCACCCTCGTATTCTGACTTGCTCCGTCAACCGCTACATCCTTTGGTTGGTGATTAATAACGGGAGGATATGTATATCTGCATGTGTATGTGTGCCTACGGCAGTGAGGAAGAGCTTATTAAAATTGGTCATTTACATTTATATCCGCATATTTGCTGTTGTTATTCGTTGTTAATACGAAAGCTGCCATTTCGAGGCTCAGTTAATTTACATTGTTGATTTCCATGGAATTCCTAATAGAAAAGCAGCCGTAAACTCACGAGCGTGTTCGCCGAATTTTTTGTTTGCTGGTGATAATTTTATTGGTATGTTTTTTTTTCAATTAATATCTTTATTTAAAATTTACTGTCGTTGAATTTTCAATGAACAGTCCACCATTTGAACAATGCGCTAGGCTCACTTTCAATTTTTTTCCGAATGTGGTGGAAAGTGTCAGAGATTTCCTCGACATCTGGAAAACTCTTGCTCTGAAGGCCGTGGGATGAGACTATGAGCACATTCATTCGAGGAAAGTTGTACGGTGGTGGATAGACATGGGATAAAATTATCATCATTAAGGAATGTAGAAAAAATTACACGATGGAAAAATGTAGAAATATGGATTATATCTAAACATCATCGGATGATAATCCAAGTGTTGATAGTGAGAACTGGCTGTCATTATTCCTGAAAACCTCTCATTCATTCATGCCTCAAAACCTTTTTTTGACATTTATCCTCCCTCTGTTGTTCGCCCTCTCTGCTTCTCCTTCAATTGTGGTCTTCTGTAAACTGTTGGGCCCCTGGATGTGTCCGAATACGATGTCCGAATTCGGTTCAAATTTCAGGTTTCGCAGAGCCTCTCCAGTTTCGCGCGAAAAGTGTGGACGAGCGTTGTCATGTTGCAGGATTGTTGGCGCCAGGCTGCCTTTAACACGAAAAACTCGACGTCGGAGGTGTGCTATACGCTTTTGAGTGATTCACTGCTCATTTGGAATCAAATCTTCGACGAGCTTGCGATGTTTTATTGTCTGTGGCAGTGATCGGACGTCCGCTGCGTATTTCATCAACAACTATGGCTTTTCCAGACTCGCAACCACGAAATTATACTACCCATCGATTTACAGAAGACTTATCAGTAGCCAATACAAACAGCCTTTAAAAGACGATGAATCTCAGTAGGAGTGACTTTTTCAGCAGTAAAAAATTCGACTACAGCACGCTGTTTAACTCGCGTTGACATAACACTAGAACACGTCTCAATACTTCCGCTTCTCATTATACACTGGATGAATGTAACTACCTCAAACCTGCGCATGCGTGTGGAGGGGGGAATGTTACAAGCATGTGTGCAGTAATTTTCAGCCTCCCTCGTAGTTTCCTTCTTCTTCTGCCTCAGTGATCTCCATCGGCTTCTGCTTTCACCCACTCTTCGACGTGTCTTCTTCATCTATCCGTTCCCTAACTCCAGTTTATTTTCATTCATTTCCTGTGGCACCACGTTTCCGTCGCTTAGAAATGTTTATGCAACGCTTTCGTTTTAGCCAATACTATTTGGCTTAAGTAATTATTTCTTCCATTAGAAAAACTTCTTCGCTCACGCTATTCTTCAAAATGGAGGACAATTCTTTTAATATGGTAGGGAAACCTCATGTTTTGGAATACAGGTCGTCAGAAAATACGCCTTTTACGTCATATTTCCGATAACTGGTGCAAAGCACTGTCTCAGGCGTTACTTGGTGGAATTCTTCCATAGTAAATGAAGGGGGACTAACTTTGCAGATTCCAATTTCTTTTTTTTTACTTTTTTTCACTACCATGGTTTCGTCGCATGGGCAACTCACCAGATCCATTGTCAGTGATCAGATCAGTTGCTCAGCGATTAGGTGCTCAGTGATGAATGATTGATCCGATCACCCGATCTTGTTGCCTTGCGACGAAACCATAGTCGTGAAGAAAATAAAACGTCGAGTGGAATCTGGAAAGTCATTCTCTATTCATTTGATATCTGCTGCGTTGAAAAGTAAAAAAAAGTCCGTCACAGGCATTTGAAGCTTACTTTTTTACAAGATCCTTGTTTTGAAGGAGCTAGATAAATGGAAGTGACAGTAATTTGCTAATTATGGAGAGTTAGGGCACGAGCACCCATTTTCATAAGCTGTGTTGTTAGGTAATTGCAGTTATCGGTCTTGAAACCAAGAAATCAACTTGCAAAAGTTACATCTACCTCTACTTAATACCCCGTTAGCCATCGCAAGGGAGTGTGGCGGGGGGTGTTGGGGTACCACTCATAATTAAGAAAAAAACAGCATTACAAAGCCAAAAATGTAAACATTCCACAAACATACCATGGGATACGTTCATGCAAAAACCCTTACACCCCACACACATGTAAACACACAAACTACCAACTAACATACACATGCACCTACAAATACTACCTTGAACAAAAAGTTCCCGGAATAACCACCGTGTGGCGCTCCCATCGTTCCGATTTGAGTTCTGTTTTTTTTTGTTAAATTGGTACATCTGTTGTTGATATTCCCTTTAAATCTTAGTGTCATAACTTGACATTTGCAAAAGTTACGTAGCCAAGAGTACATCTATCTCTGTGTGTGTTGGCGATTTTTTACAATTTCAGAAATGGATTTAAATTTGCAACAACGAACTTGTATTAAATTTTGCGTAAAAAACGGATTTAGTGGCGCACGGACGTTGGAAATGTTGGAAAAGTGTTTCGGCAACGATTCTCTAAAAAAAACGGTCGTTTACCAGTGGCACGAGCGGTTCAGAAGTGGTCGTGAGTCAATCGAAGATGATGAACGCAGTGGCAGACCATCGACATCGAAAGTCGGTGAAAAAATTGATAAAGTATAAGAAATGTTGGTCAATAACCGCAAATTAACCATCAGAGAAATAGCGGAGGACTTGAACATTGCCTATGGATCCGCCCAAGACATTGTGGTTAATGATTTGGGTTTCCGTCGTGTAGCAGCAAAGTTGGTGCCAAAAGACCTCAATTTCATGCAAAAAAGAGACCGTGTTGACGTCGCAAAAGACATGATTTGCGAGGCTGAATCCGATCCCACATTCATCAAAAGGATCATTACTGGAGACGAGACGTGGGTTTATGAGTACGACACGCAATCCAGACATCAGGCAAGTGAATGGCGTTCACCAAATGAGCCGAGACCAAAAAAACCACGTCGTTTTCAGTCAAAAAAGAAGGCAATGCTGACGGTTTTCATGGATTACAACGGTGTAGTGCATCATGAATTTTTGCCAGAAGGCCAGACAGTAAACAAAGAGTATTATTTGGGCGTTATGAGACGTTTGCGTGAAGCAATTCGCCGAAAGAGACCAGAAATGTGGGCAGAAAACTCGTGGATTTTGCACCATGATAACGCACCGTCGCACAGTGCTATCATTATTCGTAATTTTTTGACGAAAAATGCAACAAATACCATCCAACAGCCACCGAATTCACCTGATTTGGCTCCCTGTGACTTCTTTCTGTTCAATCGAGTTAAAAAACCATTACGGGGAACGCGTTTTAGCAGCCGAGAGGAAGTAATGGAAAAATCGCAGGAAGCACTGATGGACATACCGAAAACCGACCGTAACTTTTGCAAATGTCAAGTTATGACACTAAGATTTAAAGGGAATATCAACAACAGATGTACCAATTTAACAAAAAAAACAGAACTCAAATCGGAACGATGGGAGCGCCACACGGTGGTTATTCCGGGAACTTTTTGATCAAGGTAGTATACCGGATGTCTTTGCAATTTTTAATTTTGTTCCGACTTGTAAATAATTTTTTTTAATATTTCTAAAGTGACTTTGGCTTCTTACTATGATGATTTCTGATTGTTCGGAGAAAGAACGAGTATTTATATCTGTCTGTATTAGAATCCATCTCCCTTATTTTATCTTTGTGGTCGGTTCTACGTAGTGTAGGGCCATTATAATTCCTTTAGTGTCATAGTTAGACTCGTTTGTTCCGAACCTTTCTAAAGGTTTCCTGATCGTTCTGGGAAAGAACGAGTATTTGTATCTATCTGTACTGAAATCTACCTTTTGGTCTTATCAACATAAGTAGTAATGTGGGATCATTGTAATTCCTTTAGTGTCATCCTTAAACTCGTTTGTTCTGTACCTTTCTGAAAGTCTAAGTCTCGCCTGTTCTCTTCGTATCTCAAGTGGCTGCCAGCCTAAATTTCCTAAAAGGCCTGCTACTTGTGTTCTTATTATGAAAATTTTTAACGAATCTGGCGGTTTTTCTTTCGACCTTATCTAGTTCTTTTATCAATTTTAAATTAAATTTATTTATCGATAGTATGCACTGTGATTCTTCATAACATTCACGCGGTTTTATTGAAATCAAAGACATTGAATATTATTGTATGTCACCGACATACTTGTGATCTTATGGTGGCCATGAATTCACCTTCTCATTTTTTTCAGTAATGGTTCTCCAACATCGAAAATCACGCAAAAGCTTAAGAAAACAATCACCTCATACTACATAAGCGCATTTCAAGAGTTTGTGTACTTACTATTATTACTAAGTTATTTTTGATGTAATAAATATATTTCCAAATTTCATCTTTACTTCAACTTGGATGGCGTCGTAATAATGTTGGCGTTTTCGAGGTAAAATGGTAAGTTGCGAATTCCCATGCGATACTTTAGCGTGATGTCGTACCAGAGGTCTCTCATCAATTCCCCCATCGCTCCATCTCCGGCGATCACACCGTCGCAGTCTCGCAGAAGACCTATTGGCCCTGTTCAATGGAGCTCCCTCCCTCCTACCGCCACACCCGGTCCGCTCCACCCACCTCTTCCCTTCTTTCCTCGGTTAATCCTCCCATCTTTCGTTTTTCACTCCCTCCCCTGCCCTCTGCTCCCTTTCCCATCACTTTCTCCGCACCAATCCCATTAGCCTCCCCCCCCCTCTTGCCGGGTCCCCTGGCGCACTTGTCCTGCACCCTTCACCCCCCTCCGCCCTCCCTCCCTCGGTAGCGTGATTGGCGACCTGAAAAGTAGCATTCCCCAAAAAGAGAAGGACATTGCAATTTTTTATGGCTTTCAAATTTTATTCCCATCGGGCTAAATCTTCCTCGCACTCGCTTTTTACTTGAGGTCGAATTTGTGAATTGAATTTAGTGCCTTCGTAAGCGAGAAAACTAGTGATTCCGGTCTACAAATAGATTTCATCCAATGGTTTCGTAGAGTTATGTCGTGAGCACTGACCAATTTACAGAGGTAGTACTCGTCCCAGCTTATTCGAAAAATATGAAATGCTTCAAATATTTCTCTCGTCACCGTTTAAGATGTTTCATATATGTATATATATGTATATATATATTTTTTTTTTAAGTTAATCTACCGGTTAAGGTAGGTTTTTGGATGGACACAACTTTTTTTTTAAGTTAATCTACCGGTAAAGGTAGGTTTTTGGATGGACAGAACTACCAAACAAATATTTTATTACTCCTAACAAAACACAAAATCCATCATCCTACTCTATATCAGGTCCCTCTTCATCTCTGAGTACTTTCTTCCTCCCTTCATCCCGTCCAACATCCCTATCCTGTTCCTTCCCTTTCCTCTTTTGCCCAACATTCTACCCTCTATCACAGTCTTCAACATCCCACTGCCGGTCAACACCCCCTTCATCCACTTTTCCTGCCTCCATAGGATTGCTCCCAACAAACCCCTCTCTTCGCCCACCATACCAAGTACTTCCTCATTTGTTTTCTTCTCTGTCCATTTCACCTTCTCCATTCTTCTCCACACCCACATTTCAAAAGCCTCCAATCTACGTCTATCCTCCTGCTTCAATGACCACGTTTCCGCACCGTACATAGCTACGCTCCATATCAAAGTTTTTACGAGTCTTTTCTTAACATCCTTACTCAAAGTCCCCGTCATCAACTCCCTCCTCCTTGTGAAAGCCTCTTTGCCTAGCGCAATTCTTCTCCTTACGTCCCTACTACTTTGACCGTGTTGGTCCAAAACACTACCGAGATACGTAAACTGTTCTACCTGCTCTAGCTTTTGCCCTCCTATTTTAATGTTAAGCTTGGCCTTTTTCTTTCTAGAAAATCGCATAACCTTTGTTTTATTAATATTGATTCTCATCCCATACCTGTCGCACTGAATTTCCAATTCACTCAGCAATGCCTGCAGCCCCTTGGCTGACTGACAAACTAAAGCTTGGTCATCAGCAAACCTAACTGATTTTACGAATTCCCCGCCCACTTTCATTCCTACCTCCAGTTCTTCCCATGCCTCTGATCATTTCCTCTGCATACAGGTTGAACAGCAACGGTGATAATGGGCAACCCTGCCTTACACCCCTTCCTAACACTGCCCATCCTGACTCCCCGTTTCCCACCCGCACCCGAGCAGTCTGAGACATGTACAGGTTGCGGATTAGCCTCCTTTCCCTCCAATCTATTCCTATCTTCTGCAATATACTCATTAGTTTTTCCCAATTCACTCTATCAAACGCTTTTTCGAAATCTACGAAACAGGCAAATACCTCCTGGTTGTGCTCTATATTCCTCTCGATTAATAATCTCAATACTGCAATGGCATCACGCGTACCTCTCCCCTTCCTAAACCCAAACTGATCATCCCCTAAGTAATCATTTGCCCTACTCTCTATCCTTTTGTTTATGATCCTGAGAACAACTTTAGCTGCGTGGGATATCAAACTAATTGTCCTATAGTCCTCACATGACGTGGCCTTTACCTTTTTCGGAATAGGAACTAAAACTGATCTCACAAAGTCTTCCGGCCAGATTCCCTCCTCATAAATGCTACGGATCAGCCCATATAGCCTCTTCCTCCCACATTTTCCTAAACATTTTAAAAGTTCCACGGGAATGTTATCTACCCCCACGGCCTTATTTGGTTTCATCTCCTTTAATGCCCTTTCTATCTCATTGTCTAGTATGCCTGGACCTAAGCTGTCTTCCTCTACGTCATTTTCTTTTTCAATGTGTAACTTTCTAGGTCGAAGTCCTTTACCATGCAGGTCTTCTATATACTCCTTCTATGTCTCTTGGATCTTTCCTGTGTCAACTATTACCTTACCCGCCTTATTTATAACTGTCAGCATAGAGATACCTTTCTTACTTCCCGATAACGATTTAACTTTGCTGCACCGATTTCACCCTTCCTCTGCAGACTTTCCATATCCTCGCACTGCGTCTTCCACCATGCTTCCTTTGCTTTATTTGTAGCCCGCCTCAATTTATTGTTCAATTCTTTGTACTTCATTTTGCCTAATTCTGTATTTATATTCTTCCATTTTCGCCGCTCATCCATCTTTGTAATCATCTCATCCGTTATCCATGGTTTCCTAGTCCTTTTAGCGTTAACAGTTCCAATAGTGTCCTTTGCGGCTTTAGACAACCCTTTCTTGATCATTTCCCATTTTTCTTCGATAGTACTAAGCCCTTTACCATCCTCCATGATTTTCTCTACCGCCTGTTTGTATTCCTTCCTTTTCAACCCAATTAATGCTTCTACATTCCATTTTCTAACTCGCCGCCCCTGCTTTATCTTTTTAAAACGTACGGTACATTTCATAACAACTAAATTGTGGTCTGAGTCCGCATCCGCTCCCGGGAAGCTGTGGGAATTTATCACACTGTTCCTAAACCTGTGTCTAACCAGGATATAATCTAGCTGATATCTTCCTGAGTCACTTGGCATTTTCCATGTATACCTACGTCTTTTGTGGTGTCTAAACCAAGTGTTGGTGATGACTAACCCCTGTCTCCTGCAGAACTCAACTGCTTTCTCCCCGCGGTCATTCCTCGTCGCTAAACGGTAGTCCCCCACCTCATCACCATCTCTTCCTTCGCCTACCGTCGCATTCCAATACCCCATCACTATCAAATGTTTCCCTGCAGGAACACACGCGATCATGTCCTCTAACTGATCGTATATCCTATTGACCTCTTCTTCCTTATGGTTGCTCGGTGGCATGTATACCTGAATAATAACTAAGTTCGTCGGTTCTGCTTTTATCTCCACTAGTAGTATTCTATCCGTTACCTGCTCTATGTTGACTACGCTTCTTCCTACCTCTTCATTCAATACTATGGCAACCCCTCGTTGACTCTCGTCCCCACCGCTGTATATTATTCTATACTTATCACTCCAGTAATCCCCGCTATCTTTCCATCTCACCTCGCATAGACCTAAAATATCTATATTTCCCCTTTCCATCTCTCGCTTAACATTCTCCAATTTCCCTGTCCTCATCATTGTCCTAACATTCCACGTTCCTATTCTAACTAATGTGGTCTTCTTCTCCTGCGTCTTCTGTCCTGCTGCTGCTGGTTTTCCCTTGCAAGGGTTTCGTGGGATGACGACCGCGGAAGCATTGCCTCCCCCGCTGCCGGGCACGACACACGGCCGATTGGGCCGAGCCCCGTGGTTGCCAGGACTCAAAATATCTCTATTGTCCATCATATTTTTCTTGAGAATGATAATTGAGGTGGTTTCCCGTTGCCTTCCTCAATAGTGTTTTTAACGTGACACCATCACTTACTGGCCGCCCCACTGGGGTCAGACGCCATTGCAGCCGCCTCACTGAGGCACAGACGCTGCGTGGACTACCTTTCGTCTGGCTCCTAACCTTCGACCTATCTGGCATGGGTGACCCTACCAGGAGCAATTTTTATTACTCCCGCCAGCACAGCTCTAGGGGTCATTGGAACGCACAAGCCCTTCCACCACGTCAAGGTTGTAGTCCGGGGAGGGATATATATATATATATATATATATATATATATATATATATATATATATATATATATAATATATATATATATATAGTCAATACTTTCCTCCTGCGTCGATACATGCTTGGTTCGGCGCTTCTACCTCTCGTCAAAAGCCCGTTAGAAGTCGGTTTCCGGAATACTGTTGAGAGCATTTGTCGTCGCCGCTTGAACCGCCTCTATGGAGTCGAACCGATATCCTTTGAGCTCCTTTTGAGCATTTATTTGAGGTAATAAGGTTTTGGAGAAATTTTCTTCATGGACGCAGTCCAAAATTTCTTGCGAAATATCCACCTGCGACGGTTTTTGTTCCTCGCTAAGACTTTTGGCACCAGTTCCGCGCACACTTTCCTCATCGCAAGATCCTCTCAAAAAGCGCGACGCGCTTTTCAACACTTAGGCTGTTTATAGCTGCCTATCCCAGTCAAGGCGGATGATGTTTACTCTCTGAAATTGTTGCATTGAAATACACATTAGCGGATGACTCCGTTAAAAGTTACTTATGCGGCATTTCCCGCAGTTTCTTTGGAATTTGTCAAAGTATAAACACCATTAGTGTTTAACAGTTGGCTTTAACCTCGTGGACTGTGGCGCGTCGCGCACGACTACGAATGCCTCTGACATTGTATGTACGGTATTTCGTCACAAAATATTGTTCCTTTAAAGCCCCCAAAATTTCTGAGTGTAGAAGCACGCCTCGATAGCTCCAGGCTCGAATCCCAGTCCAGGCGAAAAGATTTTTACGCTCTGAAGTTGTTGTATTGTAAATCAAAAGATATATATATATATAACGATTGTACGGAAAAACTCATACGAGCGGCACAATAATTGGCTGACACAACATAACACAAATAGAAAAGAATAGACACATATAAAAGAACACTTACACGGTAAATTGTTCGAGCTTTCGGCCCTCTCAGGGGCCTCTTTTTCTCCCCCAACTTGCTTCCCCAACTTGCAACCGCCCCCGATGTAAAACCTGTCCTCTTATTATGCCTACTCCCCTCTCCCTACATCCCCTCATAGCCCCCCCACCTCGTTCCCACGCTAATTGCCTCTCAAAAAATATTATTTATCTTTTATCATGCAAGCATTGCACTTCCTTCTACATAGGTGAATGCATTACCCCCTTATCCATCCGAATGAATAATCACCGATACTCCTGTAATTCTGCCTCACTCTCTTCTCTTCCTATCCCTTCACACGCCAATTCCCACAACCTTTCATTCGACCAGTGTTTTTCCCTCAGCATCCTAGAATCCCTACCTGATTCAGCTACCAACATAGAGGTGAGAACTCGTGAATCCGCCTACATACTATCCTTCCGTTCCTTTAAAATTCCCACCCTTAACCGCCATATTTAATTTCCCTCCCAGCATTCCCTCCACACCTCCCCTCCACACCTCCCCTCCACGCCCATAACTCTTTCCCCTCTCCTGTTCCATAGCATATTTTCAGTCTCTCTTGAAGCAGGCCCCTGAGAGGGCCGAAAGCTCGAACAATTTACCGTGTAAGTGTTCTTTTATATGTGTCTATTCTTTTCTATTTGTGTTATGTTGTGTCAGCCAATTATTGTGCCGCTCGTATGAGTTTTTCCGTACAATCGTGATATTAAGCTACCTAGCTACTGTTCCTGTCTCTTCTGTGTTCGTCGTGGGATCCAGCACCAGGTTTTGCGCCGCGGATTCTGCTCTATTTTGAATGTGCTATCCTTTCCCTCACCACTGTCTTCCTTCGTTTCCTATTTATTTTCCACAACCTTCTCAATCGCCTAAACATGGACCACCCTCATCCCATTCCGTCTTGGATCCGAAATTTTCGCCGTCACGCCTATAAGCTCGCCAAATACACAAGCCACACCGAGTTTCTCACCTCCTGCCTGTCCTTAGGAATCGTTCCCAACGGTCTAGTCATTTCCCTACCACTATCTGCTACTCTTCCCGATATCCACCCCATACTTAATGCATTCTCTTACCAAAAATCTTTAGAATACACCCACCTTATCCTTATGCAATACCAATGCATTCGTGAACAACACAAATCAAACCTTTTTTCCCTCTTTAAAATAATCTCTTTGGCTTCTGCTCACCTAATTCCACAACTCAACGCCATAATTTCGTCTGCCCTACGTTCCCTCCAACAAAAACGTCAAACTCTCCTTAAAAAGCTGTCCAACTTGTATATTTCCTACTTCCGAGTTGGTCTCAAAATTCCACACTCTCACCCTTTCCCGCCACCTCCTCCTCAACCACCCCCACTCTTTCAATATAAGCCTGACCTCCGCAGCATTTACAACCTTCCCCCTCCTCCCAAAGGCCCTCCGGTTTTTCCAAAACGCCAGCCACCACCAAACAATCCCAACACCCCCCCTCCCCCCGACAATGCCCATGACATTGTAAACCTTTCAAACACCAGCCTTTCAGACAATGAAATATCCGTTCTTAGCAAAGGCCTATCCTTCTCCCCTACACCAAAAATAAACCACATAAACATACTCACTGATACCCTCAATTTCTGCCGAAACCTTCGATGGCGCGCCTTCTGGAAATCACAAAGTAAACCTTTCAGTAACCTAAAAACCAATCCCGCACTTGACAAATTCCGCCCGGCTTCAACTCATGAGCCAAAACCCCTTCCTAGTAACCATCCTGTCGAAATTTTTATACGTCTCCTCATCGAAAAAGTTTCCAATCAATCCTTCAGAAAACATCTCAGACCGAAAAATAACCTCTCCATGAACGAACGTCATGCCCTAAAAACCCTACAGTCCAATCCTAACATCGTTGTTACCTCCGCCGACAAAGGCTCCTCTGTTGTAATTCTAAACACCAAAGATTATATTTCCAAAGCCCTCGCTCACCTGAATGATACATCCACATATACCACTCTAACCAAAAACCCAACACAAACTTTCCAAACCGAAATTCGGTCTTTTCTCCTCCACTCCGGACCAGAAGAAGGCCTCACCTCCCAAGACATATCCCTACTTTCACCCCCAAACCCCAGAACACCCCAGTTTTATCTCCTCCCAAAAATACACAAACCCAACATCCCCTGTCGTCCTATAGTTTCCAGTTACAATTCTCCCACCGAAAGAATCTCCGCATTCCTTGACCACCACCTACAACCACTTGTACTCTCCTTGCCCTCCTTCACGAAAGACACGTACCACTTCCTCGACCGTCTAAATTCCGTCTCTATTCCCTCCACACCCAACCTACTTATGGCCACCATCGACGTTACCTCACTCTACACTTCTATTCCCCATGCAGAAGGTTTATCCTCCCTCCGGCATTATCTTTCTCTGCGCCCCCTACCCCAGCGCCCCTCAACGGAATTTCTCCTCAATCTTGCCACTTTCGTCCTTACAAAAAATGCATTCACTTTCCAAAATTGTTTTTACCTACAGACAAAAGGCACAGCGATGGGAACGAGGATGGCACCATCATACGCCAATCTCTTCATGGGCCATCTCGAAGAGACCTTCCTGTCACAGCAACCCCTTCAACCTCTTTTCTGGGTCCGCTACATAGACGATATTTTTATTCTCTGGACACATGGCTCTGACTCTCTCAACAACTTCTTATCCGCCTTAAATTCATCTTTCACGGTTAAATTCACCTCTTCCATTTCAGACTCCACTATCACCTTTCTTGACACAGACATCTCACTTCAAAACAACAAATTCACTACTTCAGTACACATCAAAGCCACTAACCATCAGCAATACCTACACCACACTAGCTGTCATCCTCAACACACAAAACGCTCGATTCCTAACTCTCTCTCTATCCGCGGACACCGAATTTGCAACACCACAGCCACTCTCAACAAATACCTTGCCAATCTACACCTTGCACTCCTCAAACGCGGTTACCCAGAAAAGTTGCTACGAAATAAAATCCACCGTTCCACCCGACCACACACACCACACAATAACAAGCCCACATCTGACGCAGGACTCAACCTTTGCACCACCTATTACCCCGGATCACACAGACTGAAAACCCTCCTTAAAGAACTGTTCCCAATTCTACATGACAATGACGCGACCTCATCCTTACTACCCCAATGCCCATCTATCGCATACAGACGACCCGCCAATCTCAAAAACCTTCTGAGATCCACCAACCCTTTGGCGCCCCCCCGTGACAAATTTCCCAATATTTCCCCAACTTGCAACCGCCCCCGATGTAAAACCTGTCCTCTTATTATGCCTACTCCCCTCTCCCTACATCCCCTCATAGCCCCCCCACCTCGTTCCCACGCTAATTGCCTCTCAAAAAATATTATTTATCTTTTATCATGCAAGCATTGCACTTCCTTCTACATAGGTGAATGCATTACCCCCTTATCCATCCGAATGAATAATCACCGATACTCCTGTAATTCTGCCTCACTCTCTTCTCTTCCTATCCCTTCACACGCCAATTCCCACAACCTTTCATTCGACCAGTGTTTTTCCCTCAGCATCCTAGAATCCCTACCTGATTCAGCTACCAACATAGAGGTGAGAACTCGTGAATCCGCCTACATACTATCCTTCCGTTCCTTTAAAATTCCCACCCTTAACCGCCATATTTAATTTCCCTCCCAGCATTCCCTCCACACCTCCCCTCCACACCTCCCCTCCACGCCCATAACTCTTTCCCCTCTCCTGTTCCATAGCATATTTTCAGTCTCTCTTGAAGAAGGCCCCTGAGAGGGCCGAAAGCTCGAACAATTTACCGTGTAAGTGTTCTTTTATATGTGTCTATTCTTTTCTATTTGTGTTATGTTGTGTCAGCCAATTATATATATATATATATATATATATATATATATATATATATATATATATATATATATATATATATATATATATATATATTGTGTAGGTATATTTATATTTTTATAATATAAATTTCGTTTCAATTAGGCAATTGTCCTGGCGGCAACGGTCGATCTTATAATGCACATAAATACACAAGAAGAACTGATATGAGACAAAATGTTTTTATACGAGTATCGTACGAGTATCGTATAAAAACATTCTCGTATACAATGACACTTTAAGATTGCCAACCGTGCCTTTACCATCACACCAGGGCCACGTTCACACCATACTGCTTTGATCGCTGTTTGGGTTTTGTTTCAATCGAGAGAGCTTTTCAGTGTTAAATGTTGATGCTGTCACGTAATGTTCATATACTATGCATGAGCCATTAATACCCCGGGGGGGGGGTTTCAGTAAATCCTATATATAAATATATATATATATATATATATATATATATATATATATATATATATATATATATATATATATATATATATATATATATATATATATAAGCGCTTATAGTGGCTTGCCTGGGAATCGAACCCGGGCCCTCCGGTCAGTAGTCCAACGCTCTGCACCCTAGACTACCAGGACCCAGGTGTATACGAATACAAACATTATATAACACGGATGTAGATTTGTAGAATATAGAGACACATAGAAAGGACACTCACAATATGTTATTTGACGTGCCTTTCTGTGTCTCTATATTCTACAAATCTACATCCGTGTTTTTATATATTTGTGCGTCGCCGAAGAGGGTTCCATTCCGAAGATATATATATATATATATATATATATATATATATATATATATATATATATATATATATAATTTTCAATCTGCCAATGGAAGGTACAAAATTAGAGACACTGAAATGAATCCCTCTAAGGAGAGTCTCACTAGTTGACCATGGATAGGGAGAGTTGAATAGGATATATACGCCTCTGTGGGTGTAGGTTTGCATAAATATGTTGGTTTTGGTCGTGGTTTTATTATCTTTTACGGGTGATGACCTAACACTCCCCGCCATACACCCCTGCGGCGGCATGCGGGGTTTCATGTAGATATTGAATGTGTTCAGTACACGAGTGCACGGAATAATTTCTAGGCACAGAAAAGAAAAGGTGAATTAATTACCCTATGGCGAAATCGGACTTGAGAGAGGGTGGAGTCGAAGGTCCTTAAACGATGAGAGAAACGTTTGCGACTCGCTCGACGGTTTAGAGCCGAATCGACGCGTCCTTCTACCCCATCTAACCTATCCCTATCCGCCCAGCCCCCCCCCCACCTATTCCCCAACGTAGCACGCAGCCCTACCTCATTCCATCCAGCCAGGTGATGTCATTTACGGTCGGACGACAGCAGCAGCAGTCGATAGTGGTGCGCGTCGCTCTCGCACCGGATATGGGAACCTTCGAGGGTGATTCCGGAATCGAATTAGAAGTGGAATTTGAAAAATGGAGCGTGCGGAGTCTCCTCTCCCGCCCGCGCCTCCTCCCTCTCCTCTCGGATGAGTCCGTCTCGGGACTCGCCAGGGATTTTTTTTGCATTTGTTTTTTGAACTTCCAGTGCGAGGTAATTGGATTTCAGAATTCTCGGACTGCTGAGTTAATTTCTCACCGTGATCCCAATTTTCCTAAACGTGCATAACATGGTAACCTAGTGTGTAGAGCTCTCGTCTACTGACTTGAAGATTCGAGTTCGATTCCCATTCACTTTTAATTCCCCCGTTTGGAAAATCGAATTGTGTGAAGCTCGCTAGGTTTGGTACGTGGGTAGCTCTACGTACATCGTGAATCAACACAACCTTTGGTTTAATTACTTTAGTGAGTGGGAAGGCGTGGCTCGGCGACACCACGTTGATGATATCGTATGCAGAATGGCTGGTGACCTATCAGCAGGGGATTTGGCATACCACTGCCCCACCAGCAGCGTTGGGTCACATTCCCTACCTGTGTCCTTGGGGGCGGAGACCATTTATGTAGCATGTCCATGTGGTTGTGGAATTACCCCTTCTTAATTTTCATGTGGTTGTGCAATTTCCCCTTCTTAATTTTCAATTCTAATTTGCACGTCATTGGATAGATTGCTACAAAATCCAAGGTTCAATTAATTGTGAGTAAACAGAATATGTATTTGCATACGAGTAAGTTAAAAAGGTTCAAGACTTTGTAAGCCACTGTGGTTGTAGGTTTGCATTTGCATGTAGTTTTATTCTCTCCTACTGGTGGTGACCAAACTCGGCCTTGCGACGGTTTGCGGGATACTATGTAGATGTTGATGGCATGAAGCGAGAGACCATTTGAACCTATGACCCTCGGGATTTCTGACGAGTGGCTTAAATCAAGGAACTCGGCAGGTCGTCTTAGAGACCATGAGTCTAGTTCGGTGAGACAGTTGTTGCCTATTCACTGGAATGATTCGAAAAATTGAATATTGTGCTTCCGAATTTTGTTTCCAGCTCCAAGTAGACTCCCTCCTGAGGGGAATCGTGCAGGAAACAAGTCTTTTGGATAAACTCCCATGGTCAAGGGATCAGTTCATTGTGTAGGTATATTTATATTTTTATAATATAAATCTCGTTTCAATTAGGCCATTTTCCTGGTGGCAACGGTCGATCTTATAATGCACATAAATACACTAGAAGAAATGATATGAGACAAAAAGGTTTTTATACGAGTATCGTATAAAAACATTCTCCTATACAATGACACTTTAAGTTTGCCAACCGTGCCTTTACCATCACACAAGGGCCAGGTTCACACCATACCTACAACGCTCCGTCCATTACCGCACTCCGTCCATAATCACGCACTCTTCAATTTCATATACCGCTCAAAATCACACACCGTTATCACATCATTCACTTTTGCAATACAATTTCTCACGCCGTCCATATAACGTACAGAGCAATATTTTCAATAAGTACAATAGTATAATAATCACTGATCAATGAAGTTTATCACCCATTGGCTGCTTTACACTTATTTTCAAAACTCCTAAGATTGGATGGAAAGGGCTCAAACAAACCTCCAGGCAGCTGGTTGAAATTTAAAAATAGTTCCGTTTAAAAAAGAGCATTTTTTCCTATTTGTCTTTTGCGTTCTTATTTTCATTTTAAATCTGTGTTTGTTTTTTCCCTTAAAGTTTGGTTTTTTAATCTCTTTCCATAAATCTTCCCACGCTTCGTCTTTTTTTACAATTCTATACTTCGCGCCTTAACCTACTATTAGTTTGCCATGGAAGATGGAAAATAAAATTTTGACTTGTTTATTTCAATTGAATCTAGGAATGGGTTCGGATTAGTTTGCGTAACAAAATGGAAAATTAAATCCAAGGCGAATTTATTTCGGCTGAACCAGATTCAAATCCGAATCATATATGTATATGGAGCATGTTCCGCTCGACCTGCTCGCTTCATCTGCCGGTTCCCACCTGCTATTGATTTTTTTTATTCGATTGAAAATTCAATTCCCTTTGCATGCCATGAAACATTTACTCGCTGTTTGGGTTTTGTTTCAATCGAGAGAGCTTTTCAGTGTTAAATGTTGATGCTGTCACGTAATGTTCATATACTATGCATGAGCCATTAATACCCCGGGGGGGCGGTTTCAGTAAATCCTTGGCTTTTTTGTGATTTTAATTTTGATTCAAGGGTTCAAGGCTGTTTATAAACTTTAATGAACCTGTATTCAATTATCTGGGTTGAATGTAAAACCAATGCCATGTTTACGAATATCTTTATTATCCGACGTAAAATCAGGGAGATTTATTGTAGAACGGATTGATGTAAAATGTTTTTCTCCTCTGTTCAACTGTTGTTATTTTCTCGTTACCACGTTTTGCTGTTTCGGAATAAAACTATGAATTAAATAAGTACTAATAAATACTAAGAACAGTTAGTCCCTATTTCGTCAATTTGATAAACCGTGATCAGTTTTGTAGCACTCAGGCAAACGATAATTTACTAGAATTGCCATTTAAAGATCATTAATGTTATTATTGTCAGTGCTTTCCTTGCATTAGCAAATTCGTGGGAAGAAAAGGACATGAGAAATAAAATGTTAATGAACCAGAGCATATCAATGATAGTGATTTGCCTGTTGGATCAAACTTTATTGATCTGGTATCAATATGTATGTCGTAAAGAAATGTGAATTATTTGTTTTCTTTCCTCGGGAAAATTGAAAGCAGTTTATGCAAAAAGTCCATTTGGATTGCTCCTGAGTTAACAGTTAGGAGATTTTTTCAGTTTAACACAAAATTCAGTGATCGCGTAACGTTGCTCGATCGTCGATTCCATATTTTTCGTGACACGGTCGGCGCGCGGAGGTTTACAATAACTGACGTCCTGCCGCTTCCACGGCTTGGAGAGCACTGAGACCGGTTTCGCGGCAAAGCTTATCGACCCCCCCCCCCCACCTACTTCAAGTGGCCGACCAACAGGAGCGGCGCGGGATATTCAATTGCATTACTTTCGGGGCGCACCCTGTACATATTTAACTGAAACGAAAAATGTTCTTGGGCATATAAATTGAAGTTTTCATGAAAATTCTATGATATAAATAATGCTATAATCGTCACAAAATGATGATTCACAAATATTTATGCAGGTATAATTTTTCTGTCAATTCTTTCGCTTCGTGTGTTTCAAACGACCGAATTCAGTGGCTAGCCTCATTGTGCAATCGACGGAAATACTATTTTAAAATGTTCTATAAAAGGACATTGAGGAAAATAAAAAAAAATACGAGGACCTTTCGAGGCCTGAAGTCATGGAACCCCCTTTCGACAATAGAGTATCCTTTCCCATCCACACACATGCTTCCTTATTTACGAGAATCCCGCTCTTTTTATTTCGCTGCCTACGCATTTGTATGTTTTTATTATTTAGGTTTCTGAACGTGAACGCAATACCTTTCGCCCTACCAGCTTTTCCGAACCGTTTCCTCTAAATGGAGCGTCGTAATGCCTTCGTTTTTATTGCTATCGCATTCCCTGCCGTGCGGACTGGATTCCCACGATGGCATTTGCGAGACGATGGTGTGCTAGTGGCGGTCTTTTGATTTGGTGCGAATGAGGCACTTATAACGCTTCTCTCTCTCTCTCTCTCTCTCATTCAACCTCCCCTCCCCCTGCATCATCCTCTCTTCATTTTCCTCCTTATTCTCGATCCCGTGGACGTGGGAGATGAGCGAAATATATCGATGCGCCATGTACCTGTGCCAAAAAGTCTAGAGAACGAAATGTTTCGAATTGTTTAATCACGTTGACAGGATTTGTTTTGCCGTCGGTATCCCTGGAATACGAGGGAGCATCGTTAACTTTTAATTTTTACTAATTTAATGACTAAAAAAATGCATCGAGATTGAAACTTAATTTTTATTTTGTTATTCTTGAGACCTCTCTAAATATAAACCATCTCGAGTGTATACGTACGTTTCTTCCAGAGTTTCCTTTCGAAGGCCGACATTGTAGAACTCAGGAGATGGCGTCGGAAATCATCGACCATTCCCTTGACTGACATCATTTGTGTTGTCAAACCTCCGACCTCTCTAGAGTTTTTTGGGCTCTAGGAATAAAAAAAAGTCGCTTGGGGCGAAATAGGGAGAAAAGGGTGAATATGGAAAAAAATTTACATCGCTTTGATTGCCGGTCGCGCCGTGTTTGCTTCTGAAAAGGAGTCAGTAGTCGTGGAGGGCAGTGTGCTGACACCTTTGACATGTGCAGTTCTTAATGAATAATTTTCCACGCATTGCCGTAGCTAAGATCAGTCTCATTCATTATCATTTGGATGGTTGCCAATTTAATGAAAAAGTCCTCCGCTTTCTTCACTGTGGCAGCATCGTCCGCGAGTGATGTTTTGCATCTTCTTGGATCGACTCTGAGGGACTTGTGTGGGTTGTTTGAAAATTCCTTTTCCACCTCACAACTGTGTGAAATGGAGGGCTATCGTTTCCAGACACAGCCATCATTTCATTGTGGATTAGCTAGGGGTTGTGACCTTTCAAATGAAGGAACTTGAATCGCACTCTGAGCCTCCATCTTCTCCATGCTTTGAATTGCTGCAATCTAAGGCTTCCTGAAACAAAAAAGGAAAACTTTAAATACATAAGGATCAATTAATATGAAGAATAAATATTATCCATATGTATCGGTTATTTCCTAGAAATAATTACTAAGGAACGTTTCGCACTGTGTTGTTTTACCTTTTTATGGTTTGGCATCAATCCTCTTGTATTGTTTCCGTCGCGGAGTGCAGTATTGGAAATGCCAATAAAAAGCAATAGAAAAAAGAATTTGTATGCCCAAGGAAGAGTTATGTGGTGGCCGTATTGTAAAGTTGTAACCCGAGCTAGGTGCTTTGCTCGAAAGACAAAAACTCCAGGAAAAACAATCATTCGTTTCACTTCATTTTCAGTTGCATAAAGGAAATGATTTAGGCCCAGGGCAAAAAAAAAAACTTTCGCCCGATGTTTCCCTTCTTTAATTCTGCATTTAAGTTCCTATTTAATTGGACTGGATTACAAATTATTTCTATTTAGCTCTTATGTATGTTTTTTCGATGAGGTGACGCCGAAAAGAGACCGTCCTATATTGTATAGTCCCATAAGAATAGTATTAACTATAGAAGTGGTAATTTATTTTTTCATTGTTTTGTAACGACGTAATATTTCAGTTTTTTTTATCCTTAGAGGATGAAACAACGAACCTTGTTTCTTTCCGATATCCCCAACAGTTCGACGACTGTCTTGTGCTGGCCTGCTGCACTAAATGTAACTTATATAACTGATTGATTCAAAGTCATATGCAAAGAGACAAGAGTGGTATTTATATTTCGGCAAATGCGAGGGTAGGCTGAAAACTAATGCACACATGATTGTAGACCACAAATGAAATGACCAGAAGAAGCACTCCCGGTGGCATCTGGAAGTAACATTCCCCTTCAACACGCATGCCCAGGTTTGAGGTCGTTGCATTCATCCAGTGTATTCTGAGAAGCGGAAGTATGGAGACGTGTTCTAGTGCTATTTCAACGCGACTTTTCTCGAATCCAGGACTTGGCAGCTGCCGTCATCTCATCGTCCGAGGTGTAATGATTACCCTTGAGGTGTGTCTTGAGTTGAGAAAAAAAATAAAACTCAAAAGGCGGGTGAATAAGGAGTGTTTTGTTTGTTATCGTCAGCGAGACGGCGTGGTACCCATCGTGTACAGATTCGACGGTATCCCAATTGTTCAATAATGAAGCCGACACGTTCCTTGGATATTCCAATATGGTTTGCGATACGCTTTTGAGGGATTCGCCGGTCATTTTGATCAAATCTTCGACGAGTTTGCGATGTTTATCTTCTGTGGAGATGATCGGACGTCCGCTGCATGTTTTATCAACAACTATGGCTTTTCCAGGCTCGCAACCGCGAAATTTTACTACCCATCGGTTTACAGTAGACATATCAACCTCATAGTTGGTGATCCGTTGGTTACGCCAGTAGGTCGTTTCTATCGGATATTGAAAAAGGATTTTCCCTAGAATGATTGATCTTACCTGCGTGATAATTCAGTAAATAATATAAAATGAAATGCTTAGGACTTTTACGGAGGGCAAATGTCGTATATTCTCAAATTCAAGGTCATATTTGAGGCTGTTTCTCCATCCGACCCTCCAGTATGCGTATCCCCTCGTCTCCCCTTCCTTTTTTCCCCCGTCTTCTCCTCCATTTTCAGTTTAACTTCCAACATCCGGGGACCTCCCAACTTTAGTTCTTTTCAATCAATATTTCTTTCGCAAGAGATTTACTATTTCCGCTTTTGCCAAGAAGTCATATTATATATATATATATATATATATATATATATATATATATATATATAGGGGATCGAGATGGTGCGGGGGCTAACGTACTGGCTTCCCACCCTGAGGGCGCGGGTTCAAATCCCGGCGGTGTTGAATATTTTTCAGAGGTATCTCGATCCCTACTTGAGGTGCTTTGTGGAGGGCACTTTGAGTGAGTACGCCGTCCGTCGGATGGGACGTTAAACTGTGGACCCCTTGGCGCCTTTCGTAAAGAGTAGGCTAATGCCGACGCCGGGTTTCTCTCCACCCTTCATCCTTTCCTATCCATCCCCTATGGCGCAAATGACCTTAGCTGTCGGTCGCCTCCCCTCAAAACTACTACTATTCGGTGTCCGCGGATAGAGAGAGAGTTAGGAATCGAGCGTTTCGTGTGTTGAGGATGACAGCTTGTGTGGTGTAGGTATTGCTGATGGTTAGTGGCTTTGATGTGTACTGAAGTAGTGAATTTGTTGTTTTGAAGTGAGATGTCTGTGTCAAGAAAGGTGATGGTGGAGTCTGAAATGGAAGAGGTGAATTTAACAGTGAAAGATGAATTTAAGGTGGATAAGAAATTGTTGAGAGAATCAGAGCCATGTGTCCAGAGAATAAAAATATCGTCTATGTAGCGGACCCAGAAAAGAGGTTGAAGGGGTTGCTGTGACAGGAAAGTCTCTTCGAGATGGCCCATGAAGAGATTGGCGCCATCCTCGTTCCCATCGCTGTGCCTTTTGTCTGTAGGTAAAAACAATTTTGCGCGGACACCGAATTTGCAACACCACAGCCACTCTCAACAAATACCTTGCCAATCTACACCTTGCACTCCTCAAACGCGGTTACCCAGAAAAGTTACTACGAAATAAAATCCACCGTTCCACCCGACCAAACACACCACACAATAACAAGCCCACATCTGACGCAGGACTCGACCTTTGCACCACCTATTACCCCGGATCACACAGACTGAAAACCCTCCTTAAAGAACTGTTTCCAATTTTACATGACAATGACGCGACCTCATCCTTACTACCCCAATGCCCATCTATCACATACAGACGACCCGCCAATCTCAAAAACCTTCTGAGATCCACCAACCCTTTGGCGCCCCCCCGTGACAAATTTCCAAATATTTCCCCAACTTGCAACCGCCCCCGATGTAAAACCTGTCCTCTTATTATGCCTACTCCCCTCTCCCTACATCCCCTCATAGCCCCCTCACCTCGTTCCCACGCTAATTGCCTCTCAAAATATATTATTTACCTTTTATCATGCAAGCATTGCACTTCCTTTTACATAGGTGAATGCATTACCCCCTTATCCATCCGTATGAATAATCACCGGTACTCCTGCAATTCTGCCTCACTCTCTTCTCTTCCTATCCCTTCACACGCCAATTCCCACAACCTTTCATTCGACCAGTGTTTTGCTCTAAGCATCCTAGAATCCCTACCTGATTCAGCCACCAACATAGAGGTGAGAACTCGTGAATCCGCATACATACTATCCTTCCGTTCCTTTAAAATTCCCACCCTAAACCGCCATATTTAATTTCCCTCCCAGCATTCCCTCCACACCTCCCCTCCACGCCCATAGCTCTTTCCCCTCTCCTCTGCAATAGCATATTTTCAGGCTCTCTTGAAGAAGGCCTCTGAGAGGGCCGAAAGCTCGAACAATTTACCGTGTGAGTGTTCTTTTAAATGTGTCTATTCTTTTCTATTTGTGTTATATATATATATATATATATATATATATATATATATATATATATATATATATATATTCCTCGGATGAGGAATATATATATATCGGATATACATCCCCCATTACACACATTCTCACCTCCCAGCCTGCGCAGACCTTTATCCTAAAAACATTAACTTGGATCACATTCTTCTCTGGCACCAGATTTCAGTATTCCAATATTTTTCTGTGCCCCTCAACGGACTGCGACACGTATGCAGAGCAGAAGTGTGTGGATTGTGTAGGCCTTTTTAAATAAAGACGCCCATGTTCTCTCTTGACTTCTTACGCACATCAAAACAATGTATAAACAGCATTTCGCACTTTATGGAGCCAACGTGCTTGAAAATTTGAGTTTTAAGTTTTGAATTCAGTAATATAGCGATACGTTACGTATTGTAGCTACAAATGAAAATGTTGGCACATAATTTTACTCAGCCGTATGTTTCTTGTCTCTCACTCAGTTGGTCAAACCTGAAAAATACATACTCAGTATATACGAATGTAAAACATGTATTACATGTATATATATATATATACATATATATATATATATATATATATATATATATATATATATATATATATATATGTATATGTATATATATATATATATGTATATATACATATGTATACCCACACACACGCATTCAACGTCTCCTCATATATATATACTTATAAAATAAATAACTGATTCAAAACTTAGGTAATCACAGAAGCATAAAGAAAATACACAAATATGTTTGAAGAACGCGGCCCTTCCGTCGAAACATTAAATGTTTTCTTGTCCTTTTTTCTTTTTCTGTGTTAAGTTTTGAAAAAACTTTTATGTATATATGTGTGTGTATATATATATATATATATATATATATATATATATATATATATATATATATTTGGGGAACCCAAATTTTATAGGCAGAAATGATCACAAATTTACGGTAAAATGCCGGGCACAGAGAACAAATTTTCTTTTCTAAATAGAACAATTGTTAAGTGGAACACCTTACCTGCAAAAATATTCGAGCCCTTTCCTAACAGAGTGTATACTTTTAAGAATAGATGTAAGGCATATATGTAATAATTTGATTGATGTGTGGTGTATTTTATTATATGTAATAGCTTAATTTTTTTTAATTTATATTTTTTTTTCTTGCTGATTAATGGTTGTAAATGGGATGGGGATTCACTTGTTTTGTTAAAGAGATTTGTGTTTTGAAGTCTGGTTTTATGTACTATCTTTTGCAATTATTTGGGACTTGTGTGCCACCTGACAATGTCTATCAGCACATGTGTATTTTTAATAATAATAATACATGTGTGTGAGTGTGTGTGTATATATATATATATATATATGTATATATATATGTTTATATATATATATATATATATATATATATATATATGTGGATCGCGGTCGGCTCGGGTTCGATTCCCGGGCAAGCCTCCCTGGGCGCCTGGAGCTCCACCCAAGCTGTGGTTTTTTCAGGTACCAGATCTTCCTGGGGATCCATAACCGGCACAGGAAAAGGAACTGGCCCCCCTGCCCTATTATTATGTGAATTTCACTCGTAGTATAGGTCTTAGTATTATGTGAACTCTACCATCACCTACCAAACCGACCTTCGGGTTGTTTACTGTGTTTATGGTTTTTTTATAAATATATATATATATATATATATACACACACCAATACGAGTATATATATGTATATATATATATATATGTTAATACATGTATGTATATATATTAATATATATATGTATATATGTATATTTGTGTACATACTTGCATACATGCATACATACATGCATTCATTGATTCATTAATCGCTGAAAAGCGTTCGTTTTCTAATGTATATGCGAATGTATATATATATGTATATTTTTTTTTCATACTTGCATGAATAAAACTCCCTCCCCCTCCGCTACTCTTTTTTCCACTTGACTTCTCTTCCCTTCCTCTCGCTCCCCCACCCACACCTCGATAACCTCAATTCCTCCCACTCCCCCGACCTGCATCATCTCGCGTGATTCCCTGCCATCACATTCCCATTGACTCCATCCACCCCGCCCTTCTTTCCCTCGCCTTCTCTCAACTTGGCCCCTGCTCGATCCGCCCTCCCCAATCGCATGATCTCTTCCAGCCACACCCCGCCCACCACCCCCTGCGCATTTTTTATACACCCACCCGCCGCTCCTTGCACCAATCACATTTTCCTCCCTATCTTTTTTTCTCCCTCGGTGAATGGTGAGGTGAAGGGGAAAGATAATGTTATTAACGCCTCGCGCTTCGCTTTTTAGTCTTTCTCTCACTCTCTCTCTCCGGGTCACTAATGCCCGTAATTTTATTGACACGCAGTGTGCTCAAAACAAAAAGAGTGTTTCTCAATGAGGATGACATTGAGGCTAAAGGTTGGTGCCCTCCTTCTCATTATTCCAATTGCCTGGGCATTCATTAAAGACAGGAACATTAAGTTCATTTTATTTGCATGGTACGCGTTCGACTGTAGCTGGAAATTTCGCTTCATTTGTTTATTAATTAAATGGAAATGCTTGAATTAAGGACATTCGATATTCCTTTTCCTACTCCCCCCCCCCTCTCCATCTCGCCAAGTGGTTTGCATTCGGCGGAGTTTCTCTCCTCTGTCATTCTCACTGGAAATTCAGAAAGTATGCTTTTTTTATGCTTTGGCGTGTACTTCGTGTATGTTCAGGTGCATATTAATCCGTTAGTATGACTCTTTTGTTTCGGCTGCCTCAATGCCAGGTTTTTCTCTCTGATTCCCCTTTGCTTGATTCAGGCCTTTTAAGTTTTTTTTTGTCCTCAGCAACTTGAAAATGGAAAACTCAACGCATTTCGAATATGGGTCAGGTTTGGAGAACAAATGATTAAATTTTATGTGCTTCGGCGATCTTTTCAGTTTTATTTCGTTCGTGATGGCTATCGTGATGGACGGGCCTGAATCATGCTGCTTTTGGTTCTTACCATTCGTGTGAGAGCTTAATACTAAAATTATGTTTTCAAGCATTCGCCTGTCTTCGTAATCAATGGCTTCCCTCTTTGACTTTTCTAGATGCAGTAAGTAGAGCATAATTTCATGGGAAACGTAATCTTGAATTTCTTTATCGAAAAAGTGAATTGGCCGCACTTGTGAAAAAGTTCACTCTAATACAGACGGGGTGAGGGAAGGAGGGAGGTTTATTATTATTTGAAAGAAGTATGTATTAATTATTTGTTTTCATTTAGTTAATGATAAAATTCTTCCAATTAGGTTATTAATGATTGGAATTTGTAAGGTATAATTAATTATTTGACTAAAGATTTTTCCATTTGGATGAAGTTTCTTCGATTTCTTCAGAGAATCCGGTAGAATTGCTTGATATAAATATCGTGGAAATGAAAAAATTTTGTTGTGGCCAATGTCACCACTGCATCTTTCCGAATTGTTTGTCCCCAAATTTCCAGTCTACGAAACGGTTTGTTTCCTGAAATACCCAATGCCAACTCGTTTCATTTGCTTGTTCCTGAGCATTCTATTAGATTTAATTTAATGGTACGTAATATTTCTTTGTAATGGACACTCTCAGGCGTTGGCGATAAATGCACAAACTTAATGAATTTTAATTACTAGCATAGGGAATTATTAATATTAACTATAAAGGGAATCGATTATTGACTAATATTTGAAGTGCTTCGGGCGTTCCCCAATATTATGCGGTTTATGGCAGGTATAAGGAAATTGGTTCTTTCCTTGTCTCTACCCATTGTATATTTCTAAGCGAAAAAGGTCCGTTTTGCAAGTCACGGAAATGAAATACTAATAGGCCTTTGGAGGTATTGGGAACATCAAACTTTGCCATATTAATTACTTTTTATAATTTCTTATAGCAAGCTCCTCATTCTGAAAATGACAATCACCCGGCAGTTTCTATTGATTCACGTTTGCGTCCAAATAAAGAAACATGAGCATGATTTATAATAAATTTGAAACTCCAATAGCCGTAAACAGTTTACCTTTCTAAACAAAGTGAAAATGAAATTAATTGGCTAGCGCCACAAGTCAAAAAGGGTAAAGGTAAAAAAGGAAAATGAGGTAGGTAAAAGGGGTAAAAGGTAAAAAAGGAGAGGATAAGAAAGGTGAATACGAATACGCGTATTTCGGCCACAAAGTAGCCCTCTTCAGCGTACTGAAGGGTAATCGTCACTACAACACAAGTCGAAGTGAGAAAGGGTAAGGGCAATCCGAAGAATATGTATGTAGTGGCGCTAGCCAATTAATTTCATTTTCACTTTGTTTAGAAAGGTAAACTGTTTACGGCTATTGGAGTTTCAAATTTATTATATATTACTAGCCGTAAGAGCTCATTTCTATCAATATGAGCATGATTATCAGATATTTCTTGAAAATTGGCGTTAGCAGATTAACGGTCACTTCTGAGGAGCAAAACTAATGAAAATGGCGGTGAATCGAAAACCATGTTGTCCATGTCATATCTCTAAAACCCATGCCGCACATTTGATTTATCCTATCTAATTTCTTAAATATATATATATATATATATATATATATATATATATATATATATATATATATATATATATATATATATGTATAATTTATTTACCAGATGATTTTTAAACTGTTAAATCGGTCGTATTTCGCTGCATTTGAAGAGGCATAAATGTATTACATCCCAGTTTTTCCATCTTGAAAGTTATCTCCTCTTATTCTGAGCTATTTCTGTTCTTCGCAGTAAAAGAACAGGTGAAAATTATGTGACCTCGTTATTCGTTCGCGTGAACTTCTAAAGTCTACTCCGAACCCACGTCCATTTCAACTGCTTTGCTCGGGCCTTTTCAAATTCTTTCGACAGAGTTTGAATGGGACGCCATGTGTCCTTTTTCATTTTTTTAATTCCCCAGAAATGATACTAATAATTCTATCGCAATATGCATATTCAATCGGGTGGCAATGTAGACTGACAAAGACGGAAATGGTCGGAAACGGAAAGAGGTCGGCCCTAATATATTTCTCATCTTGGGAATAAAACGAGCGATTTACTCTCATCCTATCGCGTTCAAGAGTAATTATTTTAACCATTTGTTCCATCGTGAATCGCGTCAACCGATTATGAATTATGTCAAATGTTTATTGAAATTGATTTCTGCGAACGTGTTTGAAAATGTGGAATACAAGCAGCTCAACATTACTCGTACGTACGAGGTCTGTGCAATAAATACCCGAACTGAGGCCATTATAAACTTCATTTTGCAAACTTTAGTCTACATCGATTTTGTCCCCTTCTTCAAAGTACTCTCCATTTACTATGCTATGCACCACTTATGCCATCTTCTACCATTCCACTGCTTAAAGCAATCTTAGAAGTCATCACCAGTAAGGCTTTTTAGTTGTCTCGTGGTTTCTTGCTTTATTGTGTCCACATCTTCCCAGTGATATGTCCCCTCATCACATTTTTGCATTTTGTGAATAGAAAAAAGTCGCAGGGGGTGAGATCTAGCGAATAAGGAGGATGATCAAGGGTAATGATTGAATTTTTGCCAGAAACTGGTTAACATACGAGGGTCATCCGGAAAGTAGTACCCGTTCGTGCCGCATGAAGTGCTGACGACGCGAGTAGCCGCTGGACGAGGTCAGATAGCTTCAGTGGCTTGTCTGCCTTCTCTGAGCCAAGTTGCGTGACGCTAGCATTGCCTGTGTTGTTTCTGTGATTGTTTACAATGTTTAAAAAAATTGAGAACGCCGCCAGTTGTGAAGTGAGGGCAGTGATTAAATTCCTCAATGCAAGAAACGTTCGCCCATGTGATATTCATCGCCAATTAAAGGAGGTGTATGGAGACAATGTAATGGACGAGTCGTCTGTTCGGCGGTGGTGTCGCAACTTCAACATGGGGAGGGGGAACACACACGACGATGAGCGTTCGGGGAGACCGTCTGTCATTACAGACCAACTGGTGAGCTCAGTTGACGAATTCGTGAGGAACGATCGGCGCGTCACAATTGATGACATCTGTGAGCATTTTCCCAATGTTTCTCGAACAATTGTTCATGAAATTGTTAAACACCATCTGCATTATGCAAAAATTTGTGCAAGATGGGTCCCTCGCGTATCTCAATGAGCTGGCGGCGAAGGACTATGCAGCAGGAATACAGAAACTTGTCACACGTTATGACAAATGCCTTAATTTGCTTGGAGATTATGTTGAGAAGTAGTTTAAAGTATCCTCTTTCAAATAAAATTTTTTATGTTTGTTAATATTTACTTTTGTGTCTTTATTTCACGAACGGGTACTACTTTCCGGATGACCCTCGTATCAATGCAGCTTGGGCATGATTTTTGCACATATTTTTTAAATCCCAAATGTTAGGTTATAATAGTGTGCACTGTCGATTTCCCTAAATTCAGTTCATCAGCTAACATTCGGACAGTTTTTCGACGATCGGTAAGGATAAGGGACTGCACACGATCAATGTTGTCGTCAACACAGGTGGTTCAAGGTAGTCCCGGTCTTGCATCATCAGTGGCGTCTTGTCGGCCATCTTTAAAACACTCAATCCACTTGAAAACGATGTTTTGTGCAGAGCGTTATCACCGTAAACAGCTGTCAACATTTCACTAATTTCTTACTGCAACTTTTACTGCATTTCACGAAAAACTTTATGTTGATTTGTTGCGCCGTGATTTCGTCAATTTCCAATTTCGACAAACAGTAAAAACAAGGACCGCAGAAATTAATATAACTGGCACCATACGCACAGCTCGACGATCCGCCAAGCACAGACGGCTCATTGGGTCTCAAGCAAATGGCGTCGGTAGGGGGCGGGGCTATAGTCCACTTCATGGCCGCCAGATTGCATCAGTTCGCGCATTTATGTTATGTACTACGTACTTCAGGTATACGAAGGACTCATGGTCGTTGTCTTCATCGTTTCTGTATCATTAAACCCCCTAAAATATTTTCACTTTTCTTAAGATTTTGCGGATCTGGAATCATTACACGTAATTTGAGATCCCAATCAAGGTTGAGGTGCGGATACGGTGCTTTGCCTTTTTTTCGTCGCGTAATTTAATGGCATGGGATTAATTAGAGAATACGGAAACGCATCTTCAAATGACCTGGCACATACCTCATTCATCAGTATTTCAATCCTAGGATTGGTTTACTGCAGCCCTTCTTTATACTCTATTTAATATCAAGTCCCTCAATCCTTGATACCTTCTACGTTTTACGCCCTTCTTAATTTGCCCTCTGTGTACTTGTCTCTTGGTCTTCCTCGTGGAATCTTCCCTTTTATTTTTCCTTCTTTTATAATCCTAATTAATCCGTTGTGCCTCAAGGTGTGTCCAATCCACATCTATTTCTTCTTTGCCGTGGAGCTCTCCATATGCTCCTTTCCTCTTCTGCTCTTCTATATGTATACTTCATTGTTCCTCGCTTTGTCTGTCCATTTAATCTTCAGCATTCTCCTCCAGCACCATGTTTCCAAGGCTTCTATTTTTCGCTGGTCCACTTTTCCAATGTTCCAGGCCTCGGAACCATTGAGTATCATGCTCCACAAGAAAGTCTTGACATATTGCTTTCTATGTACAAACATTGGTGGTCTGAAAAGTTTCCTTCTCAGAAAATCTCATAAAAAATATCTTGTATCTTTGTTAGGTCGGAAACCTTTCAGGCCACTAGTATAAAAATATATGTGTGCGTGTATAAATGCATAAAATATATATTCCTAATTTCTAGGAGCACATAAACATTGTCATGGGAAAGAAAACCCATAGAAGGGATAAATACGTCGATGTTCATATGTTCATCGATCGTATGTGGGGAGACTCGGGACATAAATATAGTTTATAAGCGTAATCATCCTTGCCGATAACTAAGCGGGTTAGTCCTGAACCCGCACGAGTTCATTGTGTCGGTATTCGTGTCACACACGAGGGGAGGGACATCATCATTGATCCGCATGGGACGGGCGGAATTTCAAAATGGGGGTAGCAGTAGGCGTGAGCAGGTCTGGACGGGCGAACCCACACAGGCCAGATCCCGTTGAATAAGGGATTAGCCGAAGGGATCAGCTTTCCCACGCTAGCTTTTTGTTTACCGGGGGGGGGGGAGGGGGCGCCTGTCGAGGTTCATTGCGGCCCGAATCCTTTTCATTCACTCGCTTTTGTTTTGTCCTCTACATCATCGCCTTCCCGCTTCGTTGCCGCCTAGTGGAAGACCCCCTATCTCTTCCGTCTTCTTATTCCGTCGTCCATGTTTATATCTGTATTCCCAAATTTGTTTTCTCCCTCGGAACGGGCCGAGGAGGATATTTATAAAATTTTAATGTCTCCTGCGCCCACCGCGATTTATTGCTCCCCGACACGAACGTCGTGGGAGTCGGGACACCCCCCCCCCCCGGGTGATTTACTCGTACATCTCCGCTCTTCGATCGCTTTTTGTTTTTCTTGGCTGTTTTTCAAGTCAAATTGAAGACACCTGACGTTTCCTCTGCCGGAGCCCTCGAGCGAGCGAGCATTCCTGGAAACCGTTTTGTCACTCTCGTTGCCGCAATTCCGAAGGTTTGACCGTTTGATTCATGGCGGAGGGTGGGCCCAGAGGTCCCAGAGGTCGATGTCATTGTGATCGCAAGTTATATTTTGAGGTCGTGACTGTGATCTTCGTTTTCGAGCTGGTGATCGTGAGTTTGAGCCAATCACTTTGAGTGAGCAATACGCTCTCCAGCCGAGACCCGAAGTACGTGGATCGTATACCTTCGCCAGTATGTACGAGGGTAGGCTGAAAACTAATGCACACATGCTTGTAGACCATAAACAAAATGACCAATAGGAGCACTCTTGGTGGCATGTGGAAGTAACATTTCCCCTTAACACGGATGCGCACGTTTGAGGTCGTTACATTCATCCAGTGTACTACCTTGATCAATAATTTCCCGGAATTTATTCAGAAAATTAAAAATACAAGTTTATTCATCTAAATCTATATTGTCCCCTTCAAAGTAATCCCCATCGACTGCAACACACTTATGCCAGCGCTTGATCCAATCCTCGAAACATTTTTTATATTCGGTTTTCGGTATGTCCATCAGTGCTTCCTGCGATTTTTCCATTACTTCCTCTCGGCTGCTAAAACGCGTTCCCCGTAATGGTTTTTTAACTCGATTGAACAGAAAGAAGTCACAGGGAGCCAAATCAGGTGAATTCGGTGGCTGTTGGATGGTATTTGTTGCATTTTTCGTCAAAAAATTACGAATAATGATAGCACTGTGCGACGGTGCGTTATCATGGTGCAAAATCCACGAGTTTTCTGCCCACATTTCTGGTCTCTTTCGGCGAATTGCTTCACGCAAACGTCTCATAACGCCCAAATAATACTCTTTGTTTACTGTCTGGCCTTCTGGCAAAAATTCATGATGCACTACACCGTTGTAATCCATGAAAACCGTCAGCATTGCCTTCTTTTTTGACTGAAAACGACGTGGTTTTTTTGGTCTCGGCTCATTTGGTGAACGCCATTCACTTGCCTGATGTCTGGATTGCGTGTCGTACTCATAAACCCACGTCTCGTCTCCAGTAATGATCCTTTTGATGAATGTGGGATCGGATTCAGCCTCGCAAATCATGTCTTTTGCGACGTCAACACGGTCTCTTTTTTGCATGAAATTGAGGTCTTTTGGCTCTGCTACACGACGGAAACCCAAATCATTAACCACAATGTCTTGGGCGGATCCATAGGCAATGTTCAAGTCCTCCGCTATATCTCTGATGGTTAATTTGCGGTTATTGACCAACATTTCTTTTACTTTATCAATTTTTTCACCGACTTTCGATGTCGATGGTCTGCCACTGCGTTCATCATCTTCGATTGACTCACGACCACTTCTGAACCGCTCGTGCCACTGGTAAACGACCGTTTTTTTTTAGAGAATCGTTGCCGAAACACTTTTCCAACATTTCCAACGTCCGTGCGCCACTAAATCCGTTTTTTACGCAAAATTTAATACAAGTTCGTTGTTGCAAATTTAAATCCATTTCTGCAATTGTAAAAAATCGCCAACACACACAGAGATAGATGTACTCTTGGCTACGTAACTTTTGCAAATGTCAAGTTATGACACTAAGATTTAAAGGGAATATCAACAACAGATGTACCAATTTAACAAAAAAAACAGAACTCAAATCGGAACGATGGGAGCGCCACACGGTGGTTATTCCGGAAACTTTTTGATCAAGGTAGTATTTTGAGAAGCGGACGTATGGAGAGGTGTTCTAGTGCTATGTCAACGCCAGTTAAACAGCGTATTGCTACTTTGAATTTGGGAAAAGGCAATCAGGATATTTCTTCGTCTACATCCCCCTTAGTTGAGCTTTAACTTGGACATGACCGAAGTGCCCAGTATTGAATACGGACGCAATTATGCAATGTGATATCAGCCACCAATTTGTCGATTTTGAGTTTTTAATAATTACGTGTGTTGTGGTGAAAATTGTGTTAATGCTGCAATTCCAAAGGATGAAGTGCTGGCCTCTTGGAGAAAGGTAAATCACATTGCTGATTTAGTATCGACATTGAAGTGATTTGTTGTAAGAGCTCTGGCTTCTGGAATGGTTCATGGGGTTGCATCCAGCCATCCACATATGTATTATTCAAACCTATTGTTACTGCATTTCTTACACTCCCCTAACTGGGCAAAACCTGACACTCCACACTGCATTGTATGTACGAGGGTCATCCGGAAAGTAGTACCCGTTCGTGAAATAAAGACACAAAAGTAAATATTAACAAACATAAAAAATTTTATTTGAAAGAGGATACTTTAAACTACTTCTCAACATAATCTCCAAGCAAATTAAGGCATTTGTCATAACGTGTGACAAGTTTCTGTATTCCTGCTGCATAGTCCTTCGCCGCCAGCTCATTGAGATACGCGAGGGACCCATCTTGCACAAATTTTTGCATAATGCAGATGGTGTTTAACAATTTCATGAACAATTGTTCGAGAAACATTGGGAAAATGCTCACAGATGTCATCAATTGTGACGCGCCGATCGTTCCTCACGAATTCGTCAACTGAGCTCACCAGTTGGTCTGTAATGACAGACGGTCTACCCGAACGCTCATCGTCGTGTGTGTTCCCCCTCCCCATGTTGAAGTTGCGACACCACCGCCGAACAGACGACTCGTCCATTACATTGTCTCCATACACCTCCTTTAATTGGCGATGAATATCACATGGGCGAACGTTTTTTGCATTGAGGAATTTAATCACTGCCCTCACTTCACAACTGGCGGGGTTCTCAATTTTTTTAAACATTGTAAACAATCACAGAAACAACACAGGCAATGCTAACGTCACGCAACTTGGCTCAGAGAAGGCAGACAAGCCACTGAAGCTATCTGACCTCGTCCAGCGGCTACTCGCGTCGTCAGCACTTCATGCGGCACGAACGGGTACTACTTTCCGGATGACCCTCGTATGTTCTTCAATTCCGTGTACATTCCATTTCTCTTCACTCTGTCCAACATCCTCATCCATTTTCTACTCCTAGCTTTTCTTGCCTAACGGCCTACCTCCTACGACTGTCTTCCAACATTTCATCGCCAACCCAAATGCCGTGCATCCTGCTTCTTCTGGGTTTCTCCCAGCAATATCTCACATCCCCACTATGCCTAGCACTTCCTCGTTTGTTTTCCTCCCTGTTCATTTCACCGTCTCCATCCTTCTGAACACCTACATTTCATAATCCTCCAATTTGCGCCCAGCGCCAGTGGCCATGTTTCCGAGCCGTGCATAGCCACGCTCCATATCATAGTTTTAACGAGCCATTTCTTACCTGACTTTTACGACGTCCCTGTCATAATAGTGAAATAAAGACAAGACACACGGAGGATAAAAGTATACAGAATAAAAAGTACATTTAAGAGCTTGTCATATTCCTGCAATGGCCATGTTTCCGAGTCGTAAAAAACCAGGCTATGGTATGAATCCAAGTTTTTGCCTCGCGGACCTTGTCTTCATGATTTGGCAGAATAATGGAGTCTAACTGACATATAGTATGTTTTACCTACTGTGATTGTAATGTAACATTGGACGGAAAATATGCAATTTTTAAAAAATATGCAAGCTGTAAACTTAGCGTGCATGCCAGTGATAATATTAAATTTTTCATAATTCTTTGGAACATTTGAAATTCTTTGAAAAGTGATAATAACTATTTAAACCTACCCCATTCCTATCCCAATATCTAATCCACCTCCACAGCCAATGTATATATATATATATATATATATATATATATATATATATATATATATATATAGGCTGTATATATATGTATATATATAAATATATATATATATAGGCTGTATATATATGTATATATATATATATATATATATATATATATATATATATATGTGTGTGTGTGTGTGTGTGTGTGTGTTTGTGTACATATATACCCCTGTATGGATGTAACTCCTTACCCTGATGAAGCTGAACCGCATTGAAACCTGGGTCGCAATAAAGTCTATTTTTTGTGGGGTCTTGCTAAGTGTTTTGCGCTATGCCGCAAGATTTATATATTCATGTGTAATTTACAATTGTAGTACAAATCTTCATCACATATGTGTACAAAGAATTAAGGCAATCAATACTACGCACAACTCCCGACAATCTCTATCATATACCTCAGTGTTATGATCTTCATTATATATATGATAATAGTATACAATACTCTTTCTGCTAAGCCAGTTAGTTCTTGAAGTGACAGCAAATGCAATGTAAACAAAAATGAGAGCTTTAAATGTGTGCAATTATAAAGCTACATAAATTGTGCCACGTTTTGTTCCAAGCCCTAATCCAATGTGTATAATAACTAGTCTTTTAGTCTCTCTTTCACAGCGTTTACTAAATTTTAATATTCTGAAATCTTTTCTTGTTTCAATCAAAATTAGAGGTACAGTAACCTCCAATTTTCCTCTACCTTCAATTCTATGAATTATTTTGTTATATACTTAATATTGTCCCTTAATGGCCATTCCTTTTTATTTAAATAACGTATTTTTATATTTGACATAAAAATAGCTGCCGTCAGTCTCAGTCACGATTTCATCCTACGTACAACTCTTTAACCCTGGTGCCTTTTCTAATGCGTCTGTAATTGAATGCATTCGTTAACTTAAGTTCTCGAACGAGCATGCGGATAGGATTTCCACAAATACCCTTTGGAACGCGGTTTCTGTGCATTGCTTTACGTATGTTGACCGGTTGAGTTATCTGAGTGCGGCGGTAGAGTTGCGAAAGTGTTGGTGCTCCTGAGATATGTTTCAGTCGCGGAGATAATAATGATTCGCCCGAGGAAGGGAGCTGTGGGGGGGGGGGGGGGTTGGACACCATGGGGTGGTGTGGCACCACGTGAGGCGCCTTTGTTAATTCGACCTTCCCACCCCGCCCTAAACACCCGCCCGCCTGCTTGTTTTGCCCTTCTTCCATTTCGCCCCCTTTCTGCCGTTCGCCTGCTGCCCGACTCACGTATTCCTCGGATTCCCATTATTTTTCGGCGAAGAGCAGAATTTTAATTCGATCACCACGCGAATGCATTCCCCTTCCTCCACTTCTTTTATCTCTCACTCTCTCCCCTCGCAAAAGTCAATTTATTCATTCAGGGGAGTTGGTTGCTTGTTGTTTGGTAGCGGTGAGAAGGTAGGAGGTGGCGCTGGCGAACGTGGTGGGCGGGAGGGACTTTAGGCGGGGGGGATCTTTCTCCATTTCGTTTGTCTACGGGGGTCCGACGGCATAGGTGAGGGGTTGAAGGAGGGCTGTAAAGGGGAAGGGGCTGCGGAAGATGAAGGGTGCAAGGGAGATGATTGAAGAGACAGAGAGGTGCGCCTCACTGCGAGGTGTGGCTGGGTCTGTCCAGCATCACAGTAGGAGGCGATCGCATGTCTATTTTTGTGTGTACACCTAAGTGTGTGTGTGTATATATATACATACAAATGTATATATATATAATTTTATATATATATATATATATATATATATATATATATATATATATATATATATATATATATAATATAAACACACACACACATATGAAGGCGGCTGGGACCACCGAAATATCGAATTAATTGTGTTTTGCTTAATGTTTTTCTTATTTTACTATATTTAAATGTAAGTGTGGGTACTACCCATATTACACACACACAGACACACACCCATATATATATATATATAATCCGAAGGTAGAGTTCAGACCAGTACTAAGCCCGACGGCGTGTGAAATTCACACATTAGGGTAGGGGGGCCAGTTCCTTTCCCTGTGCCAGTTATGGTTTCCCAGGAAGACCTGGTACCCGAAACATCACAAAGCTTGGGTGGAGCTGCAGGTGCCCAGAGTACCTTAACCGGGAATCGAGCCCGGGACCCTCCGGTCGGCAGTCCAACGCTCTACCCACTGGACTACCGCGATCCTATATATATATATATGTATGTATGTATACATTGTTATTTATTTATCAGGGACTCCTTTATCCCACGAATAGAAATAGGGTGCTTGTAAACACCCGCCTTCGGGGTCTGCCTCCATCTCTTCGATCCGCTTCTTGCCCTGAGATTGTGTTTGTGGAAGTGTGTGTGTGTATGTGTGCGTTTGCGATTCACAGGCGCCTGCACACGCCCCACGCCCTCCTCCCTCGGCCGAATCGCCGCCACCCCTCTCTCGTCCACCCGCGGTGGGGCAAACACCAACTCCCGAAGTAGTCACACGCAAAAATAACTCTTTATTTCCCTCCCTCTTTCTTCGTATCCCTCCCTCCCTCCGTTGATGTCCGCCCGATGATACATTCCTCCCTCCTTTGTGTCCCTCCCGCCGTCGTTAATTCGTCCGTTTGTGGATCGCTGGATGCAAAACTCTCCCCTGGACAATTGTTCTATTCGCAGCGCCCCCATCATGTAGTTAGTTCTATTCTTCTGCGAGAGTGGAGGTCAACCGGTCTCATTGCGTGCGAGGGCCCGCGTCTACGACTCGATGATCGTTTTCTGAAAGAAAAGCTCGTTAATTCCAATTCGGGTTTGTGTACACTCCGAGGAAAACTCCTGTCCCGGCGTTTCCCGGCCCATCATTTTTTACAGGTTACAAAACGAGTTCGTGGCCTCTGATGTTGATCATTAAAAAAAAGACTCTCAGCCCAAAAGCTATTAGGGTCGCGTTGACGATTTAAAAAAATGGTAATTCGAATTGATCCAAGAAAATGTGTTTCACCTCAATCTTTAGCCAGTCAATGAAGGTTTTGCGGGATTTCCCCCTAAGATCATTGAAATATTCACGCGAGACAGCATTGCATCATTTTTCCCTCCTTTCTGGTGTCCGCAGTTAAATGTCGCGACTCGCTTCGACGGGTGTTCGCGAGTCGCGTAAGCTCGTGTCTGGGCGACCTCCTGCACTTATCCTATTCCGTGACTGGCCTCGCAAAGGTGTGCTATGATTGTGGAATGAGGTGCTCAATTGCTGAGCGGTTTCGTCTGAAATGTGCGCCGATGCAGTGAATTTTGAAAGCGTAATCGAAATAACCGCTCATTCGAGAATGGCCCGATGAACTCGAATGAAAAACAGACCATTGGATAATAGGCAGGTAAATATCCGATCTGTCCATAATATATTGTGCATACTCTACTTTGGGACGGAGTAGTCCAGGGGTAGAGCGTTTGACTACTGATGGGAGGGTCCGAGTTTAATTCCCGGGCACGCATCTCTGTTCGCCTGCAGCTCCACCCAAGCTATTTGATTTATCGAGTACCAGATCTTCCTGGGAAACAAAACCGACTCAGGGAAAGGAACTGGCCCTTCTACCGTGATATTTCATGTATAAAACCATAAACACAGTAATTAACCCGAAGGTGGGTTTGGTAGGTGATGGTAGAGATCACCCAGTACTAAGCCCGACGGCGTGTGAAATTCACACATCAGGGTAGGGGGGCCAGTTCCTTTCCCTGTGCCGGTTATGGTTTCCCAGGAAGATCTGGTACCCGAAAAATCACATAGCTTGGGAGGAGCTGGCGGTACCCAGAGTGCCTTGCCCGGGACTCGAACCCGGGACCCTCCGGTCCGTAGTCCAACGTTCTACCCCCTGGACTATCGCAATCCACCATTCCATTTAAATATATACACACACATATACGATACAGGCCACCGAGAAACCATAAGGAGGAAGAAGTGGATAGCATATACGATCAGTTGGAGGACACGATCGCACGTGTTCCTGCAGGGAAACATTTGATAGTGATGGGGTATTGGAATGCGACGGTAGGCGAAGGAAGAGATGGTGATGAGGTGGGGGACTACGGTTTAGGCACGAGGAATGACCGCGGGGAGAAAGCAGTGGAGTTCTGCAGGAGACAGGGGTTAGTCATCACCGACACTTGGTTTAGACACCACAAAAGACGCAGGTATGCATGGAAAATGCCAGGTGACTCAGAAAGGTATCAGTTTGATTATATTCTGGTTAGACACAGGTTTAGAAACAGTGTGATCAATTCGCACAGCTTCCCGGGAGCGGATGCGGACTCTGGCCACAATGCAGTTGTTATGAAATGTAGGGTCCATTACCAAAAGATAAGGCAGGGGCGGCGGGTTAGAAAATGGAATGTAGAAGCATTAAATGGATATACAAGTCAGGGAAAATTTTACTCTACGTAATACCTTGAAAAGGCGTCAGAATGAAAATTCTGTTGATTCATTGAGCGATTCGGGACTATTGAGCTGTGTAAATAAATTTGCAAGAAAAAAATAAAAAAGCCGAAATCAGCTCAATCTGCATTCAAGAGGAGCTGTTGAATTTGTTGGAAATTTTTTTTGTAGATCATCAGGTCATGTCAAATCGTTCGAGTGGTTTCGTTGTTCAAAGTTTTTCTTAATCGTATCGGTGGTTTCCCAGTCATGTGGAAAAGTAACTCTCTCCAGGTTCTCTCATAATTTTTTTTGACCTCGACCGAGAAGGAGTGAGTACGTGACCTTAGGAAAGGATAGGGAAGTAATGAGTAAACTCTATCGATATCATTGCCTCCCCCCCACCCCATACTTCCTTCCTTTTCCCCCCCCAACCGCGATAAAATATTTCGCAACGGTCAGCGAGCACCCCCCCCCATTTCCCCTCCCTCCCCTGCTGCTCCCCCACTGCCGCCAGCGACCTCTCGCAACGTCACCACTCGCAGGTGCGAGCGGAAAGTTATCGGAAACTTGAGTCCCTTGGAACTTCTTCCTCTCATTGAGATGGCGCCTCGAGTCGAGTTTCTTTTCGGCTTTCATTCGCCCGCGTGAGTGAATTTGGCGAGTGAGGGGCCATCGTTTTATTTTTTTACTCTCGTGATAGCAGTTCATTAATCGGGCCTTGCCGCTTTAGTGATCCGCGAGTTGCTTAGTGACGAAGAAAATGCACATATTGCGTCTAAAACATTAGGAGCACCGAGTGAGAACTAAGTCGCTTTTCAAGCACGTTCGAATCGTTCGTTATTTTTAATCACTCTGCTCCTACATCTACTTAATACCCCGCAAGCCGCCACAAGGGTCTGTGGCGGGGGGTGATAGGGCACCACCCGTAATTAAGAAAAAAAATGCATGCGGGTGTTACGGCCTTTCCCGTATTCAAGAGAAAAATAGGGCATACCAAAGCCCACTAACGGAACAAAGGTTAAATTACAGATTAAATATTTTTCATAAATGGGAAGGAATTGAATATACCAGGGAAGAGAAAATATATGCAAAAATGATCGAACGCATTGTATTTCCTCACTCAACGAATTCTCCGTCAATGGTCCACGCGCTCACTACTCACTTTCATTCCACCATGGAAACGTCATCCTCCCCTTCCCTATCTTACCTAACATCACCCGAAGGGGGTGACGCGTTGTTCCGTTAGCGCACCCTCGCCTTTCAAATTCTCACCATCCCAGTCCCGTCTTTCATTCTATTCTTCCTGTTTTTTGAATCTACTTCTATGGATCTACGAAATAACCCGCGAGTCGTCGCACGGGTGTGTGGCAGGGGGGTGTTTAGGATACCGAGCATTATAATTAAGAGGCATGAGCCGGCAATAAGGGGAGATTTTCATAACTTTGAAGGAGGTCTCTTCAGCAATGTCGTTGAAAATGTAATATTTCCCCCGTCGTACTAAGGTAGGCGAGATCAAGTCAGTAAAAGTAGAGGGTTTAAGTGTGCGACAGATATATTTAAGATTTAATTTTTTTCCACGAGTTATAAGATGGATAGATAAATAGGTGTTCTTCTTTATTTGGGCGAGATTGTGACTAAGGAGTCTCTTCTGCCGCCTATCCCTTAAGAAACAGATGGATTACAGGGTCGGATTTGATTTTAGTTGCTGATGGCAGAGGTCGCATAGTTCGGCAACCTGCTGCGGGACGTACAAGGTGTGATCAAAAAAAGACTTGACTGATTTCATTCTGCGCAAACCATTCAACAGATCGAAACGAGACACATTGTGCCATCTGGCGACACATCTAGCGACTAAAACGAGAGGTGTTGCGTTTGTTCACGTCGAGTCGTTACGCAGCAGCAGCGGTACGTGTCTTAACTTGTTCGTCGCCGCTTGCAACGGCAGCAATGAAGGAGCTAGAGGAACAGCGTGTGTGCGTGAAATTTTGTTTCAAACTTGGCAAAAGTGCTACGGAGACATTTGGAATGATTTAGCAAGCCTTCGTTAATGAAGCTATGAGTCGAAGCCAGTGCTTTGAGTGGTACAGTCGTTTTAAATCGGGCAGAACCTCGACAGATGAAAATTCGCGAAGGGCGGCCTTCCACTTCGACAGACCCCAATCATGTCAAAGTGGTGGAAAATTGGCAAAGGCTTATTGTCGTTTAACTGTTAGGGAGATAGCCAAGGAAGTGAAAATTATTTTTGAATCCTGTCAGACAATTTTTACAGACATTTTGGGCATGACTCGCGTCGCATCAAAATTCGTCCCGTGGGTGCTAACTGATGAACAGAGACAAAAACGTGTGGACATTTGTCAGGAACTTCTGATTTGAGCCAATGCCGACCCTGAATTTCTTAAAACCTTCTTTTTGTTTACAAATTTAAAATCAACCTTGAAAGGGCGCCGATTCTACTCTATTGCGGACATTGAGACTAATTGTACGGCTTCGAGAGCTGAAAGAAATGTTGGCAAAGGTGTGTCGTCAGCCAAGGCATGTACTTCGTGGGCGTGAAGTTCGATTAAGCTGTATCCGTCGAAAGAGACATCAGTCCTGTCGTTTTTTGATCACACCTTGTATTGTTGGCTGTATTGAATCATTTGCGTCTTCTCATGGCGTTGGTGTGAAAGAGGCAGAAAACGAATATTTTTTGGAAAATAATTTTTATGTTGAAAAGGGTACAAAATTAAATCCAAGTCACAAATAATTTGTTTTCCTATTCTTCAATTAAGTCAGCCTCGTCACCGTCTGGGAATGCTAATTGTTGTATGGCTGTCGTTAAATAAGGTGGAAATTAATATTAATTAAGGAAGATTGTGCGTATTTATTCTTCCTTGCACGTTACTATGGAATTACGCAAAATATCGGCCTCAACTATTTCTCAAGCTATCGTTAAATAGCTGAATTGAAAGAAGATAAATTTCTAACCATGTTTCTATTTCTTCGGTTTTGTCTTAAATCAAAGTACTGATTATCGGTGTGCCCCATTTGGGTTGAGTGTGCGTGTCTGTAGTTGGTCACTGGCGAGGAAGGGACACTCCCGCAAACTACCGCAGAAAAGCATTCTGGTAGAGAAGTTGTCGTTGGTCGCTGTTGTGGAATTTCCTTTCACACAAACTTATCACAACAAATTTAGTTTTCGTTGCGGGACGAGTGGTGCCAACTTATCACGGCCATAGCAGCTTTCCTTCAATTTGTCATTTTACGAGGCTGTAGAGCACAATTTCTTTTATTTTGAATGCTTCGGTGCTTCTTGTGTCATACAAGGCATATTGATCAGTCCTTGGTGCCCGAATTCTAAAGCTTTTGATCCTTATCGCTTTTTGAGAACTCGTTGCACTTGATAGAGTGCAGTTTCTTCAAATGGTATATGTTGAGATAAATGTCTTCATTTGAAATGCGAAGTGAGCAAGCGAAACTGAGACTTTTGGAGAAGTTCAGAACAAACGAGTTTAGCGATGACACTAAAGGAGTTATTATGGCCCTGCACTACTTAGGTAGGTTAGACGACAAAGATAGGATAAGGGAGATAGATACAAGTACTCGTTGTTTTCTTGGACAATCAGGAATCATGATAGTGAGAAGCCAAAGTCACTGTATTAATAATAATAAGGACATTTAATTTACAAATCATGGCAAGATTGAGCGTTGCTTAGGCATAAGGTATACGCATTCGTAGGTGCATGTTATTTGATAATTTATATGTGTGTAAGTTGTAAAGGTTTTTGCATGAATGTATACGATTATGTGTGTGTAGATTGGCAGGAATTAGTAGGCTTTGTATGCGGTTTTATTCTTTATTACGGGTGGTGGCTTATCACCCCCTGCTACACACCCTTGGGGCGACTTGTGGGGTACTATGTAGATTAAAATATTTGAGCTCATGCTTATGCTGTATTTAATTCGAGCGACCCATTATTCGTCGTACACATAGAACCTGTGGCAAGCTCACTATAGTTCAAGAGTGTGAGCAAATGGCAAGATGCGAAAGGAATGTTTTTGAAGGGAGAAACTATGAGTATGTGCCCGATAAAAATAATGACTGAAAATCAGCTCTTCAACTAGAATCCTCGTCTTGAGTGATATTTTTTTCCCAATTTAGCCTTCGCTTTTTCGCGTTCCGTTTTTCCATTTGGAATTGAAAATCAATCTCCGTTATTTACATAACAACGTGATTTTTTTCAAAGCGTGTGACGATAATCTCTGTACGAGTACGATGTCCCAAGAGCGTCGTCACATGGCGTGTTGCGCTCGGCCTCAGTAGGTTGTTAAACGGGGTGCCCGTAAATGTCGCAATCAACTATGCAAAGCAATAATAATCAACGCGGTCCTCTTGCTTTTCCTCATCCCGAAAACATTTTACGTGACCAGACGGAAGGATACGACTATCATAACCATTGTTTCCCTGGAACCCGCTATTTGAGGAGGTTAATAATTTTTTTTTTCATTTCCGCCCAATTGCCCCACGCACGTGCGGCGGAAGTTACGTATTTAGTTCGTCTCATTTTAGGAATGCCCTGGAAATAATTGTTGCGCAGTGGTTTTGGCGCTCTCTGTTTGACGGCCTAAGTGATTAAAGGTTGTCGGGAATTTTAAATTTGATTTCCGTGGAAGTGGTGAGTCAAAGGTAGCCGGTAATCGAACTACGGTGGGCACAGTAAATGACATAGTTTACGGTCATGGGATATGGAACATGGGATAATGAAATTGGTGGACTAGCGATAGTTGTGGGACGTCAAATGATTTTTCGATTTTCACTCGGGTAGTCCATTAAATTGAATAAGTACGACTCTGATTCTATTGCTTCACCATTCGTTTATTTTATGCCGATATGTGCTCCTCTATGTATGTTCCGAATATTTGCATAAAAAATGGCTCTGCCGTCATCATCATCAGTATTTCAATCCTAAGATTGGCTTACTGCAGCTCTCCATTCTTACCTATTTATTTTTGATTCCTTCTCCCTCAAATAGGTTTCCTATTTTACTCCCTTCTTAATTTGCCCCATGTACTCATCTCTTGGCCTTCCTCGCAGGTTCTTTCCTTCAATGTTTCCTTCTATTATATTCCTAATCAATCCATTGTGTCACAATGTGTGTCCAATACATCTAGTTCTTCTTTGCTGTAGAGTTCTCCATATGGTCCTTTCCTCTTCTGCTCTTATATGTATATACTTCATCATTCCTCACTTTGTTTGTCCATTTAATCTTAAGCATTCTCATCCAGCACCATGTTTCAAATGCTTCTATTCTTCGCTGGTCCACTTTTCCAATGTTCCAAGTCGCGGCAACATGGAGCGCCATGCTCCACTCGAACGTTTTGACCAACTGCTTCCTTGTTTGCAACCTTATGTTCTTTGAGCATAGTTGCCTCTTCTCAATGAACGCCTTCTTAGCTTGGGCTATTCTTCGCTTGATGTCGGTCGAGCTTCTTCCATCCCGTGTTAGACACTGCTGCCCAAGTAGATGAAGGATTCCACTTGCTCTAGTTTCACCCTTCGAATTGTGATATCTGCATTCAGCTTCTCTCTTCCACACACAAGGAGTTTTGTTTCCTTCTTGTTTGATGCTCATGTTAAATTCCCAAAGTACTTGGTCCATAGTATTCAGGTTTGTTTGCAGGTCCTCTCGCGTCTCTGATTCTACTGCGATGACGTCTGCGAACCGCGGCGTGTTAATATCTTCTCCATTCGCCTTGACTCCTTTGATGCCCAATTCTTGTGCTTCCTTTCTTGCATCTTCTAGATACACGTTGAGTATTGCTGGCGAGAGGTTGCATCCTTGTCGTACTCATTTGTTTATTTTGGCTTCTATATTTTTCCATCTGATATGATTTTGTTTTTGTGATCATTATACCTGTATGATACCATTATTACCTGTAGGTAATATACCGATAAGTGATAACAAGTGCTTTGGGCAGTCCCTTAAAACGATTGCGCATTGTGCTGGGTTTTTATTTAGCTCTTCCTTCCCGTCCTAATGCGTGCCTGTTCTGCATTATCTTATCCTTCTCATTCAGATGATACTTTTGTATAAAACTCAAATAATGAAACCTGATGGTGGAAAATAAAATGTATGCTGCGTCCTGACTCGTTAGGCATCAGGGAGCGTGATGCTTTTAGGTGGTTAAATGTTAAGCACTTAATGAAAAGGCAGCCTGAGTTTGGACAGAAAATACGTAGTAATTACGCCATGTATGTAGCTAAAAATAAGGAATAAACAGACGATGTCTGAGTGTCAATATTTTAATATTTGAGATAGCTTGTGTACACATTTATGTGCGGTTGCAAAACTGCGAAATTGTTTCTGCGTAATCATGAGTTCATTTTGCAATTCATTCAGCAGTCTTCTATTAAATCTTTCCATTTATTTCTTTTAATTTTGTAACTTAAGGGGCGATTTTTGGTGCTACTTTCCTGTTCGCTTTCTCTTACCAGACTTCATTTAATTCTTTTTAGATTATCCGTATTTCTTTTACATTTTGCTTTAATTATTAGGTCAGATAGTATTCCATTTCAATAATTTTAAAATTTTTATTTTATTGTATGTTATTTTACTGCAGTGTTAATTTTTCGGTTATTAATCATTGTCAGTAATTAATATAAGATATGCTTTGTGTCGTTTGTAGTTCATTTATATTCATGCGTAGTTTTCTAGCTGAATGTTTCATATTTTTAAATTAAGCTTAATATCAAACAAAAATAATTATCCTACAATCAGTCTTGGTCTGCGCTGAACACTTCTACCAATAAATATGTTGTTTCTCCTATCAAAAGACAACATCCCTCTTCATCTCTGTGTACTTCCTTCCTCCTTTCATCCAGTCTAACATCACTGTCCCTCTCCTGCCCCTTGCTCGTTTACCTAACATTCTCCCCTCTATTACATTCCTCAACATCCCACTGCCGATCAGAATACTCTGCATCAATTATTTCTGGCTCCTAATGACTTCTCTCAACAATCCTTTCTCCTCCACCAATACACCTTGGAATTGATTTGTTTTCCTTTATGTCCGCTCAACTTTCTACATCCTGCCCCATACCTACGCTTCAAAAGTCTTCATTCTACGCCTATTATCTTTCTTCAATAACCCCATCTCCACGCCGTACATAACTACGCTTTAATTCAAAGTTTTAACTTGCTTTACTTTTTATCCTTACTCAACGTTCTGGTTCTTAAAAACCCCCTCCTCCTTGTGAAAGACTTCTTTCCTAGTGCAACTATTCTCCTACTTTGACCGTTTTGGACCAAAACCTTTCCTAGATACGTGAACTGTTCTACCTTCTCTAGTTTTTGCTCTCCTATTTCAATATTTAGCTTAGCATTTTTATATCTGGAAAATCGCATAACCTATGTTTAATTTATATTTAATGTCATCCCGCCTCTATCGCACTCAATATATGACTCACTCAGAAATGCTTGCAACCCCTCAGCTGACTGTCAAATTTTAGCTTGACCATCAACAAACCTTACTGATGTTATGTGCACGTATTCCCCATCGACTTTTATTCTTACCTCTAGTTCTTTCCATGCTTCTATCATCATTTCTTCCACATATACGTTGAACAGCACCGGTGATAATGGGTGACCCTGCCTTACACCCCTTCCAAACACTGCCCATCCGGACTCCCCGTTCCCCACTAGCACTTGAGCAGTCTGAGACATGTACTAGTCGCGGATTAGCCTCCTTTCCCTCCAATCTATTCCTATTTTCTTCAATAAACTCATTATTAGTTTTTCCCAATCCATTCTATCAAATGCTTTTTCGAAATCTACGAAACGGGCAAGCACGTCCTGATTGTATTCTATTTTCCGATAGATCCTTAAAGAAATACTTTACTTTCGATGCTGTAATGATTTATCAAAAAGATAATTTCTGTGTATTTTTCTAATATCAGTGTTTTTCGGCTATGAAGGTGCTCTATCGCATCTTCAAAGCGAAATTAATAAATTCTAGAGTTAAAAAAACGAACATTCATTCGTGATGTGGATTTCGACCACGTGGTCATTCTTCCACCATTCACCATCGTAATCATCCTCATCCTGTGAGATGAGGTTAAGGGTAGAAGACTGAATTTTATATGGATTTTGAACAAATGCTGATCCCTTTTATGAGTATTCTGAATACTTTCTCGTGAGAATTGATACCCGACCAATTTTTCTACGTAATAGCCGCATGATTCCCTCCTAACTGTCGATTTGACATTGGCAAATCGAAGTGATGGGAGAAGGATTGATGCGATTAGCAACTGCGTGTTGTGCACAGAGATGTGAAACTGACTGAATGCAAAACGTGTCACTCCGGCAGTTGAAATTCGTCCGGCAGACGAGACGGGAGTTGGTCGCAAACAAAGGAGGAATTACGCGGAATCGAGGGTGGGATTTTGGATATTGGGTGGGCGTCAAACCCATTCCGATCGAATCGCTCTGATTCCGTGGGCGGGACCGCGCCCTGCAGCCGCCGTCAAGTGGAAAATAATTCCTCATCGATCCGCGTAATCTTGTCCGAGTCCTTTGGAATCCATTGATAGCCATCAGCCCATCGCTTGGAAAGCGTTGGAAACTCTCTCCGTCATCCTCCCGTCAGAATATAATGGCATAAACGGGCCAGGCTGGAGTTTCCGTTAATTTTATCGCTTTATACGTTAAATTCCACTTTCTGAGAAGTTTCCCGCTGTATCCGATGTAAATTAGCCATTTTTTTTATTCACAAATTGTCTCTTATGTCCTCTTCCGTCTTTTTAAGGGAAGAGCAGTTTCTATGTAGATAAGCATTTTTCTCTATTCAAGCATGTTTGTAAGTTTTTTTACGCATAAAAAAGTGCTCATCTCTGCTCATTTATGAAATTTATTTCTGCGCCAATTAAAAAATTCATATGGTTATTTCCCAAAGCATTTTTTTGGGTGTGGAATTGTATTTTTACAATGTTTTTTTTATCTCACAGGTACGCGTTTGATGGCCTCTGTGTGACTAAGAAAAGGCTACCCATGACGCCAGGCTAAATCTACCAAACAAATTCTTTTATTGGAAAGTTGAGAGATCCATAATATGAGTTAAGAGGTAAAATTTTCAACGTTTATTATAAGTTTAACCGTTCTATCACTTCGTAGTTTTTAAAAGATGTTGACCCAATGCGATCTCGCGTTGTATATTTTCACAATGATTCGAATGAAACTTGTAGCCATTACGAGTTTGACTGTTTTATCTACATCTGTTTAATACTCCGCAAGCCGCAAGCTTAGGGGTGTTAGATCACCACCCGTAATTAAAGAAAAAAACGCATGCAATAGCCACAAATATATAGATTCCACACACAAAACACGGTATGTATTCATGCAGAAGCCCTTACAGCCCATACACTTGCAAACACTCAAACTACCTACTAACATACACATGCAGCTATAAATATAGCCGATGTCTTTGCAATGTTTAATTTTGTACTGACTTGCAAATTAAATGTTTTTAATATTTCTAAAGTCACTTCGGTTTCTTACTATTATGATTCCTAATTGTCCGGAGAAATAATACGTATTTGAATCTATCTGTACTGTAATCTATCTCCCTTATTTTATATTTGTGGTCTGATCTACTTAAGTAGTATGGGGGCCATTATAATTCCTTTAGTGTCATCGTTAAACTAGTTTCTCCTGAACCTTTCTAAAAGTCTTAAGCCTCGCTTGTTCTCTTCGTATTTCAAGTGGCTCCCAGTCTAAATCCCCTGAGAGACCTATCATACTTGTGTTCTTATTATAACACTTTTTAATCAATCTGGAGGATTTTCTCTGGACTTAATCTAATTTCTATGTATGTCTATATCTGATTCTATCTATTTTCATATTTAAATCTATGGATTTTCCGCGATAATAAATAAGTACCCTTCATCTTAGGTTCACTTTTGCTTTCTTATGCTCATGCCCTTAAGCACTATTTATGTTCTACTCCATAATACCAAGATATTACTCTGAAATAGACGAAAATGGTATGTTAATTTATTACTAGGTGACCTTTGATAGTTGATTTTAGTTTGATATGTTAACGAAATCAATATTAATATTATATGATAATGTTGCTTTATCGTATTTTAAGTTGTTTTCGTAGAGTACCTAAACTATTGAGAGAGAGGTATCCTTAGGAATCGAAATATTTCAGCGTTCTTTTCATTCTTCGGGATTTTTCTTTAATTCAGTGGATTTAAAATGCGCATGTGGACTCCTTACAGTACTGAATTCGAAATAAAACCGTCGCAAACCTCACTCCCTCTCCCTCCCTCCCTCGCTCTCTTTCTCCATCTCATCGGAGGGGTCCCGAGTGTTAACGCCTTTGCCGATGTGTGCACGAGGCCGAGAGATTTTGGCGGCTTAGGACGACGCAGTTTTATGATCGCCGCAGCTGCTCGCCCGCCTCGCTCGCACTCCCCCTCTCGGGATTTCGCCGCGAAATTTCTCCGGGACTCGAAATCCTTCGATCTTTTCAACCCAGCCGTTTTATTTCCCGCGGTCTTTCTTGGCGTTCGACTTTTTTTTATCTCACTCTTTCTTTCTCTCTGTTGCTACACCCCTCCCCCCGCCCCTCTCTCTCTCGCCTCCGTTGCATCCGAGCCCGAATCCCCTGTTGACGCGGCGCGCCGTGGAGATTTTCAACTTTTGGGGAGGGGATGTGGCTGGTGATTGTGTTTTATTTGTTGCCATGTGACCCATTGGATCAAGGCACGTGGGACGTGAAACGGAGGAGATCCGCTTTCTGAGGTTTACATGGTGCATGGTACAAAATCAGAGATGTATATAGATCGATGATAGAGAAACACTCGCCCGAGCAGCATAATATTTGGACGGCAAAATAGTACACGAATAAAATAGATAACACTTAAAAGGACACTCACATTTTGGATTGTTTGAGCTTTTGGCCTTCTTCAAGTAAGACGCTAAAGTAAGTGTTAATCTATTTTATTAATCCTTTTAAATGTTATCTATTTTATTCGTGTTCCATTGTGCCGTCCAATTATATATATATATATATATATATATATATATATATATATATATATATATATATGCTGAATGTGCTAAACATCAAATAAATACCCGAGTGTCCTTTCTCTGTGTTTAGATAAATTTTAATCAAAATTTTGATATATATATATATATATATAAATAAATATATATATATATGTATGTATGTATGTATGTGTGTGTGTGTAGTCATTTAAGAGCGTTTGTTTTCGAAGCTGTGCCGGTTATGGTTTCTCAGGAAGATTTGGTACCCGAAAAATCACGTAGCTTGGGTGGAGCTGCAGGTTCCCAGACAGGTATATATATAATATGTATACAGTATATATTATATGTCTCGTATGTAATGGGTTGCGGTAGTCCAGAGGTAGAGCGTTGGACTCCTGACCCGGGGTCCGGGTTCGATTCCCGTGCAAGCCTCTCTCTGCACCTTCAGCTCCACTCAAGCTATGGGTGCCAGATCTTCCTGGGAAACCAAAACCGGCACAGGGAGACTATGGACTGAAGAAGGTCTCTGAAATATGAGTATCCTTTAACGTATTCTCTATTTATATTGCTGTGTTCTATTGCACCGTCTAAATGTAATGTCATTATATTTCTCTCGTGAGTGGGCACAAAATTTTTCCCGACACACTCTCATTGCGATAAGTTTATTTGAAATACAGGCGTGGTGAATAAAATTGAAAATTGCAGATGAAGTGAGGTGGTGGTCGTGGATTATTTGACATTCTTTTCCCTCTCCCCAACAAGTCGCGAGATAGAAATAGAACGAACCGGCTTCTGGAAGGCGAATTTGGAGAATTAAAGAGTTTGGAGTCGTAAAGAAATAGAGATAAGGTTCGGAAAATTGAGATAAATTACCTGTTTTTCGAGGACTGAATGCGGTGAAGAACTGAAATACGTTTCGAGACGTTAAATACCTGAAACGGAAGAGGTAACGGCCGCCCGTCTTTGTACGAGTAATTTAATATCTATCAATAAACTGTAATTGGCTTGAAATCGCTGTTATTAAAGTATAAAGACAGTTTCATTGTAACAAATCGGGCATCATTAAAACTTGATGATAACACAAGGAAAAGAAAGCTCTTTCGAGGAGGGCGAAAGCCCCTTGCATGAAACGTCTTATTACATGGAATGATATATAATTTTAATTTAAATTGCTAGTACGTGAGGGTAATGTCGGGTTTGCGGTTTTTCCAGATACTTTTTTTTGATAATTCGTCAAAAGACATTAGTAGCCAAAAGTCGCTGAATATCTCCCCAAGTTTCCGCCAAGTCGTAGCTGAATAGTCTGCTGCATTATAACTTAAAATTAGATATTGATGTAACTGTGGAGGATACCAGATGTTTTGTTGCATTAAATTATTGACTGTGTCATTACTCATTATTGTTTGTGAACTCTGTTTGAAAACTTTCGTTTGGGATACGGTAAGAGTTGCTCTAATAGGCTCGGCATTTACGGGCGAATTCTCTGGATTCCTATCTTGAAGTTCCAAACAGGTCGCATAACGTAGCTGTCCCCCATTATTCGTTTATTCCGCAGTAATCCGAATTCTATGAAATAAATTGAGATTTGATTTTGCTTTGAAGTGGGCTTGACCTTTAAAATGGGGCATGATATCGATCGAATGAATACGAATATATTTTTTGTGAATTGTTTCATTTTCGGGTCTTGAAATTTTTCTTCTCTTAAATTCAGTCAATGGATGAACGCTTTGATTTTTAAAGTTTAGCCCATGCGAATGCTGTCGATACCTTGGCCAAAGTCTACTCATGATCACGCACTTTCACACATATAGCGTAAAATATTTAGTAAAACTGTCAATAAAATATTTCCTCGTATATATTGGCAGTTTTTTTCATGAGCTGCAAAGTCTCTCTTAATGATATTTACTATATATAGGGACAAAATGTTTGATTAAACTCGAAATCCGAACATACGAGTGATTTTATCATTTCAGTTTGCAGAGAAATGTCTTCCTTTTAAAGGAGATTGAGGAGAATTCGTTTAGAGATACTTCCGTCTTCCTTTTGGACGAAGAAATCAAGAGACGATATTTAAAACAATTATATCTTAGACGTTAGGTAAATTTGAGAACGCCAGATTGAGATAAAAAGTCGACAAGTTGGCTCTCATTACTCAATGACCTTGAACTCAGTTTGGAGGAAAAACATTCGACCTCAACAGACAATGGCGCCACAGGGGGGTGCCCAGAAGTCTGTAAGTCCAAATGCGCATCATCGGATTTTAAGGATAAGCATGAGGTTACGTGGCAAAGCTACTCAATTAAAATGCCCATTGAAGAGAAATGTTAATGTCAAAACAAAAAGAACGATGACCGAGGTGGTGACCTTTATGGGTGTTGACCTATCACCCCCCGCCACATGCCTTTGCGGCGGCTTGAGGGGTATCATGTAGGTGTAGATGAAGATAAATCCATCCGTTCTGAATCAGTTGTAGATTTTTTATGGAAAAATAGACAAGCTGTCAAACTGGAAACCCTTCCCAAGGCAATAATGTTCAGTGGAGTACATCGACATCTACATAATGCCCCGCAAGCCGTCGCAAGGGCGTGTGGCGGGGGTGTTAGGTCAACACCCGGAAAAGGAAGCAAAACCACATTCAAAACCAACACATATATGCAAACCCATACCCACAGTGGTGTATACATTCATGCAAAAATTCTCTCTTTTTACATGCATGAAAATACATATGCTATCATCTAATAAATAATTTAACTTTATGATGCAGAAAAAATGTATCCAATAACGTGTAAGGTAGAATTTGAAAAGCTGGAAGGCGAAATTCCGCTGCCACATGGGACATTGGACATACAACGGTCTCCTCCCCAAGGAGTAACGTAGGAGTGTCAAGTTCCTTATAAGCATGAGGAAGATTATTTGGCTTATTAATATTTAATGTTATTCGGGTGATAAAATAATAAACTTCTTAATTTTCCCCACCTCTTAGCTATTAATATACCTCTTCCGGTTTCAAATATTCCTCATCATTGTCAGAACACCTCTCGATAAGACGCGAGGAAGTGTTTAAACGGGTTTTGGTTCGTCATGAGTGTGGAGAATAACAAAGTATTTTTATTTATTATCACTATACCTATTATCCTTAAAGTTAATTCTCCTGCGATTAGTTTTAAAGGTTATTTTACCGTCAAGGGTGAAACCTTGAAATAATCAAAGGCCTAGTCAGGGAAATTGGTTACTTTGAGGAATTGAAGTGTTTCAAGTTTGAATGCATTGAAGTCGATGAATCATTGTCACTGATTAGACGATGGCAATATCTTATTTTCGCGCTTAAGGTTATTTTTGGGCTTTTATCGTGGCAAGTTCATTTTGTACTTTCGAAGTTCATATCTTCCCATTGTGATGGAGGCCCATCCAACAAGTGAGGTGAGTGAGAGGTGATAATATCCCGGTGCTAGTTAATTTATTTTGACCCAGTGGACACTACATGTCATCTCTTTCGTATTGTCGGCACCGTTTCAGTGGCAGGTGATGTCACTCAGTGTGAGCTTCCCCATTTAAAAAAGAACCTCCTCGTAACTCAACGATATCACGATTCCGAACACAAACGTGTTTTCTATCGCTTTCCATAACACGTTTCTCCTGAATATTGCCATTGGATAGTCGAACTGCCGCCAACTTTAAATAGATAGTTGGGTACCCATTTATTTCAAGGTAAAATTTTGTCACGAAAATGCTATCCTTGAATTATTTCAAATGTCGTTATGTCATACTACTTGCATTCTGGAGCGACCCGTCTTTTCATTTCTTTTGCAAAAAATCCCTCTGTTGATTTTTTGAAAATCTAGTCGAAAAAATCTTTAAAAATGGTCATGTATTTATAATATTACTTTTTGCTGGTGATCAAGCTTTAGTTTGTGAGTCAACAAAGGCGTTGCAGGCATTGTTTATAGAGCATTGGAAATTCGCTGCGATAGTCATGGCATAAGACTAAATGTAAACAAAACGACGGTTATGTCGTTTTCCAGGAACTTAACCAATGAAAAATATATGCATGTATGTATAGGTGAGAATCAGAAAAAGACCTCAGAGAAGGCCGAAAGCTCAAACAATCTACAATGTGAATGTCCTTTTACGTGTTATCTAATGCAGTCATTTATGCCTCGGGTGTCCAGTTTGGGTGGTTACATCTACATTACCGATAACGTCGGATTTTCCGGGATGTCCATTCCGTCAATGTCGTCCTAATTCCGAGCGGTGTGATTTTCTGGATGTCAAAGCTTGATAGGAAAGCGCAGGTGGGAGAAATCACGACCGTCCCGGCCCTGGTTGTTCGCATTACTAGGGTTCATTTCGAGGTGACCTAAAACATCAAAATCAGCTTTCGGGGTGGTTATTTTGGTAGAAGAATTTAGAAATTCCTAGAAATCGCGGGAGATGCCGTGACGGTAACTTTTAACGGAGTCATATGCTGAAGGAACATTACAATGCAACAATATCAGAGTGTTAAAACTCATTAAGCAATACCAGAATTCGAACCCGGATCCCCCGTTATCCGGCCGAGTGCTTTAGCCAGTTGAGCTACCGAGGGGTCCTCTTACACTAAGAAATTGTGTGGGCTTTTAAAGCAACAAGATGCTGTGGCGAAATACCGTTGTTGTAATGATTACCCTTGCGGTAATCATTACAACTACGGTATTTCGTCACTGCAACTACGGTACGGAAAAAATAAACATTGCATGGCGCAAGATCGGAGGAATAAGGATGGTTTTGTTTGTTCTCGTCTGTGGGACAGCGTGGTATCCATCGTGCACAGATTTTACGGTATCCCAATTGTTCAACAATGAAGCTAATACGTTTCTTGGAAATACCAATATGGTTTGCGATACGCTTTTGAGTGATTTGCCGGTCATTTTGAATCAAATCCCTTGTAGATAGGATCGGACGTCCGCTGCGTATTTCATCAACAATTATGGCTTTTCCAGGCTCGCAACCACGAAATTTTACTACCCATCGATTTACAGTAGATCTGTCAATAGCATCGTCACCATAAAAAGCCTTTAAATGACGATGAATCTCAGTAGGAGTTACTTTTTCAGCAGTTAAAATTTCGATAACAGCCCGCTGTTTAACTCGCACAGTTGACATAGCACTAGAACACATCTCCAACCTTCCGCTTCTCAAAATACACCGGATGAATCTAACAGCCTCAAACCTGCGCATGCGTGTTGAGGGTGAATGTTACTTCCACATGCCACCAGTAATATTTTTTCCGTTATCCTGAATTCATGGATTTTTTCCAATCGTGGTCTCATTTTCGTTATTTCCAACAAATTTTTAAATTGACAATTTCACATTTTGAGGCATAGCCCGTCACGTCTACATGCCGTCCATTTGGTGCGTTTCGGTCTGACAGTCGAGTCGGAGTGATCGATCAAGTCTTTTGGACACGCGAAAAGGTGCGCGATATTGCGCCTCGATGGAGTGATTTCGGGCAGCAGTCTTCTCTTTGTTTTTGTTGTCTCCACTTGGCGGGAGATAGGCTATTTTCCTCCGGCGGCCATCAAGGCCACCGCCGTCCGCAATAGTTTTGGCACCCAACGCGGCCTTCCCGTTAATGCTTCGCCTCCCCTGAACTTGAACTTGCCTCCGAAATTTTCGCGTGCGATCGTTATTCTGAGAATTTTTAACGTCAAGAGGTTACTAAAGGTTTTTAGTGTAGTTGAAAATCCATTAGTTTGAGCGATATTTATACGCCCATAGGGATTCATAAACGATGCAATTTGTTAAAAAAATGTAAATGTCCACCAAGCCTTAAAATTGTTCGGTGAAAGGTTTGGAAAATCGTGACTCGGGGAAGGAAGGTGCCGTAGAAAGTATAACATTTCACTCCAAACATTTTCGATCTAAAAAGCGCGACAATAGGCAGTTTAAATCTGCCTTCGGACTTTATTTCGCATGGGAAAACATCGTTAGACCTGAGAATACTGTATCAAATTTGATAATCTGTTGTGGGATTATTAAGGCGGGTTTGAAGTAATACGTCTGCATCCGGTATTAGGACACCAAACGTAATTAAGAAAGAAAAAAAACCGTATGCGAAAGCCAAAAATTTATACAAACCACGAGCAAAACATTGTATACAGGCTGTATACATTGTATATATTGATGCAAAAACGTTTACATCCCAAACTCATACAAACCCTCAAACTACCAAATAACATACACATGCACCTATAAATATACCTCATATCTTTGCAATGTTTGATTTTATCCCTTCTTGAGCATTAAATGTTTTTAATATTTCTATAGTTACTTCGATTACTTTACTATTATAATTGTTGATAGTTCGGGGAAAGAATGAGTATTTGTATCTATCCTTACTGGGATCTATCTCCCTTATTTCATCTTTGTGGTCTGATCTACCTTAGTAGTAATGTGGGGCCATAGTAATTCCTTTAGTGTCATCGTTAAACTCGTTTGTTCTGAACCTTACTAAAAGTCTAAGCCTCGCTTTTTTCACTTCCTATCTCAAGTGGTTCCCAGCCTAAATCCTCTAAGAGACGTGTCATACTATTGTTCTTATTCTGACAATTTTTAACGAATCTGGCGGATTTTCTCTGGGTTCTTTTTGTCAAATTTTCTCTCGAGGATCCCAAATACTTGCGGCATATTCCAAATGATAGTAGTATAATAGCATTATTGAAATGGAAATTTGTGAGAGGTGAGTCAAGGACATAAACGCTTATACAGCTCGTGAATGGAGATTTCATTCGAAATTATCTTGAAGTGTGTCAAGAAGAGCTCTTTCTTTTGGTTGGGACACTCTGATGATGACTTTGCCGTCTAGAATGCGCCTTGAAAGCCTTTTCTTGGGAGGTTCGCCAAGGGTACATATTTTAAGGTTGCTGGTTCCGCTAATGATAAAGTTGAGGTTCGCGTTGAATATTCTAGAAAGCAGTGTCCCTGTTCGGTTCCGTTCTCTTTTGTCAACTTACCTACTACCCATTTCCCGCTCGTTACACAGCCTAATCCGAAAATCCATAACACCAGCAAGGATAGGCCTCTTCTCTTTCTCTTTGCATCGACCGATAGTATCTGTCGACATCTATGCCGTCGAGTCGAAAGTCCCGTCATCTCGAGAACCTTCCGGTGAAATCGTTGCTTCCGTCATGATAAGGGATCGTCCGAGGGAGACGTCCGAAGTTTTAGGACGACTCTTACATACGTAGATCCCTTAATCCCACCTCCTCCCTCCCACCATCTCCGCCTATTGTTGGTCAGCTTTCGCTCGACCTCTCTCTCCTTTCATGGTCGGGTCACAAACGGACCAAGTTTCCTCATAAATCGCCTGAAATAATGACGACTGGCCTACTGAAATTATTGAATACGAGTTAGGATGTGGTACCACGTGCGATAAAACGAGACAAGAGGAGAGACTTAATTTTCCCGCCAGAGTTGTTATTCAAGCTCCAATCAGGAGAGAGCGCGGCGTATAAGCCTGATTGTTGATAACAAAAGAGGGCATTGCCTCAGGAACTGTAAACAAGTCGATTATACCACTCAAATATAAACAGGAGTTTGAGTAAATTATCGACCGAAGTTTTGATTCCGAGGAGGAGGAGGAGAATATCCTCTCCCTTACAACGTTTCAGATGAGGAAATTTTCCATTGTTCCCTTTCATGTTTTCATGTGCGAATTTTGCGAAAGTGTATTGGGAGAAGGGGCGCCACTATTTGAGTTTCGTCGGATCGTTCTTTTTCTCGGTCGAAATGTTGCGCGGAAACTTGACCCGTGTGGAACAGTAAGTGTACGGCTTTGGGTTTTACATTCTTTCCATCTCTGATAAGACTTCCGTAATGCGGCCTTTTCTTTCCCGACCCTGTAAGTTGATGATCTATTTTTAGAATTTTCTCTTTCGATAGAATAATAGCATTGAACGCATCGGTATATATATATATATATATATATATATATATATATATATATATATATATATATATATATATATATATCTTCTCTTTTACGGGTGGTGAACGAACACCCCCCACCCCCCGCCACACGCCCTTGTGGCGGCTTACGGGGTATTATGTAGATGCATATAATTTAACGTTAAAATAAATATTGTAATAATAAAATTTGTTATTATAGGAACACAAGTGTCACAGGTCTCGTAGTGGATTTAGGTTGGTGGGCGTAGATGGCGTAGTGGATGATAGGTGTCGATTGGAGGCTTTTGAAATGTGTGTGTGGAGAAGAATGGAGAAGGTGAAATGGACAGAGAAGAAAACAAACGAGGAAGTACTTGGTATGGTGGGCGAGGAAAGGGGTTTGTTGGGAGCGATCCTATGGAGGCAGGAAAAGTGGATGAAGGAGGTATTAATCGGTAGTGGGATGTTGAAGACTGTAATAGAGGGGAGAATGTTTGGCAAACGAGGAAAGGGAAGGAACAGGATAGGGATGTTCGACGTGATGAAGGGAGGCAGAAAGTACTCAGAGATGAAGAGGGACCTGATGTAGAGTAGGATGATGGATTTTGTGTTTTGTTAGGAGCCACAAAATATTTATTTGGTCGTAATGCCAATCCAAAACCTACCTTAACCGGTAGATTACTTTATAATAAGCCCTCTGTAACCGGCATTCGGATTCTTCAGGCGCCTCGCCATTAGCAGCACCAAAGTTACCCTTACGCAAGCAAAACAAAAACCCTTAGAAACCCTAATGCTGCTTTCATTCGATTTACTCTCGCTTCGTCGGAGAAAATTGCTGATTCTTACGGATCTTTTTTCTTAGTGCTCATTTCGAAACCAACTTCCCTTGCGGTGGACAGACACATCGCCCCTCCCGTCATTCGATTGCAGCATCCAGATCGGAATTCTCCCGAGAAACTTTTCCCGTGTCTCTCGTGAAATTAGCCTCCTCTTTATCTCTAACCTCTCCAGATTCATTCTCAGTGTACCTGCGTACGATTATTTTCCATTGCAGTCCGAAGTTATATATATAGTTACCCCGCCGCCGACCCCGGTGGCGGCGGGGTAACGTCCTCGTCTGCCATTCCAAGGGTCGCGGGTTCGATTCCCGCCTGGGTGCATTTTCCTCCACCTAGGGCTTGGGTGTTTGTAAATGTGACCATTGTTATCGTTGTTAATAGTTCGATGTAAAGGCCAGAATGTGCTGTTTTCGGACTTATACTGAATAAATAAATAAATAAACTAAATAAATATCACGCGGTCTTCCATTCGGGTTTAGTTTTATCTGGTGAATTTAAAATTGAAAAAAAGAAATAGTAAATACTTACCGGGAGAATTTGTCGCGCTTGAGGGCTGGATCCGACCCAGCGATGCTTACGAGAGCGATACTTTATGGTAAGTGTGGCCCGCGAAAGCGAGCGGTTTACCTCGCCCCGTGTCCCCACTGATTTGTGCCAGTCGCCCCCGGGCAATCATTAAGCGCGGGCGACGGCACCCGTCCGGCCCCGGGCCGACCCGATCGGACTCGCGTGGGTCGGTGAGGAATTATCTCCCTGAACGCGTATAAATATATATTACTCTCTCGGACACGGGGGGACACTAAATTCACGTCCCCCCCCCACAGTCCCCTCGGTGCCGTGTGTTATTTCACCCCTTGGGAATTTTTTTGACGACTTCCCTTTCCCACTTCCCCTCCCCCGCCCATTCCCTTCCCCCTTATCCGCCACCCACACCCCCTGCCACGCACCCCACGTAGTAAATCTCGCGTTTCCCAACCTTTTAAATCTTGGCCGGCGCTCATTATCGACGGAGCGTCGTGAATTCTCGCTCGCGCCATCTCACCCCCTCCCACCCCCTTTTCTCCTTTTTCCAAGTCGTTAAGAAACATCCCTTTCAGTCCCCCCCTCCCCCTCCCTTTCTCGCTCCGATGCCTGGCAACCACCTCAGCTGGCGTCATCGTGTACTCGGGCGCAGTTGTGATTTTATTCGGCCAATCAGGAATACATATTTCGACGCAAACAGCTTTTTTTGAAGTACCTAAATACCTGTACATATTGGCGCCCAGTTTAGACGTTTTGAACAATGGATGTTGTGACTGGAATACATGGCAAAACGTGTGTGCCTGTCATGGTGGGATGCCTATTGCCGTACTGTAGAAGAGATTGTGATACTCTCTTCGCTTGGATTTGAGAGTGACGCCTTTGATTTTTATGACGGCAACATTATTCCCCGCCTTTGCGTGTTTGTGTGAGAGAGTGAGAGCTCGACGTGCAACTCAGGAGCCAGAATCCCTAGGATACAGAGCGCCGAGTGTGATTGCGATGGGTGATTGCGAAAGATGCGGGGTTTGCATAAAAATTATCGGTCACATTTTTATCCAGACGTATGCGTGAATTGCTGTGTTCAGACCGTCCGTTAAGTGTGCGCATGATCGTGAAGATCGTATATTGGCGTTGATAAGACGACAGTGGACACACCATCATTATTATTATTATTAGGTAATCTACTGGTTAATGTAGGTGTTTGGATGGACACAGCTACCAAATAAGTATTTTCTGACCCCTAGCAAAACACAACATCCTGCTTTACATCAGGTCCCTCTTCAGCTCTGAGTACTTTCTTCCTCCCTTCATCCCGTCCAACATCCCTATCCTGTTCCTTCCCTTTCCTCGTTTGCCTAACATTCTTCCCTCCATTACAGTCTTCAACATTCCGCTGCCGGTCAATACCCCCTTCATCCACTTTTCGTGCCTCCATAGGATTGCTCCCAACAAACCCCTCTCTTCGCCCACCATACCAAGTACTTCCTCATTTGTTTTCTTCTCTGTCCATTGCACCTTCTCCATTCTTCTCCACACCCACATTTCAAAAGCCTCCAATCTACGTCTATCCTCCTGCTTCAATGACCACGTTTCCGCGCTGTGCATAGCTACGCTCCATATCAAGGTTTTTACGAGTCCTTTCTTAACATCATTACTCAACGTCCCTGTCATCAACTCCTCCTCGTGAAAGTCTCTTCGCCTAGCGCAATTCTTCTCCTTACGTCCCTACTACTTTGACCGTGTTGGTCCAAAAACGCTTCCGAGATACCACACACCATCATCAATGAAGATTTGACGATGCGGAAGATCTGCGCTGCACTCGTCCTCTAGAAGGTCTTTGTACGGACGACCTAGAGAAGGGTCGATTATGCCTGCTAGTGAAGACCTTCTGCAACACTTTGAAGTAGAGTTTTTGGACAACAACAGACCACTATTTCCTATTCCCAAAAGTGAAATCCTCCCTCCCTCAAAGAAGCTTGCGCGCGTCCTATTAAAGTACCTTCCGCCTGCCGGGGAACCTTCTGTTCGTGGAGAAGCCGCTGGCAAAAGTGTGTCTATGCTCAAGAGATGTACTATGAAGAATTTTGAGGCATTGTAGCAATTTATAAAATGAATCTATTTTGTCGAAACGTTTCCCGATACTTTCATACAATACTAGTACTCGTATATCAGGAATTTAGCAACTCAAAGAGAAAATACAGTGTGACGTAAAGGGCGATTTCTGACAATATTAACTAAACGTTAGCACCGAATGAGGACTTGGTGGAAAAATGGAAAGCGGCGCTGTCGTCTTAGTAAGTGGCGTTCATGAAATGAATTGGCTTGGGGTGTGAGCGTTTAATGTGACCGTGTTTAAAAATAGCGCGCAGTTAACTAACGAGTGCCTTTCATCATTTCTTCGTGGTCATGCTCGTATGATCTTAGCGTGTGTTATGGGAAGTGTTCTTCTTATTTATTCGAGCAAGCATTGCAAATCTTGACTTGCATTAATCCACCCAGCAGTCCATCGATCGCAATTGAAGTCATTAGAGTGGATTTAAAGAATTTCTCAGAATCATTGGATTTCATGCCCTTGACAATACGCTGTCGTCCTCTTCTATTTTTTTCCAGTTCAATGCTTAGGGACTGAGGTGGGGGGGGTGCTTCCTCTTCTGTCTTAAACAAGAAAGTCTCAGAGGCAGTCAGAAAAAGGGATGATGGCCTATCAATAGTTGTGCCATCGTCTCATGGTAGGAACATAAGATCGAAAATATAAAAAAAATCCTCAATAGGGTTGATCAAATAGGCAAAATTGCCCTTTGAAATCCTCGGTGGAAGTTTCTAAGAACGAATTCAATAGTTAAATGATGTCAAATTGAAGGCAATGTATTGAAACAGGAAAAACGGTATTTCTTTAAGAACTAGTATTCAGATTTTCTGTTAATTTCCATGAATATATTAAACAGTATTTCTTTTTTTCATCGACCGGCCTTAAGTCTCAGGGCGAACCGAGCATATTTGCCCCCTCACGGTTCCGAGAGAGGTCAAAGGTTAAAAGTACTAAGGCACTTGTAGTACAGTCTCCTTCTCCAGTACTTCCCCTTAATTATTTCCCCAGTGAGCTCTCAAAGCGAGGGTGAAACGCAAGGAGGCTCGGGTGCCTGGGACGTGGTGTTCGCTTAACCTTACGAGTCCTTTCCCTCCTCTCCTCCCAGTGAAAATGGCGCTGAAAAATACTGCAATTTCACGAGAAAAGAAATGTGCATCTTTTCACATTTGACATAATGACCATTAGGAGCGGCAACTTCTGCAGTACTGCATTTTGCCAGCCTATACGATTGAAATGGTGACCATTTTCCAACGTGGTTACCAAGGTGACGCGGAAAATGTGATTTTTTCGGCAAAAGGGTTCAAATATGGAGGGTTCGTTTCCCGCGTTGTTTACCGGGGCCGTAGAAGAGGGTGCTAGCAGTACGCCTGATGCTCGCCTAATGAGTTTAATGGTATCTATCATTTGTTATGTTTTTTCCATTTTACATCTACGTCTACACAATACAAGCCGCCGCAAGGGCGTGTGACCTCATCTCAACCTATTGCTTACCTTTGATTCCAATGGTCACATCTACTAATTATCTCTTAATTCTATACGAGGATTGTCAAGAAAGTAACACGTTTGGGCCCAGGGCCCATCTTGCTGTCTAAACATCCCTACACTAAGTGTATATCCTGCTGTGGTAGTAACCTAACACCCCCCGCCACACGCCCTTGCAGCGGCTTTTGGGGTATTGAGTGGATGTGGATAACTCGAGCACTGTATATAATTATCATCATCATCAGAATTTCAATCCTATGATTGGTTTACTGAAGCCTTCCATTGTACTCTATTTAAAGTCAATTCCCTCAATCATTGATACTTTCTCTGTTTTACGTTCTTCTTAATTTGTCCTGTGTACTTGTCTCTTGGTCTTCCTTTCGGATTTTTCCCTTCTATTATATTCCTAATCAATCCATTGTGCCTCAAGGTGTGTCCAATCCCCATCTATTTGTTCTTTGCTGTGGAGCTCTCCATATGGTCCTTTCCTCTTCTGCTCTCCTATGTGTGTACTTCATCGTTCCTCACTTTGTCTGTCCATTTAATCTTCAGCATTCTCCTCCAGCACCATGTTTCCAAGGCTTCAATTCTTCCTTGGTCCACTTTTCCAATATTCCATGTCTCCAATCCGTAGAGTGCCATGCTCCACACGAAAGTTTTGGCCAACTGCTTCCTTGTTTGCAATCATATGTTCTTTGAACATAGTAATTGGCGTTACTTCATGAATGCGTTCTTAGCTTGGGCTCTTCTTCGCTTGATGTCGGTCGATCCCATGTTATCCTGCTATCCAGGTAGATGAGGGATTCCACTTGCTCTTGTTTCACCCCTCCAATTGCGATATCTGCATTCAGCTTCTCTCTTCCGCACATAAGGATTTTAGTTTTCTTATTGTTGATGTTCATATTATATTCTCCCAGTACTTGGTACATAGCACTTAAAGTTGCTTGAAGGTCCTCTCGCGTTCCCGCGACTACTACAACAGAGGAAGACTACCTGAGGACGTCGAGGAGAGTGTATTGATTGCAGTACCGAAGAAAACTAGGACAGATCAATGCGAAGAACCGAGAACATTTAGCCTGACTTCTCACGCATCGGAAATACTTACTTGGATAATCAGCCGACGAATAGAAGGAAAGCCAGGAAAATTTCTTATCGAGGAAAAACCGAGGAGCAAGAGTGGTAGTAGGAGAGAATACTCAGCTTGAGGGTACTGCCTGACAAATTGATCCATGTAAACAAGCCATTACATGTGGCATTCGTGGACCTGGAGAAGGCCTTCGACAATGTCAAATGGAACAAAATTATCAAGGTACTAGAAGCGCATGGAATGGGCTACAACGACAGAAGACTAATCCATCACCTCTACAAGAATCAGATAGTAACCATGTAAATGAAAATCGGAAGGGAAATCGAAGCCAAAATAAACAAAGGAGTTCGACAAGGATGCAACCTCTCGCCAGCACTATACAACGCATATCTAGAAGAGGCAATAAAGGAAGCACAAGAATTGGGCATCAAAGGAGTCAAGGTGAATGGCGAAGATATTAACACGCTGCGGTTCGCAGACGACATCGCATAAGTAGCAGAGACGCGAGAGGACCTGCAAGCAAACCTGAATACTATGGACCAAGTACTGGGGGAATATAATATGAGCATCTTAGCTATGTCAACGCGAGTTATACAGTTTAAACATATTGGAATATCCAAGGAACGTGTCGGCTTCATTATTGAACGTTTGGGATACCGTAAAATCTGTGCACTATGGGAACGTTAATTCCACATGCCTCCTAGAGTGCTTCTGAAGGTCATTTTTTTTGTGGTCTCCAAGCATGTGGGCATTAGTTTTCAGCATGACCCTTGTATGTACGTCATGTACGCCTTCATTGTTTACTGCTACTTTTTTTAAGGCCGCGATAGCCAATATGAGCAAAGAGCAGGGGGGGGGGGAGAGCATAAGATAGAAGAGCTACCACAGCCAAAGAAAATTAGCAATAAACAGTGACTCTTTGAGAGCGACTGACAACAATCTTTGCATCGAAATACTAATGAATGAGACTAGTGGCAACCCTAGAAGCACCACACAATGCAGCCATCAGTCGCAATGCATATTTTTTTTCTTGTAGAAAATTGCAGCCTTCGTCAAGAGATATTCTACCAGTAAAATACCTTCCGCCAGTCTTCTCTTTGTGGAATAACTGACACAGTAAAATGTTAAAACTTCATTGATTCTAGAAGTAATACGTGATATACTGTACCTGAAAATGAACTTACGTTGATATAGAGGGAGTTAGCGTGTTTTGCTTGCGTGAGTGTGCGAGACATGTTAATCCTTCTTCATTCATTCCACCTCAATCATGAACTCAATGATCTTACTATGACGCATCTCGCTATCTCGATTATCGCAACAGGAACTGAAAGACAGAGATAGGTATTCATTAAAAAATAAAAATAATGACATCGCTTCGAGATAGCATTCTTTTAATCAACCATTTATAAATTCGTAAGATTAGAGGTGGAATTTTGAGTTAATTTCGTAATTTACGTTATCTTCCATCGTTCGTCTCTTAATGAGTGTAGCTGGAACAATCACCAAGCCCAATCTATTTTACCGTTCTGGAAAAAATACTCGGTGGGTAGTGATCATAAAACAAACGAACGAGTTTTGGAAGTTTCTATCTATTCCAAAATGTATACTGAATATTAACGATAACCAATACAGAATAAAGATGACTGAAATTTAATGAACGATAGAATTGATAATAATTTTACGAAACTAACTGATATGTATCAAAATGTAACTCGAACGAATCAAGCACCAAAGACGATCTTAAATTTAAGATATATTGAAAAAAATCACGTTTTTCATGGATAAGGACGCACGCCAGAGCCACTACTTGAATATGCTATTAATTCTAGTGAGAGAGCGGCTAGCGGTATGAAGAAAAAGGTTTCATTCATTGTTCCAGATGATAATTAGGATCAAGAAGGGCTTCCATTATCTCATTCAGCCCAAAGAATTCTTCTAAGCCTGGGCGTCGTCCAATGCCGCACTTGCGAACGCGGAATCCACCTGCAAACTTTCACGGAGAAAGACGGGACGGGCTTGACAACAACAGGGATTTGGAGCGCCGTTAATGATATACTTCTTCTTCAGACTTAGTGAGAGAATCAGAACGCAGGGAGGGTAGGGGTAATTGCGTCATCCTTCAACCGCCCTTAGAATACAGAAAGCACTTCATGCAGTACTTCCAAATCACTGTTTGCTTGGATGCATCAGCCTCCCCTTCACCTCGTGAATGAGGTCAGGTATAGTTTTGTGTTAGCGCTGCACGTGTCCTTTCCCACGACACAGGAGCCGGGGGCCACCGGGATGTCCCTGCAACGCTTTTCACCACCGGGAATCGAACCAAGGGTCTCAGGTTCTGCTACATCCACCGATTCCGTCCACACCACAGTGTTCCGACCGCGAGCCTTAAGAGAGGACCCTAGGGGCGGGCGTTGGTGGTGGGGGGGGGGAGGGGGGAAGTAATTGAGCACAAGGTGGGTGCATAGATACATTCGCACAAGGGCCCAGGCTCAAAATGCCCATGCACAACTCTGCGGGATGAGCACTCAGGAGAGAGTGGAATGGATTTATCATCGCCCACTGCGGCGACATTTTCGTCTTCACCTGACCCACTTCTCCCCTCTGGCATGGCACGAGAGGGGGGCGAGGGGGGAGGGCGCCATTGGGAGTCATTCGGCCTCGGCGTCCATTAGGGCCGCGCGATCCTGAAAAGCCGTCGGCCCACACGCGAACTGAGCTCGGTGCACAAGAGAAGAGGAGTCGCGTCGAAGGACCACTTCTCTGCTCACACGTCACTTACGTCCCATTATATCACCGTGGCAATTGCATCACTCTTGTTTTCCTCGCCGAATTAAAGTGAACATGGGAATGAGGAGGGAAATGAGTGTCCTGCAAAAAGGGACGTTCGTGTAATAAATTAGTGTAGAATGTACCCAAGAAATAAATGGCGTAGAATATGGTTTTGGTTGACTTAGTGTGTAATTGACTCAGTTTTTCTTGAGTGTCACAAGGTATTCCGCTCGTCTATGTCTCCATTCAGACATTCATGGGTAATACATGCACTGATATTTCTAATCAACGATTACTATATCGATAATAACAATGCAATATAATATATAATAAATTAGTTAATAGTTTTTAAAATATAATAAAGCGTACACTGCTGTATTATGTATATCTAAGAAAAAGAATGCTCTTCAGCGACGGCAAAAATGCATAAAAACATTAATTAAACATTTATACAAAGAAACACAGAGAAGGGATATCTAGTAGACGTTTCGACAGCTGTGCCGTCGAAACGTCAACTAGATATTATAGTGTCCTTTCTCTGTATTTCAGCGTAAAAATGTTTAAAATCAACATTTATCTATGTATATATGAATATATATATATATATATATATATATATATATATATATATATATATATATATACCACTATGATTATATCTCGTAGGTATATACTTTAAAGTACAATTCTTAGCTTTCAAAAGTATACATTTATTTTTCAACATAGTCACCAATTAAGGCTAACACATTTCTCCCAACGTGTAACACGTTTTTTCATTCCATCACTGAAAAAATCTTCCGACTTTTCTCGAATCCAGGACTTGACAACTGCCTTCACCTCATCATCCGAGGTGTAATGATTACCCTTGAGGCATATCTTGAGTTAAGGACAAAATAAAAATCGCAAGGCGCCAGATCGGGAGAATAAGGAGGATGTGGAATCGGTCCAAATTTCGGGTTTCGCAGCGGCTCTCCAGTTGAGCGCGAGGTGTGTGGACGAGCGTTGTCATGTTCAAGATTATTGACGCCAGGCTGCCTTTAACGTTCCTCGGAGATATTCCAATATGGTTTGCGATACGCTTTTGAGTGATTCGCCGGCCATCTTGAATCAAATCTTCGACGAGTTTGCGATATTTATCGTCTGTGGCAGTGATCGGATGTCCACTGCGTGTTTCATCTACAATTATGTCTTTTCCAGACTCGCAACCACCAAATTTTACTACCCATCGATTTACAGTAGATCTATCAACAGTATCGTCACCATAAACAGCCTTTAAACGACGATGAATCTCAGGAGGAGTCACTTTTCCGGCAGATAAAAATTCGATAACAGCACGCTGTTTAACTCGCGACTAGAACACGTCTCCATACTTCCGCTTCTCAAAATACACTGGATGAATCTAGCAACCTCAAACCTGCGCATGCGTGTTGAGGGGGAATGTTACTTCCACATGCCACCAGTATTGCTTCTGAAGGTCATTTTGTTTGTGGTCTACAAGCATGTGTGCATTCGTTTTCAGGCTACCCTCGCATTTATTCCTAAATGCATCTGGTTCTTCTTTTCCGAATCTTCGACCATATGGTTTTCTTAGCTTACGCCTTGCTGGGTATTTCCTCACTTCCGGCGCTATCATATGTTCTCCAGTATCCGCTTATTAGCGCCAATATGTCAAGTTCTTCTATATTCCAACCTTCTTCTTTCAATTGCTCTTTCCATACCTCCACGTCTCTAATCCGTAGGTAGTCACGATCCAGAACCATAGCTGTAAGTCTGTATATTTTGATAAGCCTGAGAAAATGGGAAAGTTGTTTTATTGAAATCCGTTGTATTTAAGTAACTCAGAGTATAAAAAAATATAAATCAAGTAGCAATAATTTGAAAATTTCTAGTTGATTCAAAATTTCTTAATTATTAAGTAGCATCTAGCTCTTTATTACTCACAGTTGTAGTCTTCCACGTATGGAAACTTTCCATTGGCTGAGAAAAGAAAAACAATTTAAATTTCCTCGCCGAGTTTTCATTTTATTTATCTACATTTCATCACATCGTATCACCTTCAGATTACGTTAAAAATTGAATTGTAAATTAAAAGTATTTTTCCCTTCTATTATTTTTTGCATGTGTATCATTTGATTGTACTTTACAGTAAAAATATCTCGTCAAATACAGAGAAGAATATTTGCAAGACAAATTGCGATGCATATGAGCTTCCTCCAATAAATAATGCGTATGAAAAATTTCCCACAGAAAAAATAATTTTTTTCATTGAAACCCTCGAAAGATCTGCACGTTCGGTAAAGTAATAGCTGTGACAACCCCGATAATTTCAACTTGCGAAGTCAATGGCTTACATATCCCTTTTTACATACTTAATTATTAAGAATTACGTTCTACAGAGGCGACTGTCGCTAACTTGCGTTCTGCGGATTGTACTTCTTTAAGAAGTGTCCAGGGAAAAGGGAAACGGCTGCTAAGGATGCCGATCAAAGGGTAGACCGGGAAAATAAGGAATGCGAAAACATCGAGAAGTCTGCGTGAAAAGAGAGGTTTATGTGAGATGCAAGAGAGATGGTTTCAGAGAGCAATCCAGACTCTTGACTTTTAAGAAAGGTTCAGAACAAACGAGTTTAACTATGACACTGAAGGAATTATAATGGCCCCACCCTACTTAGGTAGATCAGACCACAAAGATAAAATAAGGGAGATAGATTCCAGTACGGATAGATACAAATACTCATTCTTTCCCCGAACAATCAGGAACCATAATAGTAATAAACCGTAGTCATTTTAGAAACATTAAAAACATTTAATTTACAAATGAAGACAAGATAAATGGTTGCGTAGACATAAGGTATACTCGTAGGTGCATGTGTACGTTAGTTGATAATATATGTATTTGCATGTGTGTAAGCTATGAAGACTTTTGCATGGATATATACGATTTTGTGTGTGTAGATTGGTATGAATTTGTTGGTTTTGCATGTGGTTTTACTCTAAATTACGGGTGGTGTCCTAACATCCCCTGCCACACACCCTTGGAGCGACTTGAGGAATGCTATGGAGATGTACATCTTTATGTGTGATACTCGAGAGAGCTTGCCCGTAGATTTAACGCGTGTGGATGCCCCAAGTTAAGTCGTTAGTTATAGTAACACTTAGGGATTTTACCGAGTCAACTACTAGTAGATCAACTACCAGTTAGTATGTAAACAAATCCCGTTGATCTTTGAAAGAAATTTACCGCCGATCATTTAATGAGGTTTAATGACAATCCCCATTTTGAACGCCATTTAGAAATGCAATCTAGATCCTGTGCTGGTATTAAACGATCCTTATCCTTAGATATATCCCGATAAATCACCGATAAATATCCTCCCTTATCACTCACCCTTCCCACATGGTGGTGCTCTCACCCCCTGCCACACACCTTTTTGGTGGATCGCGGGATATTTAAATCGATGTCGAAGATGCTGAAACTGGGCTGGTAGTCTAAATTGTGGAGCAGTTGATAGTCGTGGAGGATCTTTACATCTGCATCTACACAGTACCCCGCCAGCCGCCGCAGGGACGTGTGGCGGGGGGTGTTTGGTCACCACCCGTAAAATAGAATAAAACCTCATGCAAAAGGGAATCATGTTATCTCTACGCTAATATTAGTTTGTTCATACACTCGACAAATCTTAATCACGCGATAGAAAGTACTTGAATGCAACGATATTTAATAACAGGATACGTATGTACAAATCATGCTGTATAACTGTTAAAAAGATGAGTGTTAAATAAAAAGAATAAAATGCAGGAAGAAATATGCAGTATATCGACAAATATACACTCAACCAATTCTAATTATCTCCTACGCGATGTCTGTCATGTCTAATATGATCTCTAATGGTTCGAGTAAAAAAAGACAGTTTAAATCGAGTTGGGGCCTGTAATATGTCCTTAACATCCTCAGATAAGTAACCTGCCTCAAATTTACGCCGTAAATTCAACCTTTATTTAAGCCTGAGGTCGACTAGAGTCAACTCCCATCCTAATTCCTCCAATAGTGTCGTGTCACTGCTGCCTTACATGGGATAATATTGGGAGTGACTGGGGCGAGCAATTAAAAAGAATATTTGAGGAGTAATGAAAAATGAACGAAGGCGTTGAAGTGGTGTCCGTGGCTAATCAAAACATTAGGCGTGAAGACTTAATGGGAGGAATAAATGAAGGAGAAGGACCTGCATGATGATTGTGAAAGTGTTATTGGTGCTGTGGAACTTGCGAGGCTGTCTTGAATGGATCATTCTGCGACGGGTGATGGGGTAGAGAGAGCGGGAGACGGGGGGAGAAGCAGCTTTGTTTTTAAAAAAAAATCCAGTACCCCTTTCTGGAAAAATCGGACTCGGATTAAAGCGGAGCGGCGGCCTCTTGGCGTCCAATAGCAGACAGAATGCGACTGCTTACTCAAACCCTGAATTATGGAGTTCATTTTTAAAGGAAGGTGTTAATCGGCGTCAGGAATGCTCATTCGGCGTTTTACATCTCTGGCTGTTAAACAAGGCCTGAGACAGCTGGGAGAGTGCACTACTCGTTCGGCCCGAGTCAATCATTTGCTAGGGTGAACCGCCGCCTTTTATATATTGATACGAGGCAAGGCGCAGCACGGGTGGTGCGGGTGGATATCAATTTTACACGAGTGAATGATGATGGGTGGCGGGGAAGGGTCTGATGGACCTCGCCAGCGGAACGTTTTGGTTGGCGGTCCTGCCACCACCGACCGATCTGTTTTCGCGGAGGGGCAATTTTATTTTCGAATCGCGTTCCCAATCGAAGCAGCCGTCCCTGAATATTAATCATTTTTTGAAGACTACAGCCTTTCCCTCATCCGCGTTGCCTTTTATTACTCTCGAATCGTTTCGATTCCTTGAATCCTCCCACTTGAAATAAGAAGAGAACAAGCGAGACTTATGACTTTTAGAAAGGTTCCGAACAAACGAGTTTAACAATAGCACTAAAGGAATTACCAATAATTGCCCCACACTACTTAGGTAGATCAGGCCACGAAGATGAAATAAGGGAGATAGATTCCAGTACAGATAGATATAAATACTTATTCTTTCCCCGAACAATCAGAAATCATAATAGTAAGAAACCGAAGTCATTTTAGAAACATTGAATTTACTAGTCGGAACAGAATTAAACATTGCGTGGACATAAGGTACATTCGTTGGTGTATGTGGTTGTTAGTAGTTTGTGTGTTTGCATGTGTGTGGGTTTAAAGGGTTTTTGCATGAATGTATACCATGTTTTGTTTGTGGATTGTATAAATTTGTGAATTTTACATTGAGTTTTTTCTTAATTACGGGAGATACCCTATCACCCCCCGTCACACGCCCTTTTGGCACCTTGCGGGCTATTAGGTAAATGTATGAGTAGATTATGCTAAATTTGCATCTACAGTAATGAGGTATTTATAGAGAGTCGTCATTGCACAGATTCGGTCATAACATTTGCTAGATATCCTTGTTCTCTAAAAGAAAAAGTAGTTTCTTTTATGGATAAAAAATCCCTCGTATGTTAGAGTGTCCCATGACCGCGTCCGTCAGCGTCAAAGGGTGTTAATTCTATCTCTTGAGCCCCTGATAAATATCCTTAAAGTTTTCGCCCTTTTAATTTCAGCATTGCTGTATCGTTTTAGTGTCCTCGTTTTCTTTCCGTTTCCGCGTGATTTTTTTGCACTGATACATAATTCAATGTTAACTGTGTATTTTACCGTTTGCATTGATTTATTCGGTTTGGGTTTACGGGGGAATCGACACAGAAGGCTTCCAGCGATCCAATTTAAATTTTATTTATTTTTACAAACCGAACGGTGAGGAAGGATATCGGAGAAGTGTTGGAAATGGATGGGAAAGAGAGATAGCCGGTGGAGGTAATTCGAAAAGTTAAGAAAACATGTTAGGGGGAAATATTGAGAGGTTGATGGGAAGTTGGAAGGTTGTGAAAGCAGTGAAATAGGTTTCAGACACTAATCCTAGGTGAGTATCCTAGTAGAAGAGAGAGAGAGGAACTAAATAAGAATTTTGTGAAGGAAATGGCGACTTCGTGGATTAACTGACTGGCCAATAAGGTTTATACCAATATTTATACGAAATATTATCACCCGACTGAGGTGACACCTCCAGGAGCAAGGACGATACTGTCTAAACCACTCGATAACGATAGGTATTTTTTTTAAAAAAAGAAGAATTTATTCATTTCGTATCTTCCAAATCCGATCGGCCTCTGCGGTATATCCTTCGCTTTTATTTTCGTATCTTTATTTTGCCACGTTTTCCACCAATAAGGTATTCATAGCATGGATATTATGTATATAGGTATTGACTTTCATGCGCATACGCCCGGCAAAGCCTGCTTATGCAAATCCACTGTTTCTCGTTGGGTTTTACGTAACATATGTCCCAATACCCTTTTAACCTTCGTACTGATCATGACACGTCCATGGCGAATGTTTGGCATTTGCCACTGCCCCCGCTTTCGACGTAATATGAGGAGGCGAAGCGCATTGCTGATCTCTGTGAGGGCTCTGTCGAGCAATGAGTCGCAACCATGCAGCCCTTTCATTTTTTGTAAGTTTTCGCAAATACCACGAAAGAAGAAACGTGGAACGAAAAACCTGCGAAAACCCTTGTTTTCAAAGGTTTTTCACACCCCTTTTACTCTTCGTGGGTGTTTTCCTGCGTCGGTTTTAACTCGTCGAGCAATGCCACGCTCTCCCTAGCTTTTCCCACAAACCTCATTCTTTCCATAGACTTTCTTTATTTCATTGTTCTCTTTATTGATTGTCATTTACTTTGAGCATGTGTTTATGTGTAGGTGTATCCTTATTTTATAAATGTATAAGTATGTATATATATATATATACTATATATATATAATTAGGTAATTTACCGGTTAAGGTAGCTTTTTGGATGGACGTAATTACTAATTAAATAATTTTTGACCCCTAGCAAAACACAACATCCTACTCTACATCTGGTCCCCCTTCAGCTCTGAGTACTTTCTTCCTCCCTTCATCCCGTCCAACATCCCTATCCTGTTCCTTCCCTTTCCTTGTTTGCCTAACATTCTTCCCTCTATTACAGTCTTCAACATCCCACTACCGATTAATACCTCCTTCATCCACTTTTCCTGCCTCCATAGGATTTCTCCCCACAAACCCCTCTCTTCGCCCACCATACCAAGTACTTCCCTGTTTTCTTCTGCCCATTTCACCTTCTCCATTCTTCTCCACACCCACATTTCAAAAGCCTCTACGTCTACCCTCCTGCTTCACTGACCACGTTTCCGCGCCGTACATAGCTACGCTCCATATCAAAGTTTTGACGAGTCTTTTCTTAACATCCTTACTCAACGTCCCAGTCATCAACTCCCTCCTCCTTGTGAAAGCCTCTTTGCCTAGTGTAATTCTTCTCCTTATGTCCCTACTACTTGGACCGTGTTGGTCCAAAACACTACCGAGATACGTAAACTGTTCTACCTGCTCTAGTTTTTGCCCTCCTATTTGAATGTTTAGCTTTGCCTTTTTATTTCTAGAAAATCGCATAATCTTTGTTTTATTAATATTGATTTTCATTTAATACCTGTCGCACTGAATTTCCAATTCACGCAGCAATTCTTGCAACCCCTTGGCTGACTGACAAACTAAAGCTTGGTCATCAGCAAGCCTAATTGAATTTACGAATTCCCCGCCGACTTTCATTCCTACCTCCAGTTCTTCCCATGCCTCTTTGATGATTTTCTCTGCATACAGGTTGAACAGCAACGGTGATAATGGGCAACCCTGCCTTACACCTCTTCCTAACACTGCCCAACCGGACTCCCCGTTCCCCACCCGCACCTGAGTAGTCTGGGACATGTACAGGTTGCGGATTAGCCTCCTTTCCCACCAATTTATTCCTATTTTCTGCAATATACTCATTAGTTTTCCCCAATTCACTCTATCAAACGCTTTTTCAAAATCTACGAAACAGGCAAATACCTCCTGGGTGTATTCTATATTCCTCTCGATTAATAATCTCATTACTGCAATGGCATCACGCGTACCTCTCCCCTTCCTAAACCCAAACTGATCATCCCCTGAGTAATCATTTGCCCTACTCTCTATCCTTTTGTTTATGATCCTGAGAACAACTTTAGCTGCGTGGGATATCAAACTTATTGTCCTGTAGTCCTCACATGATGTACCCTTTACCTTTTTCGGAATAGGAACTATAACTGATCTCACAAAGTCTTCCGGCCAGATTCCTTCGTCATAGAAACTACGAATGAGCCCATATAGCCTCTTCCTCCCACATTTTCCTAAACATTTGTATAGTTCCGCGGGAATGTTATCCACCCCCACGGCCTTATTTAGTTTCATCTCCCTTAATGCCTTTTCTATCTCATCGTCTAGTATGCTTGGACCTAAGCTATCTTCCTCTACGTCATATCTTTTTCAATGTGTAACTTTCTAGGTCGAAGTCCTTTACCATGCAGGTCTTCTATATACTCCTTCTATGTCTCTTGGATCTTTCCTGTGTCAACTATTACCTTACCCGCCTTATCTATAACTGTCAGCATAGAGATACCTTTCTTACTTCCCGATAACGATTTAACTTTGCTGCACCGATTTCACCCTTCCTCTGCAGACTTTCCATATCCTCGCACTGCGTCTTCCAACATGCTTCTTTTGCTTTATTTTGTTGCCCGCCTCAATTTATTGTTTAATTCTTTGTGCTTCATTTTGCCCAACTCTGTATTTGCATTATATATATATATATATATATATATATATATATATATATATAATATCTTCGAAATGGAACGCTCTTCGGCGACACACAAATATATAAAAACACATGTAGATTTTTAGAATATAGAGACACAAAGAAAGGACACTCACAATTTGTTATTTTACGTTTCGACAGCACGGCTGTCGTCTTCAGATTCTGAAGACAACAGCCGTGCTGTCGAAACGTAAAATAACAAATTGTGAGTGCCCTTTCTTTGTGTCTCTATATTCTAAAAATCTACATCTGTGTTTTTATATATTTGTATATATATATATATATATATATATATATATATATATATATATATATATATATATATATAGATTAATTATAAGCACAGTAATCAACCCGATGGTTGGTTTAGTAGTTGATGGTAGAGTTCACCCAGTACTAAGCCCGACAGCGTGTGCAATTCACACATCAGGGTAGGGGGGCCAGTTCCTTTCCCTGTACCGGTTATGGTCTCCCAGGAAGACCTGGTACCCGAACAATGACATAGCTTGGGTGGGGCTGCAGGTGCATTGAGAGGCTTGTCCGGGAATTGAACTTGGGTCCTCCGGTCAGTAGTCCAATGCCCTACCCGCTGGACTGCCGCGACCCGCTATGTGTACATATGAATGTAACTCTAAGTTTAATGCCTGATTGAATATGTATACGACGATGAGTTAAATGGAAGAATGAACTATTAGGTCTCAATTTCGCCCAAATGAAGATCTCTATAGGAAATAGAAAGGTATTGGGGTTATATGGTAATCTTATTTTTTTGTGGTCTAATAAGTATTTTTAGTCTCCAATCTGAAAACGTCAACTATTTAGGCGGATTATAACGCAAGTATTTACCCCGTGAGATGCGTTTATTTGCCGAAGTTGAAATATTGGTTTGCCGTTATATCCATTATCCTTAGGACACATCAGCATCATCGGATGACGTAAGTGCTAAGCAACGCTGTTACGTTACTTGGCAATTAGATTTTAACTTAAATAAGTGCCTAGTTGAATGATTTTTTTGGAAATGGAGCACTTTCCTCCCGAATGCCTACTGCGCCATAAACACCGAAATGGAATGTGGAGACTCAATTAAATACTTGAGCCTTACCCTCACTCACGACCTCCCCTGGGTGAAAGACATACGGGGAATATGTGGACAAGGTAAGAAAAAAGTCTGTTTTATTAGAATAGTGCTAGGTAAATTAGATGAAAAGATTAAAGAGAAATATTAGGCCTCATTTAGAATGTGCTGCTAGTATATGCGATCCTTATGAAGTTGGATTGATTGCCGAATTGGATCGCGTGCAGCGAAGAGGGGCTAGATTTGTGAAACGCTGTGACGATAAACTTAGTAGCGTATTCAAAATATTAGAGGAGCTAGGCTTGGAATCACTCACGGAGCAAAGGTCAAATTACTGTTTGAAGCTCTCGCATTAATTGGAAGGACGTCTCTTTAGCGGTGATGTTGAAAATGCATTATTATCCCCATCGCACTACGGTAGGGGAGATCATGCCAATGAAATTAGAGAGAACAAGTGTAGAAGCGATAGATTTAAGGTATCATTTTTTCCACGAACGATAGGGGATCAGAATAACATTGTTCTATCACTGTTGGATCATGTTCGGGTAAAATTATTCTGGTCTGTATCCACCCCCTGCCACACACTCTGGCGGTGGCTTGCAGGGCAGGGCATGAATAAATAAATAACGGAACAACGATTTGCCCCCTTCGGGTGATGTTAGATAAGCTAGGGAAGGGGAGGGGAGGATTACGTTTCCATAGTTGAATGAAAGTGAGTAGTGGGCGAGTGGACCATTGACGGAAAATTCGTTGAGTGAGGAAATACCATTCGTTTGATCATTTTTGCATATATCTCTCACTCTTTCCTGGAATAGAAATACCCTCGGAATCATCGGATACTATCGCAAATTGCACGGATCTCCCAGTAAATAAATTTTACCCTTAATTATTTGGAAAAAAGTACAAGTTAGATGAACTGGGAAGGTTTTTCAATCGTAAAAAAAAATCGCGAAAATTCTACCCATTGCTCGGTCTTCACATTCCTTGCATCGTTCGCGTGCTCGATGGAACTGCTGTTCCCCTTATACCCTGAGTGCAAGCTGCCCACCGGCCGTGTAAGGATTCATCTTCCCCCCTTTGAAATCCCCTCGGCTCGCGAGTATTGGATTACCCCAGGGGGGGAAGGGTGCTCGACGATTCTCCCGCTGCCCGCGACCCCCTTTTCCTCCCCTTCGCTCTCGTCCTATTCCCGCCTTTGCACACACTCAAAAGCACAAGGCACTTCACCGGAGACAAAGACTCCCTTTCTCCCTTCCCTCTCCGTCGCCCTATTGTCGTCTTAGTGCCTCCTTCTCCCCTCCCCACTCCCCTCCCCCCCTCTCCGACCCCCCCCTCCCTTCCCCCCTCTCTCTCCTCGGCGTGTCCGCGGTTTCCAAGACTACTCAGCCTCGCGTCGACGAGCGTCCGCCACCTCCCCCGCGGGAACAAACCCAGCATTCCGCGCCTGTCTTTGCCGGCCAGTCCTCGTGTGATCGCAGGTCGGAAAGGAGGAATTCCTCTCGCCGCCGTCCTCCTCTCTTTCCTCCACAGTTCGAGGTTGAGTTGAGGCTCTGTGTCTGTAGCCGGCCGAAATCATTCCGAGTCGGTGACCGAGGAGAGTGAGCGACTCCTCTCGAGGAGAGATTGTCGCGGGCTGTTCGAGCGCGTTGAGGAAATCCGGAACCGTTTCGTATTCGCGACCACACGTGGCCTCATTGGTTACCCGACGGGAATCATTCCGATCGGTTACCGACGCAAAAAGCCCTTCTGCTTCCCCCTTATTCCTTTGTGACGTTTTCATCAAGTTCGACTTTCAAACTCGAGTGTTGCGACGCCTCTCGGCGGGAGGAGGATATCCGGGCCCACGGCGAGCCGCGGCGTCCCTCCGGGCGAAGACGGAGTGGCCGGCACACGTGCTAAGAGGTGAAGAAGCCACCAGCCCTTCGCGTTCATTTCTATCCCCCCTCCCTTCTCCCCCGGCCTGGCATCCCGCCGTCCCCGGCCGACGGAGCCTCTCTCCCCGCGCTATCTCCCGGCGTCGCCTCCGAAACGACCGACGATGCCCTTCCGGTCTCTCCACTCCGTTAGTGCGGAAGTGATGCGAAAGTGAATTGCATGACGGAGGCGACCTTTCCCTCTCGTCCCTCGACCAGGGAGCTCCCATTGTCTTTGTGTGTTTTCGGCAGGACTCGTCCTGTTTCTTAAAAATACTAAAGTTTAAGTGACTCCTACGTACCAGGTCACCTCTTTATCCGTTTTCAGTGAGTTCTTTTTTACGTCTGCGATTGCGAATCGTTGGATTTTTCCTTCTGGAAGCGATTTTCGACATCCTGGTAGGGGAGTTTCGAGACGGCTGCTTTGTCTCCTTCCTTGGACAACAAATCTGCTGCATCCGTCCTCATTAGAGTACATAGATTAATTCCCACTTCTTAACTCCGTCTGACAGGTAAGAGTCGAAATACAACAAATTGTGGCTACATTCAAACATTCTTGCATCTCGAAAACTGTAGTCGGTTGTCCAGTAAGTAATCCCTGACCTCTGAAATTAATTAGAAGATTCTAATAACTTTCTAGTGGTCGTGATTTTCAAGGGTAATTTGTACCGAGATTTAATCACCTTTCAGGTGACATTTTGAACCTTTGGACTGGGGTGCCCAATTCTAAAACAGGCTATTGGGAAAGCAAAATTTAATTCGGATGAAATTGGATGTCTCATCTAAACATTGTGCATTTTTATTCTTTGGGAAGCGCATCATAAAGCGAATATTGTATTTGTATTTTTGCATTTTTATTACGCTGGAAGACACCGCAAGGGCGTGTGGTGGGGGGTGTTAGGTCACCACCTGTAAAAGGGAATAAAACCACTTGCAAAATCAACACATACATGCAAAACTATACTCACATTGGGGTATACATTCATGCAAAAATCCTTTAATTCTACGCACGTGCAAATACATATACTATCATCTAACAAATAGTTGCACCTTAGGATGCAGTAAAAAAGTATCCAATAACGTGCAAGCTAGAATTTGAAAAGTAAGAAGGCGAAATTCCACTACCACATGTACATGCAACATACAACTTTCTCCTCCCCAAGGACACCGGTAGGGAATATAACACAACGCTGCAGGTAGCGGGAAGGTCCCCCCACGCGGAGAGGGACGAGGGATGGAAGGGGAATACACACCAGACTAATTTTGACCCGAATATTTTTTACCCCTACAGTAGTCGGACGACGTAATTCTGATCCCTTGTCATTCGTGGAAAAATTGGCATCTCATGTAAATCTCTTCTACACTTAATTTATCTAATTTTATTGACATGATCTCACCTATCGTAGTACGATGGGGATAATTGTGTATTTTCAACATCACTGCTAAAGAGACCTCCTTCCAATTTATACATGAGATTTAATCTGTTATTAATACTGCATTTGGTTGTTGGATTAGTGAGACACGTTTTTAGAAAACTTTTTTAGAAAAATTGTTTTTAGAAATTTTTTTTATCAATAATGGCAGTCGTGTTATATTTGATTAACACAGGTCATTGACGAAACTTGCGATTTACTCTCAACTCACAATCTGTCTGTCCTCGTTCAATTTTCACTCTGCAACGTTGCTTTTCCGAGCAGTTGAAAACGTAACTCCTCTCTTTTCAATTGGATGGTATTTACTCTTGTCTTCCTTTGACCTTTCGCTCTCATTTGACGCTGACCTATATTACTCGTGCCGTATAACAAGAGAGTGTTTCACTTCCATTTTGTGAATCCTGAAACTTATCCGGAGATGACATTTGCAATATTAAACATGATTTCGTTCCCGCGATGCCCGGAGGCAAATTTGTACCGCCTTCCGGTCTACTGATCCCAGATATTCGTCAAAACTTTGATGTGATCTAGAGAGTACCGTCGCTCTCAACGATATCTACTCGGCAAATCTCAAATTGAGTTTCCAACGTCCTTTTGATTTCTTTTGTCATTCTCCATTGAAACACGCCAGATTAGCATATTGAGATTTAACATTAAGAGGATACCAAGAGCGTTCCTTTTGTGTGTGACACTAGTTATATTCATGCATATACTTGATGTTTGAAATTTATTGAAATTGCAAGTCTGTGCGATTTATGCTAATAATGTCAATAGATCGGAAAAAGTAATTTACTTTTTCCGATCATCGATTCAAATCAGTTGATATCGATTCCGAAAAAAATGTTTGCCGAATACGTCATTGCTGTGTACTTGATTGAAACCAAGAGATTTTAGACCGTTCTCAGGTTTATATCGGATGCCGCTCTACTTTGATGAGTAATTTTACTTGAAATCCAATGTTTCCCGTTTCGAGTACGTACGAGGTATGTTCAGGAAATAACGGTAATTTTTAAATTTCGCGGGTTTGGAGAGTCCGATTGTCAGATATTTTTTCATTATGTTGACGTACATGCCCCTAAAGTATGATAATATTTTCAGGTGTATTCATTACTTTCCTTGAAAGATCTGGTGCTTTCCCGGCGTATTAGTTTGGTGAATTCTTCTCGGGTCTTCCACCGGGTCAATGGCTCCATAGCTGCCGACGTTTCGATTCCCGACTCGGTCATCGTCATCAGGGCTGATTGCCGTTCCGCCAAAAAGTTTCAAATATATTTATTTGAAACTATTGAACGGCAATCAGCCCTGATGACGATGACCGAGTCGGGAATCGAAACGTCGGCAGCTATGGAGCCATTGACCCGGTGGAAGACCCGAGAAGAATTCACCCAATTACTTTCCTTGTAATGAAAACTTCGTTGCAATTTTCCACAGTTAAAACTTTATTGCCGACCATGGTTTCGATACACTGTATCATCTTCAGGTGAGGAACCTCACCTGAAGATGATACAGTGTATCGAAACCATGGTCGGCAATAAAGTTTTAACTGTGGAAAATTGCAACGAAGTTTTCATTATGTCTCGATTCCACAATATCACGCGTGAATCTTCACTTTTCGTACTTTCCTTGTCTTTGGCCGCCGCGTTTAGTTTTGACGTGTTTTTATGAGCTCGGCAATATTCGTTTAAAAAAAATCAATGAAATAATTTTGTATCGAGCCTTAGTTTCGACGTCATATCCGTAAACCCATGTTTCGTCACCTTTTATAACACGTTTCAGTCATTCTGCATCGTCTTTCACTTCACTTAGTGACTCCTGAGCAACCAACTTCCATTCGACGCTGTTTTTGTTCAATATTCAACAATTTCGGAACAAATTTTTCCGTCACTCGTTTCATGCCCAAAGTATTCGAAAATATTTCATGGCATGGCATAGACCACTCGTGAACTCTTTTTTTACTCTTAGCAGACTCACCATTTTGGCCTCTGTTTAACATTTCACGCACTTTATTTCATTTTTTACGCAAAATTTGGTACAAATCTTTGATCAAATTTTGTAACAAGCGAAAATCGCTGGGCTCATAAAAACACGTCTAACCTTAGAGCGGCGGCTGCCACAGACAAAGTATAAACAATGAAAACAGCTGAATATGTTATTCTACTTCAGTGGCATGTATGCCAACATGATAAAAAAATGTGCAATCGGACTCTCCAAACCCGCGAAACTGGAAAATTCCCGTTCTTTTCTGAGCACTCCTCGTATATTGTTATTATTATTATTTAAAAATCGCTAGTCGCGAGTTTCATGCAGTCCTCACTCATGACCAAAGCACCGTCGAACATCTGCAAACCAAAAATTGTTTCAGTCCGGGCTCGTGTTCGGAAATGGGAGGTCTTCCGAGGAGAGGGTTGATCCCAAGAGGGTAGGGGAAGAAATGGGAGCTTAGGTCTCCAGCGCGAACGACTCCTTCGCTATCTGTCTGCCAGTAAAATCTGAGCGGTATCCTCTTTCACGATTATGTCTTTCTGGATTGGAGAGATTGGAGAAAGTTTCCCTTGTTTAACTTTGGAGGAGGTAAATTTGGGAAACGCGCAAAAACTTGGACGTATAACCGCGTTGGAGGAACTTATCTTTCTTTGCTCGACTACGACGCGCGAAGGGAAGGGAGGAGAAGAGTTTTGTATTTTCACCATCGATTTGAATCGTTCCTCGCGAATAAAAAAGTATCCCTGTCGGTTAAAATTATCCTGGCGTGTATTCACCCCCTGCCACACACCCTGGTCGTGGCTTGCAGGGTATATATAAATTAAAATTACATAAATAAAATAGAAAAAGGCATAGCGCATTGTCATTTGCAGAGTTACATGATTCATGCACTGGCACTCCTCGTTACCAGCGTCAAAACGGGGCGAATGTCGCGATTTAGTGTGTCCTACCTATCGTCTAGTTGTGCCCAAGTGGAGGGCTCAATGCTCTTGGGTCGACCTCTGCCACTCTTTTGGAACCCATGCTGTGTCAGTTGACAAGATTTTTGCATGAATGTGTACGCCATTGTGGGTATAGATTTGCATGAATTTGTTGATTTTGCATGTGGTTTTGTTCTCTTTTACGTGTGGTGACCTAACACCCCACGCCACACTCCCTTGCAGCGGCTTGCGGGGTATTATATACGAGGGTTGCTATTTATATTGTGAGCCCTGCCAACACGAAGTGCTCTGGGCGCCATCGGACGTTTCCATTTGAAAGTTTGACCCTTCTAATGCTAACTTTCTTCAAAACATTTTGTCGTTTGATCATAATTTCTGTTGTTTACAGTGACTTCAACATTTTGTCTCAGCGAAAAAATGGATTTATCTCGTGAACACTTTCGTGCGATGATATTTTACAACCTTCGACGTGGATTATCAAGACAGGAGTGTATCGATCAACTTACTTCCACTTTTGGCGATTAAGCCCCATCCTTGGCCAGTATGAAACGCTGGTATAACGAATTCCATCATGGCCACCGTTCGCACAGCGGCGAAAGTTTTGAAGGTCGTCTTTTCATTATTAGGCTGAAAGTATAAATAGCAACCCTCGTAGGGATAGGTGAGAGCCCCCCACCCCCATTCTGGGCTAGAGAGGGTCACTGGTTTAATCCGCGAAGAATATACTAGAGCGTCCCAATGAAATATATGACGGATGTCTGTTTACTCAAGTGTATGAACTGATGTGTTCACCCGAAAAGTAACGAAGGTATCAGTGGCCGTCGATAAAGTGGCATAATGGACCAGGTAAAATATGGTTTTATAAACTTGGCATTGAAATTTGTTTCTATGAATAGTTTTCCGTTTTTCTTCAAAAATATTTTCCAATATTCTCCGAACGTGTATTTTATTTATTATTCGACGTAAATTATTTTTTAACCTCCATAGACACCATTTACCATTTTTCTAATTTAGCATTAGTTGCGGGTACCATTTTTGGAGAAAATAAAAGCATTTGCGACTTTTTTTATTCCCCTAAAAACATTTCGTACAGCCTGGATTTACAAATAAATTTCAATTCGCCCTGCTCCTCCTTAAAATATACTCTATTTTATGTATACTCTTGGCTGAAAATAAATTATGATGAAAAACCTGACTGCGTTAAAATTATCTCTCGATTGGTTTCACCTAGCAACTGAAAGCTGTGTTTTGCGCTTCGTGGCAACCAAATCCTCTCGTGATTTGCATTCATACCAAGATAGCCGGGACGAGAATTCAAATTCCAAATCCTTTATAATTGCTAACCGAGGGAAAAGTTTTCGAAATCAATTTTTAAAATCAATATTAAAAGTCATAATTTAAATTATATTTGCTACTGATGTCTGCGTCTCTCATTGGAACACAGTCATTACGTACTTTTTTTCAGTGCGAATTACGGCGAAGCGTTCGTGTAAAGGTCGGTTTTCACTACTTCCAAAGGACAAAACCCTCTTTGGAGGTCCTTCGATGGATTCTAGAAATCTGGGGTTATTCAACTTGAGACAAGAGCCGTATCAACGCCAAATACGAGCGCAGGCTGAAACCTCATGCACACATGCTTGTAGACCCCGTACGAAATGACCTTCAGAAGCACTCCTGGTGGCATGTGGAAGTAACATTCCCCCTCAACACTCATTCGCAGGTTTGAGGTCGGTACATTCATCCGTACGTGGCGACGATAGATAATTATGTCGGTGGGAAACTTTTAATAACGGTCTGAAGAGCATGCGACGATATGATTCACATGGTACCCCGTTCACTCTCTTGGAACATGAAAATACCGGCGCCCCATCTCTATCTCAATTAAAGCTCTCCTCGGTGGAATATAGCACAATAGGAAGATAGGAAGTTGAAGTGTCCGACGAAAATTGCGCCGGCATCTTTTTTCTTCGGACCTTTGGTGCGCACACCCTCCCTCCTCCACTCTGCATAGCAACGCAGCTCAATCCTTGGACACGCTCTTTCTTTTTCATGCAGATCTTCACACAGGATGCGTTCCGAATGCAATGCCATTGAATTTTCCGTGTCCCTCCTATTGGTCGAAGTGGGATCTAACCACTTGAAGTAGATAAAGAGGATGCTGAGCCATGCCGCGAAACCGGTCTCAGTGCTCTCCAAGCTGTGGAAGCGGCAGGACTTCAGTCATTTTAAACCTCTGCGCGCCGAACGTGTCTCGAGAAAAATGGAATCGGCGATCCAGCAACGTTACGCAATTACTAATTATTGTGCTAAACTGAAAAAAATCTCTTGAGGAAACTAACGAAAGGATTCGTGATGCTTACGAAGACGCTGCTCTGACGTACTCACAAGTTTCGAGGTGGTTAATGGCCTTGTTCGACAATTGTTGGACTCTGACAATCGATTGAGTACGATATCAAGATGGCTGCCAATGAACTGAACTTCTCGTCTACTGTTGTGTTTCGCATTGTTACTGAAGATTTAGCGATGAGGAAAGTGTGCGCCGAGTTCGTGCCCTAAGTGTTCGCTACAACGCGCTCCGAGTCCGAGAGATTTCCAGGCCAAACACCAGGTGCCAACGCTGCCCCACCCCCCCTATAGTCCTGTAGAATTTTGTGAGGAAAGAAAATTCATTACCTTCTTTCTGCTGTGGCTGGTGAGCATTGGTCCTGCGCACCAGTGCTGATGGTCTCGGGGCCCTTGCAGGGGTGCACGGCTCAGCATGCGGGTGCCTAGTTAAAATACTGTGCTCACTAGTGGATGTTTTCTCCAATAGAGTGATATTACACAATATTTATAATGCGATGAAAGTCCCCAACTATCATAACTAAGCCATCCCCATCGTTTCCCGCACATAGGCACGTGTGGCAAGAACCTCCTGGTTCAATTGAAGTGTTGAAATACTTATGTCTCAATGCATGATGCGAAATGCTACTTTTACCGTTCACTGATATTAAATTACACTAGGTAAAGTAAGTCTATGCCAGATTAACGTGGTCTATTAATCATTTCACGTAATTTAAATTACTGACTAATATAATTCCTCTGCTATGCGATAGTTTTATACGTAGCTTTCGTGACTAATATTCCATACAAATTCATAGCCGTATTTGACTGGCTGTGGCAACCTATGGTTGGATTCTCGATTTTCACGTGTTTTTTTTAAATTTGAAAGTGTGTTCAATTCATTTCGAAGTTAATTTTTTCATGAAATTTATCTCATTATTGTCGTTATTCAATTGAAAATCGTATTTTCAACAATGGCGGTGAGCGGTCTTGTGATCCATCTACTCCTAATTTAATTTTGACCCTGTGATTCTTAAGTGATGCCACCATATCAATTTAATCTGATTTCCGAGTTAGGAAACTTCCACTTGCTCCCGAGTGTTCCCTCCGGCGTCCCTATTGGTGATCGTCACTTTTTTTTTAATCTACCGAATTTTCATAGAATATATATTTCCCAGTTTTACAAATAGTTCGTTACTTAATGACTCATAGGGAGTCTTGAGTTAAGTAGTTATGAAATTCTAGACGATTATGTTAAATCAGTCGAATGAATGCAATTATTACATTTGATTCTACTCCCTTGGCGGTTTTTTGAGACGTATTCTCCTTTTGTGGATTTGGATTTCTTGTCTATATGATAACTTCGCTCTGACTAGACGTACATGGGTTGCATGCTGTCGCATTTTCATTTTAAATGGCAATAATTTTGATTTGGCGTCATGGTATCACCATTGCGACCTACTCGACTGACGTCTAATACCATCAAATAACTATTTGTCATTACTTCAAAATAAGTACGACAGAATACGAATCAACAATCTTGTATATTAAATTCCAAGAAACTGCAGGAGATGCCGTAACGATAACTTTTAATAGAGTCATCCGCTAAATGTGCATTTCAGTGCAACAATTTCAGAGTGTAAAAATCATTCGCCTTGGGTTCATCATCCTGGTTCGAATCCCGGTCGAGGTGAATGATTTTTACCCTCAGAAATCGTTGCATTCGTGTATATCCTCGTAAAATTCAATAATTCCACGAATCTCGAAGAACTTAATCGTATACGGATGAAGTGGAGTAACCCAGCAATTAACCAAGTATTCCTGTGAGTAATTCGGGGCAAACGATGTATTATTAAGTTCAAATCGTTGCATGTTTTGAGTTTAATACCAGCATTGTCTGTTGTTCATATTGTTCCACGCGGTGTTCTCCAGGATCTCTCGGCTAACCCTTGGATATTTGGTCACCCCGGCGGAGTACCATCGCACCCCTCCGTGAGTGGTGACTTTGTCTCTCGGGATCCCTTCTGCGTCCCCGCGCTCACCCCGCGATGTTAAAGCATCCGATGTGCTTGTCGGTGAGGGCACTTCGCCGCACACACACACACACACACACACGTATACGAACGCTCGCATGGACCCCGAGAGTGCTCTCCTCTTGACCCCCCCCTCTCCCCATTCCCCGCAGGCTTCCTCCTCCACCGCCCCAAGGGCCCTGCGAAATTCCCGCAGGGGGGAGGGGGAGGTCGTCGGATACCGCGTGGGCGATCGCCCATCCGCCATCGTCCCCTCTCCCCCTATCTTCACCTCTTCCTCCTCCTCCCCTCCCTCCTTTCCCTGCGGACCGTCCCCTTTGGGACGAAGGCGGCGTCGAAGGGCCTCGCCCACCTCGGGGCCGCCAGAAATGCGGACGATCTCTGCTGCGAGTGACGCAGTGCCCTCCACCCCACCCCACCCCGTCTCCCCCATCCCTCCGCCCCTCAACAACGCACGGAAATACTCAATTGGCGAGTGAAAATAGGGAAGTAATAATCATTGACTATCAATCCTCAGGTTGGTTTGACGCAACTCTCCTCTCGCAATGCCTTCAATTCACTTTCTTCTTCTTTTAAATTTATCCGCAAAAATATCTTCCCTTCCATCTTCACTCGTTCCACGTATCTTTTCTCTTCGTGGTATTCCTTCGCAGTTTTGTCCGTTCAATCGACGACTTGTCTCCACGTCTCAAAATGCATCCGATTGGGTTATTAACTCTGCTTTCATCTGCATCTACACAATGCCCCGCAGGCCGTGGTAAGGACGTGTGGCAGTGGGTGGTAGGTCATTAGCTATTCTCTACATATATTCCCTCTATTTCCTCATGCACCTGGCACCTCGCGATCCATCCTAAAAGCGCGTGGAAAAGGGGACAACCCAGCATCATTCATGCGACATGCCTGCATACATATATTACGAGTATTAAATGGTTAGCTGCTATTCCTGCGCCTACACAAATAGGGCAAGAAATCACACGCATTCCGGACGGACAATTCCCAAATACAATAGGCTTTATATACGCCGATTTAATTAATAACTGTAACATATACATTCATTTACACCCCTCCTGGCTAAAGGGCGTACGGCGGGGAGCGTTTTTGAATGTACGTTTGACGAATAACGTCCGGCTCTTTTGGCGTCCCTCCACAAATATTCAGTCTATGTTTTCCCCAAAACTTAACGCACTGTTACACTTGACGGAGCTTTCGATCGAATTCTCCGGAAGGAATTGGCGCCGTAATTTTCCTTATTCACACCTGTGACTGATTGTGCTTTCTTTTCACTCATTTTGGACAACGCTCTTGAAGAGCACCACATGTAGATTGATGGACAGTCGTCTTTATTTTGGGGCGAGATTGAGCCTATGAAGTCTCTTCTACTACCTTAACCCCTCGTCACGCAGTTACAGTATTAAACTTATGAATAAATAACACAAATTTTAAAAAAAATGGCAATGAAATTAATACATATATCTTAGGACTAACATACAGCAACACAATGCATTAGTTGCCGAGTTAATTAATAACTGTAACACAAATTATACAGCATACACATGTGAAATACCTACAAATACTATTCATAAACTTACCAATACATGCAAAAATACTTGTGAAACAATATTCCTGGTTATATTTACAATCGCCATTGCATAGTATAATGGTCCTGCGAAAGAAAAAGAAGGGATCTCGAAGTCTGTTGACAGCTCTATTTTCACTGGCTGGTTTGCTGAGAAATTAGTGATTTATGAAGTGCGCCCTTGGATGATGGGAGAGATGATGCATTAGTTATAGCGGATGACGTGGCTCATTTCAATGACGACATGCCACTGTTACTGTAAATGACTGGTTGTATGTAGTTCTGTGATGAGGGATAACGGATTTATGATTGCCTCTGAAATTTAGTTTGTGTATTATATCAAGGCTATTGAAATCATTGGTAAAATACCGAGGGGTTTTATAATTTAGTGTTGGGTAGAGTAAGACAGCATATGGAGTTTACAATAACTGACGTCCTTTCGCTTCCGCAGCTTGGAGAGCACTGAGACCGGTTTCGCGGCAAAGCTTAGCACCCCCCCCCCTCACTTACTCCAAGTGGTTCGATCCCACTCCCGACCAATAGAAGCGGCGCGGGAATTTCAATTGCATTACTTTCGGAGCGCACCCTGGATCTCGCGAAAATCAATGTGAATTGTGTTTCTCATGTTCCCTAAAGTAGTCCCCATCCTCAAGAAATTTTTTCCAGTACCCAGATGTGAAGAAACCCTTTCATGGAAAGCATTTTTCGCCATCAGAAGCAGAAAGAGGCGAACTGATCAGGTTTCGACATGCTTCGTTGACTTTCGCTGTCGCAGTACCGGACTATGAATCAATAAAACTTATATCATGCACACATTACACATCATGCTAACAATTTTCATAAAATTAAAATGTTTGCACAATAAATTGTTAGAATGAAAAGCTATGATCCTTATTTATTGAACATTCATCGTATATCATAGATTAAGCCATATAATAGGTAGATCAGACCACTAAGATAAAATAATGGAGGTAGATTCCAGCACAAATAGATACAAGTACTCATTCTTTCCCCGAACAATCAGAAATCGTAAAAGTAAGAAACCGAAGTAACTTTAGAAATATTTAAAACAATTAATATGTTAGTCGGAACAAAATTAAGATATCAGGCATAGTTGTAGGTGCATGTTAATTGGTAGTTTGAGTGTTTGCTTGTGTGTGGGGTGTAAGTGTTCTTGCATGAATGTATGCCATGTTTTGTTTGTGGATATTATAATTATGTGGGTTTTGCATGCGTTTTTTGTTAATTACGGGTTGTGTCTTAACACCCCCCGCCACACGCCCTTGTGACGGCTTGCGGGGTATTAAGTAGATGTAGATATTTTAATGAGACAAAAAGGAAAATGTATATCTGATTGGAAATTCCAAAGTCATGTTCGGTGGAAAGTATTTGATGCTCTAAGATAAATTTTATTAAATCATGGACTTAACATCGTTTGCACTTAGAAATGCTCTTGTGGAAGTTTCCAACATGGAACAGGATTCAGGCTTGACGCTCATTTGAATATTATGTTGCCAGTTAATTTTCCGAGTGACATTTGTTACGAAAACAATATTATGAATTGGGACGTTCGTTTTTTAATAGGACTCTGGAGTTCTTTTTATCTCTGTATTGTGTAAAGAGTTGTGTCTGCTCAAGATAATTCTCTCTTCGTTTTTTACGAATTCGCGTGGCTGCGACTCCGCGTCGACATAAATTTCCGTGGATGGAAATGGATTTGAAATGTATACTGTTCCATTGAGTGCATTCACTTTGCTCCTACATTTTATCTCGTAGGTTTCCGATTTTGAGAAAACTCATAACTCTTCTCTTTTAGAGTACGTAGACTTAGTAGTAAGGAATAAAACCGTATCCTGGAGCACGTGTATCCCACGGTATCCCATTGTGGTTCCTTGCATATTGGCACAGGAGTAGATATTATTCAGCTGAAAGTTTTGAACCCACTAAATAACGTGAAACGTTTACATGGAAGTCATAAACTGCCTAATTTATAATACGAGGTCTGTCCAATAAATACGCGAACTGAGGCCATTAAAGACCTTTATTTTTTTAAATTTAGTCTACATCGATTTTGTCTCCTTCAAAATAAGCACAATCCATTCGTTGCTATGCACTTATTCCATCTTCTTCTTTCCCTCTTTTGTTTAAAGCACCCGTGGAAGTCCTCGGCAGTTAGGCTTTTTAGTTTTCTCGCCGTTTCTTGCTTTATTGTGTCCACATCTTCCGAGTGATGTCCCCTCATCACATTTTACGCATTTTGGTAAAGGAAAAACTCGCAGGGAGCGAGATCTGGCGAATAAGGAGGATGATCAAGGATGGTGATTGAATTTTTTTGCCGGAAACTGGCGAACAATCAATGCCGAATGTGCAGGTTCATAGTCATGGTGAATCATCCATCCATCGCCTTGAGTCAATTTTGGTCGCGCACGCGACCTCTCAAACGCCGGAGAACTGTAAGTTAGAATTCAGGATTTACTGTTTGTCCTTCAGGAAGAAATTCATGATGAACAACGCCTTCGACATCAAATAAAAACCATGAACATGACGTGGATTTTCCATCGGCTGTTCCTTGTTTTTTTAAACGCCATCTTTAAAACGCTTAATCCACTTGAAAATTGATGTTTTCTTCAGAGAATTATCACCGTAAACAGCTACCATCATTTCTGTTATTTCTTGATACCTTTTACCGCACTCCACCAACCACATGGTGTTGATTCGCTGCTCCGTGATTTCGTCAATTTCCATTTCCGACAAACAGTAAAAACATGGACACTAGAAGCTAACATAACTGGCACCATACGCACAGCTCGACGATCCGCCAAGCACAGACGGCTCATTGGGTCTCAAGCAACTAGCGTCGGTATTGGGCGGGGCTATAGTCCACGTCATGGCCACCAGATTGCACCAGTTCGCGTTTTTATTGCACATACCACGCAGGTCTATTCCTTAAGCCTCTCTGATATTGGACCGCAATTTCTTTGAATTTTCATTGACATTTTCAGCTTATATTTCCTTATGAATCCACTCAACGATTTCCGAAATTCCTTCGTAGCATTCGCCCTAGATATCTCATAAGCAGAATATCTCATTCCGTCCGTTGCCATAGATTACAAGTGTGACAGGTCTCTTAGGGGATTTAGGCTGGGAACCACTTGAGATAGGAAGAGAAAAAAGCGAGGATTAGACTTTTAGAAAGGTTCAGAACAAACGAGTTTAACTATGACACTGAAGTAATCATAATGGCCCCACACTACTTGGGTAGATGAGACCACAAAGATAAAATAAGGGAGGTAGATTCCAGGACAGATAGATACAAATACTCATTCTTTCCCCGGACAATCAGAAATCATAATAGTAAGAAACCGAAGTCACTTTAGAAATATTAAAAACATTGAATTTACAAGTCGGAACAAAATTAAACATTGCAAAGATGTTAGGTATACTTGTAGGTGCATGTGTATGTTAGTTGGTGGTTTGATTGTTAGCATATGTGTGTGGGGTGTAAGGGTTCTTGCATGAATGTATGCCATGTTTTTTTGTAGATGTATGATTTTGTGGTTTTTGCATGCGGTTTTTTTTTCTTTTCTAAATTACGGGTGGTGTCCTAACACCCCCCGCCGCCCCCCCTTCGGTGGCTTGCGGGGTTATAAGTAGATGTAGATTTAGATGTACTTTCTTTTATTTTAATCTTTGCATGAAATAGCCTTCGATGTCTTAAAGATTTTCTAACTCCCGCGTTGTGCCATTTTGATTCCTTCTTACCTTTTATAAGTCTGCATGGATTCCGGCTGCTGAGTACGTGATGCCAAGGAAGTTTATTTAGTTTTAATAGTTCCCTGTAAGCCACCGCTAGGTTTTGTGACCGGGGGCGATTACGTATCAGACTACCCTTGACCCCAAAGACCTCTCCCTCCAAGCGCAGTCGGACAAATGTTATTTCTTCCGATCCCTTTCGTGGGGAAAACGAATTTTATTGACATGATAATTCGTTGGAGACTAAATATATCGTTGGTGCATGTGTATGCTAGTCGATAGTATTTGCCGGCCCCGGTGGCGGCGGGGTAACGTCCTCGTCTGCCATTCCAAGGGTCGCGGGTTCGATTCCCGCCTGGGTGAGTTTCCCTCCATCTAGGGCTTGGGTGTTTGTAAATGTGACATTGTTATCGTTGTTAATAGTTCGATGTAAAGGCCAAAATGTGCTGTTTTCGGACTTATACTGAATAAATAAATAAATTAATTAATATATACATCTACATAACACCTCGCAAGCCGCCGCAATGGCGTGTGGCGGGGGGTGTTAGGTAACCACCCGTAAAAAGGAACAAAACCACATGCAAAATCAACACATCCATGCAAAACTACACCCAAAGTGGCGTATACGTACATTCATACAAGAATCGTTTCATTTTACACGCATACAAATACGCATATGTACTATCATTTAACAAATAATCGCACCTTATGTTGCAGTAATAAATTTATCCAATCAAGTGCAAGCTAGAATTGCAAAGTAAGAAGGCGAAATTCCACTAGCGTATGGAGATTCTCTACCACTGCCAAATTCACATTGACACACTATCACGATTGCTTGGTGGTTTTTTAAAGTGTTTGATTTCAATAAAACTGCGTGATCTTTGGTGTTAAATTGCGGGAATGTTATTAGTTAATCATAGTGCATACTATTGATAAATTGTGTGAGTCGCAAACTTTGCTGCTAGATATCATCTCCCGTTGACATGGACATGCCGTTGAGGCGCACGGTTGAATGCGCCTTAGCGGAACACACTGCCGAAAGACGGCGATGATTTGATGCCCTCAGGAGCCTTGAGGATTCAAAATGGGTCGCCCATATGATGGCCTCGAGGAAAAAATAATCGTCTTTGAAGTCGGATATCTCGGAAAAAGCGGAGCCAGACATGTACGTATTGCACGGATAAAAATACTCTCCCCTTAATAATCACGAGTTCACCCGCGCGAGTTCGAGTTTTTTATGGGATGCGTCCAGCATCTGAGGTCATTTGTGCCTTTGAGGGATGGATGGGAAGGGATGAAGGGTCCCCGGCGTCGGCATTAGCCTACTCTTTACGAAAGGCGCCAAGGGGTCCGCAGTTTAACGTCCCATCCGACGGACGTCGTACTCACTCAAAGTGATCTCCACAAAGCACTTCAAGTAGGGATCGAGATACCTCTGAAAAATGCGTGTGTGCCTGACCTGGCCGAGGGGAGCCTGGTACGGAAATAACACTGATTTAAGAACTTCTAGTCCAGGCGTCATTGCCTTGGTGAAGTAGGCGAATCACCATTCTCAACTCTCATCCGTCGATGAATTTAGATATCTTTACCCCCCCTCCCCCCCCCTTGCCACCGAATAAACGAATGAGAGATCGCTGTTTCTCTGTGGTGGATTTTGAAAGTGGAGTGGCCGTGTTTACACTATTGTTTCGCCGTATTGTTTATATTGTTGCGTCGTATTGTTGCGTTCTCGCATCGTGCTGCCAGTTATAAGCCACTGTCATCAAACCATGGCTGACTGTGGGAAACGAAAATGGGCCCAATGTTTCGAAATTTTCACGCAGTTTTAAAGCTTTCACTTGACCCACCCTCGTATGCCGGGCGAGTGGATTGGAGAAGGGAAGGATAAGGAAGGCATTTTATTCGGAATGGATGTAGGTAGCAGGTACGTATTTAGAGCAGGAAAATGGCTAATAAAAATGGCTGGTTTAAGGGTACATTGAGTCGTGTTAGGCGGAGCTTAAAAATGTAGCGGTGCTCAGGTCCGAAGAGAGTCACGACGTTATGCAATATTTTTTTTCCTCGGCCCATCGAAAAACTCCCTCCGAAGGTCGATTAGAGAAATGACCTTGAGAAGGTCTCGGATGGAGGTCATCCTTGTTCTGTCCCCTCGGCTCACTAATGGAAGGAGAAAATAAAGGATCCTCGGGCGGTCGACGGATAGGTCTTCGGTCTTGACCGCGGCGGCGAGGTTCAAACCCACGACCTTTTGGCCCCCTCTCCCCACGGCCAACCACTCGGCGCATACACATTCGTCTTTGGTGCCGGCCTGGCTCGGGTCCTTTTGTGACGCCGGCACGCACAAACACCTGCGCCTTGCACACACGCGGTTGCATTCTTCCGTGACCCTAGCGGGATCGCCTCATTGTCTCCTCCTAAATGCCACGCATACGAGGCTGGAGGGAAGGGTCGAGGATGAGAAGGAGCGGAATAGGAGTGACCTCTTCGCTGGCGAGAAAGACAGAGATTTATGTCCGAATTGCTGCGTACAGTACGAAAAATTGGCAATGGGCTACATGTGTTGATGGAATGTCAGGGAATTATATAGAGAATAGTATTTATAAAACTAAGTGTTCTAGGTAATCTTTACCCTAAGTATCGGAGCCTCTGTTCAGGTATCTAATACAATAATCTAGGTGCTTGTACCAAGGGTAAGAACCCTAGGTATTTCTCGGTGCTTGCGTACCGCTGCTAACCCCTGTTAAAATATGTATATACTATATTTCGCAGAGTTGCTCCAGTTACGCGCGAGGTGTGTGGACCAGCGTTGTCATGTTGCAAGATTATTGGCGCACAATTGTTCGATAATGAAGCCGACACGTTCCTCGGAGATATTCCAATATGGTTTGCGATGCGCTCATGAGTGATTCGCCGGCCATTTTGAATAAAATATTCGATGAATTTGCGATATTTAACATCTGTGGCAGTGATCGGACGTCCGCTTCGTGTTTCATCTACAATTATGTCTTTTCCAGACTCGCAACCACGAAATTTTACTACCCATCGATTTACAGTAGATCTATCAACAGTATCGTCACCATAAACAGCCTTTAAACGACGATGAATCTCAGGAGGAGTCACTTTTTCAGCAGATAAAAATTCGATAACAGCACGCTGTTTAACTCGCGACTAGAACACGTCTCCATACTTCCACTTCTCAAAATACACTGGATGAATCTAGCAACCTCAAACCTGCGCATGCGTGTTGAGGGGGAATGTTACTTCCACATGCCACCAGTATTGCTTCTGAAGGTCATTTTGTTTGTGGTCTAGAAGCATGTGGGCATTAGTTTTCAGCCTACCCTCATGCTATATTTCTCACTAGATATCACATTTACGGCATTTATATCGCTTGTTCCATTTACTCCTTGTGGCACATTCGTCAGGGTGGGAGTGAGGGAGAGAGTGCGAGGGGAAGATGTGGGATGTAATGGGGAAGATGGAAGGGAAAGAGGCCGGGAATAAAATGAGGGAAAGGGGAATTTTCTCTCTTCACGCCTAACCGCCGGAAGTCTTTGATGCCGCCACCTTGTCCTCCTCCTCCTCCTCTCTCTCCTCCCGGCTTCCTGTTCTCTTCTCTCCTCCGCCAAATGCACCCCACCCCGCTCCCTGCAACCTTCCCCCCCCCACCATCACCCACCCTCGGCGACCCCCTCCTCACCTCTTCCACTGCAGCCGAAAAATCCCGACGGTTGGCGCGGCCTTCATTCGGTGGCGGCCCCATTGATGGCGGCGAGTTGCGCGCCAGGCGGAGAGAGGGGGGGAGTCGAGGTGCGGGGTGTGTGGGTGGGTGTGGGGGCGAGAGGATAGGGGAAAGGGAGGGAGATAAAGGGATGTAAAAGATTGGGAGGGGGCAAGGACGGATACTAGAGACGGGTCTAAGACCTGGCCGGCGAAGCGTGCCAACGTTTAGGGGTGGCGTCGTCCGAGACGTCCGTCATTCTTCCAGCGATCGGTAAGTTGACAGTCCGCACCATTTTGGAGAAAAAAAATAGCACCTAAATCACCGATCTATTTGCGAGTTGGATAAAACTTAATTGTATTTTTTTAATCAATGAAACTCCTTCGAGAGTAATGAATTCGCAAGCGTGAGGTCTGATTGGCTGATTGAGTCACCTGAACTCCGTCGTGGGAGAAAACACAAGATGGGGTAGCATCAATAGGCGGAGGATCAGGAAAGCAAGAGCATTTGGAAGATGCCGATGGGGGAAACCTGGAGGGACTAAGAGGTCAGCGGGAAATGGGTTTCCACCAATCCCAGTCTTGAGTTGACAACTCGTGACTCCTCCTGTGAACATTTTGTGCCAATGTTTTCGTGAAATGCGCCACTCGATTAATATCCGGATGCCGAGTGGTGATTGCCACCTGGCGCGCTGGCACGTGACACAGGCGAGTAGGTGCCATGGTTTTTACGGCTCCTGGTCGAGGGGCGATGAGGCCCTTGTCGAGAGAGGAAGAAGGGAAGTCGGTCATCTCCCCCCGTTTTACGTGCCACCCCCTTCGGCGTACGAGGGTTGGAGTGATCTGCGAGTGAGTGGATGAGTGGTTGGTGATGCTGTGGGTGGCGGTGGGTGGTTAAGGTCGAGCCCTTTACTCACCCTTCCTCGCCTCCACCCTCCCCCGTGCCCCTTCACCCCCGGACGCGGGAGGAAGAAGGGGGTGGTGGAGGAGGGAGAGAGAGCATCCATCGATCGAATCCCGGGGAGAGACCCCCTTCCCCATATCCCCCCTCCTCTCCACCCCCGCCGGGGTGCCGGGGGTGGTGAGATGGGGGGGATGTAGGGGTGGAAGTAGCAGCCCCGCCTCCCGGTTTTCGCTCCAGAGGCAGCAGGAGAAGGGGAAGTTTGCGGGGGCGGACCTCGGGGGTGGGTTTGCGCGCGCGGAGAGCTAGGGGGCATCGCGGGCGAACTCTCCCTCTCTCTCTCGGGGAGGGGGGAGGACAGGGGGGGGTGGTTGTGCGTGTTCGAAGGGGTAGGTCGCCCGCGGAGGGAATCTGGGTAGTTGGAAGTGGTCGGGAGCGGGAAGGAGGGGGAGGCGGGCAAAAGGACCGCGGCCGTTCAGAAGCGGCGATGCCGCCGCGATGCGCGCTCTCCCTCCCGCCCCTCCCGATGTTCCTCGCTCGCATCGATCTCTCTCGCCGCCCCAGGCGGAAGCGGCATCGCAAAAGGGTTCCTCTGTAGCTTCGAACCCGATCGCCTTAGCGGGAGAGGGCGTCATCTTCGGACCCGCCCTCATTCGAGCTCTCTAGTTTTCGCACCTCGTAGATTTGATCGCTGGCGTTGAGAAAACATCTCAGACGAAGTTGAAAAGGCTTTCGAGTCGCGGAGTAGCCATCAGGGTTGGGCAGTTTCCGCCAAAGATGTTATCGCGTATTTAGATGTGGAATATTGTGTTCCCGTAATTCCCCCTGCCAAAATTTGTTCTTTTGATTGGAACAACCTCCATGCTCATCCTTACCGTTACACCAATACTAGGACCCACTTAATTACTTTCCTAATCATAAAGCTCAATTCTTCACTGTGAATTTGTAATCTCGTAATAAAGCAGCATCGTTGATTGTGATTGAGTTGTGAATGATATTAATCGTAATGTAGGTAGGCTGAAAACTAATGCAGACATGCTTGTAGACCACAAACAAATTGAACTTCAGAATCACTACTGGTGGCTTGTGGAAGTAACATTTCCCCTCAACACGCATGCGCAGGTTTGAGCTCGTTACATTCGTCCAGTGTGTATTGAGAAGCGGAAGTATGGAGACGTGTTTTAGTGCTATGTTAACGCGAGCGTGCTGTTATCGAATTTTTGCCTTCACCTCATCGTCCGAGGTGTAATGATTACCCTTGAGGAGTCTCTTGAGCTGAGGGAAAAAAATAATAATCGCAAGGCGCAAGATCGGGGGAATAAGGCGGGATTTGTTTGTTCTCGTCTGTGAGACGGCGTGGTATCCATCGTGCACAGATTTGACGGTATCCCAATTGTCCAATAATGAAGCCGACGCGTACTGTGATAATGTTTACCAAAAAGAGTCAATCGCTCTTCAAACCGAGGGTGAGAAGTGTTAATTATTTTTATGATCCGTCGTTTGTGATGTTGACGTTAGCTGGTCGCATGGATTTCGTCAATAGCATTCATCTGCTTTCAAATCTCTTTTGTAATTTCTTGAATTTTACCCGATTAGCCTTTAGCTGCGTCAATTCGGTTTAAGCGCCATTTATTTCAGACGATGGTGAATCAGTAATCGGTTTCAGATGTGATGCATGGGTATATTGAAGTCTACTTTCGACCGAACTCTTTGTTACTGAGGCGAATGTGTCGTATTACATATGTAGCTAATATTTCAATATGGTGTGTTTAGAAAAATGGGAAATTCATGGTTATTATTAATTATTTTATGTGCGACAGTTCCAGGTGTACGTCTCAACATATTGTTTATATCATATATTCGGAAAGATTGTTGTAATACTTTAAAAAATTCACTGACATTGTATCCAATTTCCGTTCAAGTCTACGGAATTTCTGTGCACAACGCATGGTCTAATTTTATGTTATTGACGTATGATCTTTCGTTGAGTCTCAAGTAATCTTTTGGCTTTAATTGGAACTTCAGGTGCCATCTCGAGTATAGAAGATAAATGGCATTATTAACATGTGGATATCGTGACAAAATAAAAACCATAAACACAGTAATCAACCCTAAGTTCGGTTTGGTTGGTGATGACAGAGTTCACCCAGTACTAAGCCCGACGGCGAGTGAAATTCACACATCAGGGTAGGGGGGCCAGTTCCTTTCCCTGTACAAGTTATTGTTTCCCAGGAAGATCTGGTACCCGAAAAATCACATAGCTTGGGTGGAGCTGCAGGTGCCCAGAGTGCCTTCCCCGGGAATCGAACCCGGGACCCTCCAGTCAGCAGTCCAGCGCTCTACCCACTGGACTACCGCGACCCACCGTGACTAACTACCCTTTGCAAAATATTTTTGATTGCTGTAGTGAAAATACTAGCAGTCGGTTGATATTTATTGAAGTTCTTCCTACGCCAAGTGTTCTTCGAAACACCGAGGAAATAGTCACGTCGCATTTTGACCTATGGGAAAATTTAAATGTCCTTTGCATATTTACGTTTGCACGTTTTTGTGCAGTGATGATACTCGTTGTGTTATTGGCCACGGGCTTTCATCTATGCATTTATTTATCCTCCCTTTTATTCATTTACAATAATTACCCCTTTGAAAATCACGGGGAAAATTTCTCGCAGCCTCGTTCACTGGTGCATTATGATTCCCGTGTTTGCTTGCAATTTCCACGGAAATATAATATTCGTGGCGTTTTCCAATTGGTCAGCATTAACAGCCAACAGCTGAGAGCTATCCGAGTCCTTAAATTCATTTCTTCAATGAAAATATAAGGCTTAAAGCTTAATTTAATAGCTTAAGCTTAAGGCATAATTTAAGGCTTTTTTTAAAATTGAAAGTTTCTCTGAAAGACGTTTGTTGCTAGGATACACTGCGATAAGCGACATGTAGTCTGAGACTTTGTTCTGCAAGAGAGAAATAACACTTTTAATGAAACTGGCAAGGCAGTGCACCATGTCACGGAATGATTTCACTTCACGTATTTGTCTCAATTTGTTCCTGGCTCTATTAGTGCACGAGATGAAAATCAGTTCTTGTATCCCGCCCTTAGTGCTCGCCGACGAGTAATTCTTAACGAGTTCCGCCCCATTGCTATTTTCAACTCTTTCTGTATTTGCGTATTTATCTCGGTGTAAAGCGGTCAGTCGGCCCTGATTATCTGACCTCTCACACCGGACTAGTTGAAGTTTTATTTTATTAAAATAGTACCTTGCAAGTCACCGATAAGGTGTGTGGCAGTGGGTGATTACACGCCTTTTTGACCCTAGGTACTTTTATTTTATTTGTTTATCTCTTGTACATTCCTTCTCCAAAAGTAGTGAACCCTGCGTACGCCTTCTCGTCTTGTCATTGAACCCCAAGGAATTCGGAGGCGGCATCCCCCAAAACTACCCCTTCCGTACAGAAGGGGTAGTTTAGGGGCAGTTCTCTCTCCAAAGAAATAAAATCCGATCACCGTGAAAGTCCTTAAATCAACCCTTTATTTTACGATGAACTTACTTTTTCGGTCACTTGTGTCACAATTCCTTCGGAATTTATCGACGCATAAACACATCTGCTCTACTCTCTCCATTTTATAGTCATGCTCTCGTCTGCCGTAGTACGATGGGGGTGATAATATAATGCGCCCTTAAGAGAGTCCGACCGCGGTAGGGTCATATTCGGCTAAAAATTAGTCTGGTCTGTATTCACCCTCTGCCACGCACCCTAGCAGTGTCTTGAAGGGTGCTAAAAAACTAAATAGAAAATAATCACTCGTGGCCATTGGGATATGGGCACAATTCCTCGGAGACGTCATTGTCAGTATTGAAAGTGTACTCATAGGGAACAGGTAGCAAGATGAGAAAACTAAAGGTTATGATGGGGAAGTGATTATAAGGAAGGATAACGTTTGGTGACTTCTGATGTGTAAAAGCAAAACTATTTGATTTTATAAATAATGGAATCAATAACTTTATGAATCACCAAAAAAGGGATAGAATCAACTCATGTGCGAGTTACTATACAGCAGATGATGACGCACTCTCTCAGTAGGGCGAACGAGTACTTGGCATAAACAGCGATGTTCCTCGTCCATATGCGAAAGAGCAACAAATGAAAATTTATGATTCTGCTATGAAAATGTAAATAAACCTTTATTTCTGGGTATTCATGAATTAGAAATGGGTAGATCTTGTTATAATATTTGGATTTTTTCTTTTTTTCTTCTAGATTGGTGTGATATCCGGTCGAAGTAATTCGGTTGCAGCTATTTGAACTCCGAAATCGGACAACTTAAGGAGGACAAATCGAAACAGGAGATTCATGACAAGGTAATGAAAAATTTCATCCGTAAATACGTTTTTTGATGTGAGGGGAGGATGATAGGTGATCGGATCGAGGGAGGGTTAAGTAAAGGACCAGCATGTTCGGCAGAAATAAGGGAGATAGAATGCACTTGGAATTGTAGAACAGTTTAATGTAGGGTGAGGTGTCAGGTTGTGTCTTGCTAGCCCAAGCTATGAAATGTGGCGATGAGTAGTCCAGCAAAAACCCACCTTCAATGCCACGCCTTAATTTTAACCCGCTGGCGTAGTAATCCCCAAGTTTTGGAAGAACTTAAATGATAATAAGACCCATGTGATAGACCTTTCCACTCGGACATTTTCCAACATTAATTTATAAAATGGAAACGTTTTATAACTTACGCGCGTAGCAAGTTTGCGCATTTTAGTTTGTGCATTTACCATAGTAATGAAGGTTGTACACAACCTTAAAGGCTATGGTATCAATGAGAAAATAATACATTGGGTTAGAGATTTCTTGTCGAATCGCAAACAAACAGTAGTCATCGATCGATGGGTTGTGCTCAGCAGATAGAGATGTAACTTTGGGCGTCCCCCAGGGAAGTGTAATAGGGCCCCTTTTATACTTAATATACATTGATGACTTAAGCTCACACGTTGGTAGCAATCTCAGATTATTTGCTGACGACACGGTGGAATGCAGGGAAATAAGGAGCCAACCAGATCGCGAGCTACTCTCCAGAGATTTAGACACAATCTCGGATTGGATCAAGAAATGGGGATTAATGCTTAATGTAAACAAATGCGCAGTTTTGAAATTTTTAATAATAAGAACACAAGAGTGACAGGTCTCTTAGGGGAGCCACTTGAGATACGAAGAGAACAAGCGAGGCTTAGACTTTTAGAAAGGTTCGGAGGTATTGGCCATCAATATTTCAGCAATCAAATTTTTTGTCCCTACCTTTCAATGGCGACCCCTAGTTTCAAGGAAGTGTTTACCTACCTCTCGGGTGTCCGCAATGAATCGCGGAGAAGGTTCGGCATGAAAACGTTTCGGCAATTAGCACATTTGGCGCTTGAGGTTGAATCCCATCATTTTCTACCTCAATAAACCCAGGAAATGCCGGGTGTTGTCGGCGGGGATTGCGTCGCACTACGATTCTCAGTGAATGAAGCCCGGTCGGCAGGGGCTTGTTGTTGAGGGGCCCGAATGCTGGTCCTGGCGGGGTTGGCGCCGGGGGGTTTGGTGCCAAATTCGTCCCCACCTCCCCCAAATTTTGATGATCCTCCCCTCCAACCCATCCCACGGTTATAGTTGAGCGAACTCGTATATATCTGTTTCTGGCGCTCGAGCGGGCCAGGTTAATGAATTTGCTCCACGGAAACTTTCGGCCTCTCCACGTAAGTTTAAATGGGTGACGGCGTTTTTTTTCTGCTCCACGTTCAATTATTGCGGTACCATGGCTTCGAGGGCTGCCGCATGGCGGCTATTTTTTTGTCGGAAATAGAACCCACCCTCAATTTCGGGAGGTGTCGTCCGGCAGTAATGTTCGTGTTCGTTCCATCTCATTGCTTGATTGCTCCCCGACTTCTCTGTGTGAAATTGCCTCTCTTTTATTTTATCTGTGCACGTTCAGCTAATCAGTTTAACTTTACCTTGTTAGCAAAAGCCAAAAAAAAACATTTCAATTGTCCATCTAGCATTATTCGGACTTATTAATTAATTGGGATGTACGGGGCCGGGGGCGGGTCGTAAACTTTTAATCATTACCAAAAAAATAATCGAGATATAAACTCAATTTTTACTTGTTACTCTTTAGACTTCTCTACGTAGTCATAATTGAGAATTGCCCATTTCCCCGAGCGTTTCTTGAGCTTTCAATGGACGTCATTTTAGAACTCAACAGATTACATGGAAAACCATTGTTCCACCATCTTGAGTGACGTCATTTGTGTTGTCGAATCTACGATCCCACATTAGTTTTTTTTTGATCCTGGGAATAAGAAAACGTTACTTGGGGTGAAATCGAGAGAATTGACCGGATGTGGCCAAATTTTAAAGCCACATTGCTTTGATTGCCAGTCGCGTTGTGTTTGCTTCTTTAAAGGAGTCATTAGTGTTGCTAACACCTTTGCCATGTGCAGTTCTTTCGTGAATAATTTCTCATGATTTGCCTGAGACTAAGGTTAGTCCCATTTCATGGTTATTTGGATGGTTGCTCTTTGTTCCAATATAATGAAAAAGTCCTCCGCACTCCTCACTGTGGCAGCATCGTCCGTGGGTGATGGTCTTCCACTTCTTGGATCGTCTGTAATAGACATGTGGGCAGTTTTGGAAATTTCGTTTCCACCTCACAACTGCGACATACTATATGACGGGCCAGCATTTGCAGAAACAGCCATCATTTCATCGTGGATATACCGACCACTTAAACCTTTCAAATGGAGGAACTTCATCGTACTTCTCCATGTTGTTAGTTACTTCAATCTACGGTTTCCTTAAACAGAAAAATTCAATATTTATGGTTGTAATTTACATCATTATGCACAAAAGGATGAATCAATATTCATAATAAAGTTTACCAAGATATTTCGGTGACTTCTGAGTGATAATAACTTTAAAACGATACCCCCGTGCATTTCCGCGCATTTGCGTTTGAGTCCTTTGCTCTTGGATCTTTGACTTTTTTCTCTTCGCACGATCTGAAGAGTGTTGAAGGGCGTGGAACCTTAATTCCTGGAAGATGTACTCTCTTAAAATACATATATTCAGAGTTAAGGGCGCCATGTTTTATGATCGAGCGACCCATAACTGGCAATAGAATATTCAGGCGAGCGAGTGAAATTATTTTTTATTGCACCAAGAAATACCTTCATGAACATAACTGCTCTGAGGATCCTTAGTGGTATAAATGGTAGAATTGTTTGGATATGCTGATTTAATTTATATATATATATATATATATTTAAACTTCTTAGTAGTTAAATCGGCACACACTTTTCTTATCTGCAATTGAATAGATGCATTGATATTTGAAGGATGCGCTATGAAATTACTCGCCTCTGTGTCTTCATAGTAGTAGTTTATTTTTTTGATGATTCGGTCGTACAGGTCATTCTGGATTGAAGAAATTTTTCCGATTTTTTTTTTAATTTCTACGCTGTAAAAATTACCAATTTCCGTTGTGGTAAGATTTTAAGTGCTTAATAAATGTGTACTGTGTGCAAATTGCAGAATAGTGTAGTGACACGTTGTAAATGGTTAATCCATGCCTCAATTCCTAAAAATTGAGCCGCACGATGTGGATGGGTACGCTGGACATTTTATTATTATTATTATTATTAAAACTTACACGTGCAGATAGACAATGTCATGTGGCGCACAAGTACCAAGTATTATAATCAAACTTGCCTACTTGCCTTGGAAAAAATGACGTGACATATCATGACACGAATCAATATAATAACAAAAGATTAAAAATAATTTCAGTCAGCAAAAAATACACTTAAGGGAAACTTCCAAACACAAATCTCTAACACAACAAAAAAAGAGTCGGTCCTCATCTTATCAACATCAGTTTCCCGAGTCAACAAGGAAAAGAAATCAAAAATTAAGCTCTGGCATACAATTTTACGCAGCACATCAAGCAAATTATTACAAAAATTGTTTGCATCTTGTCTGAAAAGTATTAACCCTGCTAGGAAAGTGCTCGAATAGTTTTGCAGGCAAAGTGTTACAATCAACAATTGTTTTATTAAGAAATGAAAAATGTTTTTTATTCGTACTTCGTGCCCGGTATTTCACCTTGAATTTTTTATCGTTCCTTCCTAGAAAATTTGTAAAATTTTAATGTGATATCGGATCACATTTGATAGGAAATACAAATCTCTGGGAAATGTGAATCAAAATTAATGAACTGATGTGGAAATGGTCTTTGAGGTCATATCGAAGATTAGCCCAGTTAGAGTATCCTTAATCTAGGGCCATGAGAAAAGCAGCGGATACATGAATTAACTCTGGTCCATTCATTTATCCACGGCATTCATTGGTTGATCCGCTGGCAGGATGTGATCATTTGAAATTTCCCTCAGTTGCATTTATAGTTCAGTGTGTCGAGAATCAAACCATGTGAAGATATTGCGAGAAATTAAAAGTACAAAAGTTAATCTAAGCTCATGGGAACCAGGGAACATCTACATAATACTCCGCAAGCCGCCGCAAGGGCGCGTGGCGGGGGGTGTTAAGTCACCACCCGTAAAAGGGAACAAAACCACATGCAAAACCAACTGACACATGCAAAATTATACCAACAGAGGCGTATTCATTCATGCAAAAATCCTTTAATTCTACACGCATGCAAATATACATATACAATCATCTAACAAATAATTGCCCTTTAGGATGCAGTAATAAATTTATTTAATAAAGTGCGAGCTAGAATTTGAAAAGCAAGAAGGCGAAATTCTACTACCAGATAAATGTTTGTTTCTCAATTGATTGGCTTCTTTGAAATGAATAATACCCGGTTTAGATGAGGCTTATCACAACAGAAAACGATCTCTGCTTAAATTGGCTGTTTAATGTTTACTGCGTGAAACGTAGCACTTGGTGCAGCAAAAAGAGCTCTCAGCCGAGACGAGATAGGTCCCCAAATGATTCTCTAACATAATCTCGGATTCAAGTTAATCCTTAAAAATTCAAACATGCATCATCGCCGAGATATAGCCATAATAAACTCTGGTACGTAAAATACAATCGTACGTATTACCTTGGAGGTCCGTGATCAGGAATATCTGGGGAGAGGAAGTTAAAATCACGGAGCTTTGAGTCTAGATCGCGGCACCTGATCACGTTCTCACCTCTTCCCTCACGAGGAAGAACCTCCACCATGTCCGGATTGCCTATCCCATTCGGACGCCACGGAGCATCTGCAAAACATCTGGCGGATTATGCCCGGACCTAATCGGACGACCCTCTTCGAATAATGCGTTGAAACACCCTCGGGGAACATACGAGGTGTGTCCATAAAATAACGGGAATATTCATATTTCGAGCATTAAACAATGAATACAGCTGACGATTGTATCATACTTTAGGGGCATTTATACCAACGTAATAAAAAAATATTTGACGATTGGACTCTCCAAACCTGCGAAATTGAAAAATTCCCGTTATTTCCCGAACAAATATCGTACAAATTGTATCCAATTCATAAGTTATTGAAAATGCACAGTTGTTTTAGCCATAGAATGTCTTTAAATCGAAATACAGTAATGATTTCAAACGAATTTTTCCATTTGGCATATAATTTGTAAGATATTTTATTTAAACTTAGCGAATTTGCGAAATGTCGATGCACCTGGAATTAATTCTAGAAACAAGGAAATTTCCCAAAAAACGGTCTTTAACAACTGCACTAAAGATACATGGAGAGGTGATCAGGGTGCCAAAAGGCGCCCTGAGGATTGGGATTTCCGATTGAGTCCGGGTTACGTGACCTCGTTTTGGTCACTTCCTTCGACTTGCCATTTTAGATCGATGTCCGCCAAAACTTAGAGGCTGTGCCCCCCTTTGTAAAGTTCGCTCTCGGATGTGCCGTGTGGAGTGAGAACCCCGGCAGTATCGGAGGGCGTGTGAAATCGAAAAAGGCAAATCATGGATGGAGAATTCTAAGAACCTGTGTGAGATACCGCGACATTGACCTTATGACGGAGTCATCCGCTGATGCGTATTACAATGCAGCAAATTTTATTGCTTAAAAAAAATCATATTTCTTGACCGAGATTCAAAACCGGATCCCTCAATGTCCGGCCGAGTGGTTCAGCTAGTTAAGTTAGTAATTTACCTAAGTGTTCGCTCACACTCCTAAATTATGTTTGCAAGAGGACGCCTCGGTGACTTAGATGGATAAAGCACTCGAATGGACGTTGAGGGATCCGGGTTCGAATCCCGGTCAAGGCGATTGATTTTTCTTAGACTTGGAAATTGTTGCGTGAATGATGAACTTGTCTCGTGCATGCTATTATTTTTCTTTGCCCAATTTGGCCATCGTTTCGCGTGTTGGGAAAGAACTTGTTTGTTTGAAGGTGATAAATAAATTAAGAGTGTAATCATATTAGTGTGAAATTAATGTTCGTTCGTAGAAAAATTATTACGTCGTAGATTGGTCTGGGCAGGATTATCTTCACCAGTCTTAAAAAATTGTCTTGGGATAGTAATTGCCCATTCGCCAATTTGCTTGGAATAACATTGAGAGCGAGAATTTTCAAGAAGGTAATAGAGACATGAGCCATCCTAGTATTATGGAGACACAGGTTTAGTATTAGATTTGAAATGGCATTTTTCATTTTTTAAGGGCAATCTTGACAGCACCCGCAAATTACTTTTACTAGTAAGTAGTAAAAGTACTTAGCAGTAGCAGAGTAATTTCGCCTTCTTACTTTTTAAATTCTAGCTCGCACTTTATTAAATAAATTTCACACTGCATCCTAAGGTGCAATTATTTGTTAGATGATTGTATATGTATTTGTATGGGCGTGGAATGAAAGGATTTTTGCATGAATGTATACGCCACTGTGGGTATAGGTTTGCATGTATGTGTTGATTTTGCTTGTGGTATTGTTCCTATTTACGGGGGTTGACCTAACACCCCCCGCCACACGCCCTTGCGGCGGTTTGCGGGGTATTATGTAGATGTAGATGCTTTGGTGTGGTGGAGTCAGGTACAGAGTAAGTGACTTGCCATCCATAGGATTTTAATTATCCCTCCACGATCCATGGTGAGGTGGTTGGAAGTGTGGAGGTCCTTGATGAGATGATGATGGTCCAGGTCGTAGTTCGTGGTGTGTCCGGGGTGTAGTTGGGTTCCGTTGTGTGGTTGATTGTGTGTCCTACGGCGCCCTCCCGGAGTCTGTTCGCCATCCGCTCCGACGCCCTTCATTTCATCGAATGACCACGAGAGGGCGATGTTGAGGGGTGGCCTCCACAGAAGGAGGTTTTCTGTTTTTTTCTCTACCGTGTTATTTTGAATAGCATGCATCGGCAGGAGGTCAAGGTCAGCACCCCATCCTCAAGTAGTCAACCAAACGACGTCTGAGGTAATGCATATTGAGTCATGATGTGTGGTCATTTTCGCGTTGCCTTTGAATGAAATCCAATTTACATTGATTTAATGCTCACTCCTTCGTCCTTCGGGGAGAAATGAAAGAGCGGTTTGACTTTTGGTGATTTTAATTAATATATGGTGCTCCATTTTTTTATAACAGAAATGCGACCGCATCAATGTTCCCCCTCATGCACTCGAAAGTGAGAGATATTCTGCGAAGGATACGATCACGATCGTGGAAACCAGGATTTTGCTGCGACCAAATGGAATTTGTAAAAATGTCGAAGAAGACCAAATAAACATCATGCTGGAGTAGTATTTAAAGAACCGGGGTTTTACGAGGTGTGTTCAGGAAATAACTGGAATGTTTTAATTTCGTGGGTTTTGAGAGTCCGATTGTCCAAAAATGATTTTTATTATGTTGGTATATACGAGGGTCATCCGGAAAGTAGTACCCGTTCGTGCCGCATGAAGTGCTGACGACGCGAGTAGCCGCTGGACGAGGTCAGATAGCTTCAGTGGCTTGTCTGCCTTCTCTGAGCCAAGTTGCGTGACGCTAGCATTGCCTGTGTTGTTTCTGTGATTGTTTACAATGTTTAAAAAAATTGAGAACGCCGCCAGTTGTGAAGTGAGGGCAGTGATTAAATTCCTCAATGCAAGAAACGTTCGCCCATGTGATATTCATCGCCAATTAAAGGAGGTGTATGGAGACAATGTAATGGACGAGTCGTCTGTTCGGCGGTGGTGTCGCAACTTCAACATGGGGAGGGGGAACACACACGACGATGAGCGTTCGGGGAGACCGTCTGTCATTACAGACCAACTGGTGAGCTCAGTTGACGAATTCGTGAGGAACGATCGGCGCGTCACAATTGATGACATCTGTGAGCATTTTCCCAATGTTTCTCGAACAATTGTTCATGAAATTGTTAAACACCATCTGCATTATGCAAAAATTTGTGCAAGATGGGTCCCTCGCGTATCTCAATGAGCTGGCGGCGAAGGACTATGCAGCAGGAATACAGAAACTTGTCACACGTTATGACAAATGCCTTAATTTGCTTGGAGATTATGTTGAGAAGTAGTTTAAAGTATCCTCTTTCAAATAAAATTTTTTATGTTTGTTAATATTTACTTTTGTGTCTTTATTTCACGAACGGGTACTACTTTCCGGATGACCCTCGTACATGCCCCTAAAGGATGATAACATTTTCAGCTGTATTCATTGTTTATAATTTGTCCTTGGCAGCCGCGTTTAGGTTAGACGTGTTTTTATGAGCTCGGCGATATTCGTTTGTTAAAAAAATGGTTCGAAGTATTTGTATCAAATTTTGCGTAAAAAATTAAATAAAGTGTAAAAAAAGTGTGAAAGGTTAAAAAAGGCCTATGGTGAGTCTGCTATGAGTAAAAAAAGAGTTTACGTGTGGTATAAGCGTTTTCAAGATGGCCGTGAATATGGCAAACGTCCCAGCACAAAAACAACCGATTAAAACGCGGAAAAAGTGAAAGAAATGGCGATGAATGATCGCCGAATCACAATCAGGGAAGTCGCTGATGATGCTGGCATGCGGAATTGGCTCACGAAACGAAAATCGCCGAGGTCATAAGAACACGTCTAACCTTAGAGCGGCTGAAGTATAAACAATGAATGCAGCTGAAAATTGTGTCATAAGTTAGAGGCATGTGTACCAACATGATAAAAGTCATTTTTTGACAATCGGACTCTCCAAACCCGCGAAATTTAAAAAATCCCGTTATTTTCTGAACATACCTCGTGGGTTAAAAAAGGATGTTATTTTAATATAATTTTTTCTTTAATTTCACTGCAAGGCCTTTTTTTCAAATAGTAATTACGAAGTGTTCAATCCGTTGTGCAGGTGTAAAAGCAGCGAGTCATGAGGGAGTTTTCAGCCGCTACGGGCTGCACCTTTATGGTTTACATGGCGGATTTTAAGTTGGGGTGTGAAAATTCAGTGCACAGCAAAGACCGACCTCCCGGTTAGACTTCTCGCCCCCCCCCCCCTTTGTACCCCCGCCCCACCTCTTCGCCCGTTGGCGAAGCCTTTCCCGAGACGATTCGCGAACGCGTAGATTTGTGTTGATTGGATGAAGTGAAGCGTTTTCGTGCCAATGAGCAGTGCTGACCTGGTATTTATTTGTCTGTACATATGACACAGTGTGTATGCATGGCTACTCTCCTTCATTGTGTTCCCGATGCTCTCCTTTTTGTCTTCAAGGCGAAAGAAGCCTAGTGGACGACACACCTCCCAACTCGGCACACGCCCCAATTTTCAAATTGGTTCTGTTATAGTATACTCCCTTCCGAACTATTCTGAATTGAATGCGACTTCTTTTGATTACGTTTTTCTTATGTCCCTGTGTACGATAAAAAAACAAGTTGCAAGGACCCATAACTTTTTCTGATCTCATGCAATTCTTACTTTTGACTAGAGTCTACTCCAATTCTCACCTACAATATTGTAGAGAGATAGTTTAGTGCCATATGGTGAGGAATTCAACTCTCGTAAGTGGAGTTCAATTGAAATGCTCAAGGAAGAATCAAACACTATTGGAAGAATTAGGATGGGAGCCACCAGTAGACCGTAGGCTTAAATACAGGTTATATTTATTGTGTAAATTTGAGACAGGTTACGTATCTGAGGATGTTAAAGACATATTACCGGCCCCGATTTACCATCAGATCACCAATGGAAAATCGGGGAAATTTATCGTAGAACGGACAGATTTAAAATTTAGTTTTTTTCCTATAACAATTAGAGAATAAAATGCATTTGGGAGAAATCGCGTGAGAGATAACTAGAATTGGCTGTATATTCATTCATTAAGTAATCTACCGGTTAAGGTAGGTTTTGGATGGACACAACCACAAAAAAATTCTTGTGACTCCTAACAAAACACAACCCAGCAACCTATTCTACACATGTTTCTTCCTGCATGTTATTCTTTTTATTTAATAGTCCCACTATTTTAACAGTTCTACGGAATGGTTTGAATGTACGTATCCCGTTATTACATATCGTTGCATTTATGTACTTTCTTTCGTGTGATTAAGGTTTTTCGAGTGCATGAACAAATTATTATTTTTGTAGATGTAACATAATTTGGTTTTTCTTGTGGTTTAATTCAGGTTGACGGGTCGTGGCCTAACACCACCCCCTCCCCCGCCACATCCCCTTGCGGCAGCTTGCGGGGTATTGTGTAGATGTAGTTGAGAAATAACTTCCCAAGATAGAATGTGTACAATTTGTAACTACTTGACTGTAAAAAATTCTATTCCGTGAAAACGGTAGGCTATTTGATTCTTCGTCTTGCATTGCAATAATTATTTATGTAGCCACATTTAAGGACTGGTGTAATTAAAATAGTGCATGATTCCATGTCCTTGAATCATGTTTTTATCTTGGTTTAAAATGGCATCGGTCCTCCTTTTCAGTAGCATTCTCATTCCTCAAATCTCATTCCTTTCCTCCAAATCGTTCAGTCTGTTAGAAATTGGGAATGTTTCTCATTAAAGCGCCGACTTGTCAGACATAGGCGAGGTCTATCCAATAAGGACGCGGACTGAGGCCATAAGAACTTAATTTGCAAACTTAAGTCTGCATATATTTTGTCCCCTTCAAAGTAAGTACTCTCCATTCGTTGCTATGCACTTATTCCATCTTCTTTTCAACTGTTTAGCACCCTTGGAAGTCCTCCTCGGCAGTTAAGCTTTATAGTTTTCTCATCGTTTCTTGCTTTATTGTGTCCACATCTTCCCAGTGATGTCCCCTTATCATATATTTGCATTTTGGGAATAGGAAAACGTCGCAGGGGGCGAGATCTGGCGAATAAGGAGGATGATCAAGGATGGAGGTTGAAAATGTTACCAGAAACTGGCGAACAATTAATGTTGAATGTGCAGGTGCATTGTCATGGCGAAGGATCCATCCATCGCCTTGAGTCTAATTTGGCCGCACACGACGAACGCGATCTCTCATACGCTTGAAAACTGCAAGGTAGAACTCAGCATTAACGGTAAGGACAAGGGACCGCACACGATCAATGTTGTCGTCAACACAGGTGGTTGAAGGTCGTCCCGGCCTTGCATCATCCGTGGCGTCTTGTCGGCCATCTTTAAAACGCTTAATCCACTTGAAAACCGATATTTTCTTCTGAGCATTATTACTGTAAACAGCGGTCAAAATTTCAGTAATTTCTTAATAACCTTTATCGCACTTCACCGAAAAACTTGATGTTGATTCGTTGCTCCGTGATTTCGTCAGTTTCCATTTTCGGCAAAGAGTAAAAACAAGGACCACAGAAAATAACATAACTGGCACCATACGCACAGCTCGACGATCCGCCAAGCACAGACGGCTCATTGGGTCTCAAGCAACTAGCGTCGGTATTGGGCGGAGCTTAGTCCGCGTCATGGTCGCCAGATTGCTTCAGTTCCCGTATTTTTTGGGCAGACCACGTATTTTGAGAGCTGTTTTCTAATGTTTGCCGAAAAAAAGGGGGAACGCAAAGTTTAGAGTCAGCCGTAAAGTATGTTGATTGCCACGCAACACTCGAAGTTGATGAACTATTTACATCTCGCTCTCCGACTGCCGACCTGATGACATTCGCAATGTCCTCAGCCTCATTCTCTCCCTCTCACTTTCTCCTATTCATTTTCTTACGCATTGTGCCCCCGCGACATTCTTTTCAGACTCGAAGGAAGCAAGGCGTGTTTTTCTTCAGAATACCAAGTGATCCCGGGCCTCTGTCCCGTACTGCTAAAAATTAATTACAAGTTATTTCGAATTTGATTGAATTTCAGTGATTTGAAATACCAGGTATACCCCAAAAGTAGTAGGGCTGTCGATTAAAAACGATAATTTTCCAGAATTGATTAATTGATACATTCACTCAAAATTCTTCGAAATATAGAACCCTTCTGAATCCATACACCACTACCAGCAGGTTTTCCACGCCTCATACACCTTCTGGAAGGCGGCGCCAGAAATGCTGCTAAGCTCCCTCGTCATGGCCTGTTGTAAAGCTTCCACCGAGCCGGGGTGGCGTCCTTTCAGCATGAATTTGAGGCGGGGGAAAAGGAAGAAGTCTGGTGGGGTAGCGTTATGGCTGTAGGGTGGCTGGTTGCTTTTGTCCTTCCGGTAGCTCTCAAGACACCAACTGCTCACACAAGTTTCTCATGTCCATGTTTTCGGTCACAAGTCGATACACATAACTTTTAAGGATGCCAAGTTCAGCAGAAACCATGCGAACACTTAATCTGCCATCCCGGTCCGAGAATTCCTTCACCCTTGCAAAATTTTCATCATTTTTTGAGGTTGAATAGCATCCTGAACGTTAGGCGTTTTCAACGTCTTCTCTACCCTCCCGATAACAAATTGTGCCACTCAAAAATACCACCCGATCTACCCGTGGCCTTATCAAGCTGCCAATGCATGCCATGAGTCTCTTTCCCGGTTTTGCCTGGTTTCAGGCAAATGTGATGGCGTAGCGCCGATCCAATAACCGGTTCATGACGGAGCGTAACGAGGTCACGTTATAGAGGTTTCGCAAACGAACGCTCCGCACTCCCTAAGGGCTGGGAGCCAACTGCCACCGGTCTCCAGTCATTCCTGAGATTCTCGTCTCTCGAACGCAGCCAGAGCAACCGCCGCTCGTCCATCCATCTATCCGGGAAAAAATAAGTCATACTACCTTTGGGATAAACCTTGCACGGTGACAGTTTTTTCATTGAATCTGTAATAATGATCGATTAAACATTGAAAGCTTCAGGGATAGGATAGCAATTAGGGTGTGGATTGTTCTACTTAATGTCTATTCATTTTTCATTACCCCAAGTTTAGGCAAATGAGATGGTACATTTCATGCCTTTAAGATTAGAAATATAAACTCAATTCAACTCTTGGTATAAATTCCTATTCCAATGGCTTACTCGTACAATTGAGTTAGCAAACCTGTAAAAGCTTTTTCAAAAGCAAATTTCATTATTTTCAGATAAAATACATTCATGAAATAAATGGGCGCATGGGCTTTCTGTCCAATATGGCTAAAAGTTATTATAAACAGTTTTTCCTCAAGCTATTTAACGCAAGTAGATATTTGTTGCAGCACTCTGTTCTCCAGGTGCCAAGTTAAGTGGCAGAGGAGGCCGTGCCCAGGTGTTCGAGATGCACCGGTTCAACCCTTAATGCTACATTACTAACAGCGGTGTAAAACTTAAAGCTGTTCAATCGCTGAGTAAAGTGAAGTGTGTCTCCATAAAAAAAATAATTGATATCGCAATGAGGACTTCTATTTAGCATGAAACCTTTAAAAAAATATTGAATTATGCTTTGTATTACATTTTAATGAATTCTACATTAAATATACCAACTCTATTCAAGTGAGAAAATAATAAGTTTCTATTTTCGTGGCTACTTTCTTTTTGTCCCATTTAGCTTTTAATGCCTATTTTTGGAATATTTAGTATCTATAATAAATGTTCCCCAAAGCTATATGCAATAGTTGTTTAAGAGACCGTACTAACCCCAACCTTGGTGGCTAGTTTATCTATGGCGATGATTTATTTATATCAGTCCTCGGATTTCAATTAGCAAATTTGAAAAAAAATGTACGTGCATCCCGCGTCACTTCGGTTTCTGCTAGGGTAGACTGAAAACTAATGCACACATGCTTGTAGGCCACAAACAAAATGACCGTCATGAAACACTCCTGATGGCATGTGGAAGTAACATCCCCCAGCTCGCATGCGCAGGTCTAAGGTCGTGACATTCATCCACTGTATTTCGAGAAGCGGAAGTGTGGAGGCATGTTCTAGTAGTCTGTCAACGCGAGTTACACAGCATGTTGTTATTGAATTTTTGCCTTAACCTCATCGTCCGAGGTGTAATGATTACCTTGAGGTGTCTCTTGAGTTGAAGAAAAAAATAAAAATCGCAAGGCGCATGATCGAAGGAATAAGGAGGGTTTTGTATGTTCTCGTCTATGAAACCCATCGTGGACAGATTTTACGGTATCCCAAATGTTCAATAATGAAGCCGACACCTTCCTTGGATATTACAATTTGATTTACGCTTTATTGCTTTCGATTGATTCGCCGGTCATTTTGAATCAAATCTTCGACGAGTTTGCGATGTTTATCGTCCGTGGCAGTGATCGAACGTCCGCAGCGTGTTTCATCAGCAATTATGGCTTTTCCAGGCTCGCAACCACGGAATTTTACTACCCATCGATGTACACTAGATCTATCAACAGTTTCATCTCCATAAACAGCCTTTAAATGACGATGAATCTCAGGAGGAGTCACTTTTTCCGCTGTTAAAAATTCGATACCAGCACGCTGTTTAACTCGCACAGTTGGCATAGCACTAGAACACATCTCCAACCTTCCGCTTCTCAAAATACACCGGATGAATCTAACAGCCTCAAACCTGCGCATGCGTGTTGAGAGTGAATGTTACTTCCACATGCCATCAGGAGTGTTTCATGACGGTCATTTTGTTTGTGGTCTACAAGTATGTGTGATTTGGTTTTCAGCCTACCCTCGTATTTAGTTGCGATTCGTCGCGTTGTGAGGAAAGCGGTCGCTTGCTACCTGCCCCGAAACCTCTTCGCTCATCCCCTGCCAGGAGAGTTCACGGAACTCTCATGATCGTTGCGTCGGTTGGATTCTTCGTGCCGGGGACGATCTGAATCCGGAAAGTCATCGTCGGTCGTATTTCGGTTGGATAACGTCTTGCCGCGGCCTCTCGTGGAATTCCTAGTGGGACTACTCTTTGATTCTCTGCGGTGATCACATCGGGAATTGAACCCACCAATTGCACCAATTGCCCAGCCACGAAGTTTCTCTCTCTCTTTCTCTCTCCCTCCTCGGTCACGTGCGATGCCTCATTGTCACGATCCGTTTTGAGACACTGCTTCCGGGTCCCCTGATTTAAGAGTGTCCGAGCACACGCGCGCGCAGACGAAAAATACATTTATAAAAATACTCGCCCAATAAAAAGGTGAGGAAGACCGCTGGAATGATGCCCTCGCGGCGGAATTAGTGTCTCGCTGGAATTAACCCTTCTCAGCCCCCGATATGCCGATGGAGAGATTTTGGTTCGTAGGCCGAGTCATCTGACCGGATGGCTTGGGAGGTTTGCGAGTCTCGGTAGCGATGCCTTCGCGACAATTCGAGAGGTCTACTTGGCAAAGGGTGACCATGCGATATTTGGGGAAATTTTCGACACTTTGGAAAAAAATCGATATCTGAAAATGTATCCCAGATTTGCGATGCGTACATCTCAGGGATTGGTTCCTGAATGGACGAGATGTAGTAAATGGATGAACAGTGTATTGAGTCGCGGTGGAATGCTAAAGACTGACAGAGGGAGGAATATTAAGTAAGCGAGGTAGGGACAGGAAAAAATAGGTTTTTTACTCAGTATTTGGAGTGAAGGGATATCTATTGTAATTCTGAGTTTTGGAGCATTTGGTATCGTTCTGGGCAGAAGGCTCGTATTAGGCAGAGCTTAGATTATAAGTCCTGGAGCGCGCTTAGTCCCTGAATCCTTTAAAAACCTTCCTAAGCCGATTGACTATTCTAATAGAATTAATATATCAGGGAACCAACTAAAATTTCTTTCACCGAACGATCGCGAGTTGGAAAATCCCCAATAGGCACGTCTTTCTGTGAAATCAAATACTAGCTTTTGAGTGCGATCCGGAATGAAATACTAGACCTTATTTTGAAATGTCCCTTTCCCTCTTCAAAAAACGGATCATGACTGGCGGTTAATCGTTGTTAAATTTGCTCCTGACGCTCTCATGTCATCTAGTTTTGCCTGCGGGGCACTGGAGCATGCAGTGCAGGCGGACAGATTTTGTTTGGTATCTCTATTGCTTCTCAAAGGTTGAAAAACATATATTAATCCTCATCCAGTAAATGTTTCCTTTCCTGATCACTGGTTCTTTTTTAATTTTTACTTACATTTAGCCGTTTAAAAGAGTAGAAATTTTTTATAATTACATCGAATATATTTCAAAAGGAGATGAAAATTTCGATTAATTCTTCCTATCCCATTCTTCCTATTTCTTAAGAGTCAATAGAGAAATACAGAAAAAGAAGAGGAAACGTTCGAATTAAATTGGCAGATATCCTTCTATTGTTTGCATATTCATCCTTCCGACTATTCCTTCCATTTTGTTGAGATGTTCCATCTAAAAAATTGTTTTTTTCTCCCGCAACTAATGGTGCTGAGAGTCCGACCTTTCATATTCTCTTCTTCCTTGTATTTATCGCCTGGGGTTTGATTTTTTTGATGCCGTGGGAATCAAAACGTCCCTGGAAAATAATTCTATTAATAAAATTGACATGAGAAATGCAGATCGTCTTGAAGAAAGGTTATTTACGAGCAATAACAATATCGTCGTTAGCACTATTTTGATGTACATTTGTGTTTAAATCATTAGTTCTTAAAGGCTATGATTGTCTCGTTCTGTCTTAAATCATCGTGGTATTTCTCGGGCTCAATGAGTGAGCTACTGTGTCGGCGTTTTGAATATGGCATCGTTAAGATCGATCAATACGACGTTGACGTTTTAAAGGAGGCTGCCATTTCAAACCTTCCTTGATAGTCATATGCGACATTAACTGTTTGAATGCATTTATTTTACAGAATCTTGCAGAAAAAAACTCCAATAATTTGGCAATCACACAATGCAAAGAAGGATAGCTTTGTGTGCCCCATTCGAAATGAAAATGGATAATCTTTATGAACATTCACCTTTCATTGCTGTAAAAGTCGTTTCACTCTGTTCCCTCGAATATAAAGGTGGTGGTTATCGTTGGAATAAAATGTGTTTTAAAAGCCAATATCAACCGCTACTTTCGATTTCAATTAGTTATTAAATGCAGTTTGAATTTCAATTCTTTTTAAATAATGAGGGCAAAAAAGAAACTTTACACATGCCCAAAAACGAATTAATATTTCACGACCATGGTTTCGATGCTGGGCATTATCATCCGGTAGCATACATCAACATTTTTTCAACTTAAATAGCTTGGCTCCAAGAGGGGAGTACGGTAGGGGGAGTAAGGGAGAGGAGAGAGGTTACGGTAGGGGGAGTTAGGGAGAGGGGGTAAGTTGACTGCAGGTGCGGCAACCTATTAGTGGGCTAGGGAGGGAGAAGCTATGTATTGGAAGGTTACTGGCTCAAATTTGTGAAAGTTTGTTTTTTAAATAGTATATGTATACAAACATACAGGCATTACTATAGTTTCTTCTGAAGAAGACGGAGCTAACTTCCGTCGAAATTATTAAGAAATAACGTATGAGTGTTCTTTTTATGTGTACCTATATTGTTTGTTGCTGTTCGAGTTTTTTATTCAACACTTCCGTGTTACTTCGGCTTCTTATATATATATATATATATATATATATATATATATATATATATATATATATATACACACGTATATATATATATGTCGTATAATTAATTGGCTTTCTCCTAGACCAATTAAGTATACGATCTGTCATAATACCCCTGTCCCATGATTTTTTCATATAATTAATTGGTGTTGGAGAAAGTCAATTAATCTAAGGAAATATTTTTTTTCTTCTCCACGTACATATTTAGAAATTGTCCAATCTTCCCCTATTCTCTTCCTCAACGATCTACGAGTTGAATCAAGTGAAATCCTTGAAATTGCATTAAAATTTCAATATGGCTTCCCACTGTCCTGTTAGTTGGCAATAGTGGTAGCCAATGATAATTTGATGAGTGTCTCACTGTTTTCTTTTGTCTGTCTTTTTGTAACTCTTTTGTATTGCGCGCGAGACACTGAAGTACTTACAGCGCAGTTACGACAGAGATATTAAAAAACGATGGAGGATGGCTTGCATCAATATTGTTCAGTGAATTGGTGGAAAAATTAAAACTTACAATTGATATTGATATTCTGATTTTTTTATATTCGATTTCACAATGTATTTTTAGTACCTGTTCGTTTGGGGAGGGTCCGTGTCGAGAGATTTTTACAGGGGTATTTGCCTTAATCCGATTTCGGTGAGCGCATGATGGGGGGATTGCGATGGTGCTCCTTATTAATAGAAATTAAACAGTGATGAAACGTGGCCGATATGGATACATCTGCCGGTCTTGGTGAACTTGAAACGCGTCCAATTCCGAAACGAAGTCTAATTCGCGTCATTGGCGCTGCCTGACTTGGATTCAAACTCGTATAACCAAACGCTCGAGTAGAAATAAGACAACGCATCCCTTGTTGGCTTATTGAGAAATAGGTTGGTTTGACTGCAGTTATGAGGTTAATTTTCAAATTCATCAGCTTCTTTTCGATTTTTCTAGCAAGTGGAGAAGCTCGTACATTTCGCATTTCCTTAACATGAAACTTGGGAAATTAAAAAAATAGATATTTTGCTCCCTAGAAAGGAGAACTTCCTCCTAAGGAGCCCTGACGATTATGAGAAAGTCCACCGTCTCATCCGGGGCCTTTTATTTGCCCCTGAAGGTCGATACCCCTTGTATCCGAATGAAAATTCCAAATCCCTTTTGGAAATTCAGTTGTGCCCTGTGATATTTTTAATCTCAAAGTTACCTCTTCGGAAAGAGTCGAGTAAGCACTAGAATGATAGGCGATCAGAAGTCCCTTACTTCATTCCATAATTACTCTCGTCAAAAAGAAAAATAACCTTGCAGCTCTAAAAAGTTGGTTCACAGTTGAAAACTGGCGAGCCGTTGGCGATTAATTCGAACGACGATGTAAAATTCAAAATAAGTCTATTTCAGTCTTAATTCTTTCAGTCGGTATTTAGGGTGTTCTGTTTTTGGGTATCTAAATTGGTCCATATTTTTTCTCTAATGAAACACTTTGATTCTTTGGGATCGCACGGAGATTGTATTTACCTTAAAGCCCTTGCTAATGATACTATTGTCACTCTACGACCATCTAGTGTCTAAAAACATACGATAAAATCAACATGTGCTCTCGTATTTATAGTTTTTTTTTTCGTAGTTTTGAAATTAAATTTAAAATACTTCGCCTTTCCACATAAAAAACTTTTATTTACGACCTAGGTTTCGTTATGGTCTGATGATGTTATACCATATCAGGTCCTGATGATGTTATACCATAACGAAACCTAGGTAGTAAATAAAAGTTTTTTTTGTGGAAAGGCGAAGTATTTTAAATTTAATTTCAATATGAAGATTTTCCACCAAGTGACGCCAGAAACTGTTTCATTTCGTAGTTTGGTAAATTTAGTCCTTTTTAAGCACTCTCCATTATAGTTTTTTATTATTAGTAGTTAATTCGTCATGTGTGTAGCTACCTTCTCTCAAACCCTTCCCTTTTTTTCCTTTGATATTCCTCCATCGTCCCGAGTTTCCGTTTTGCCTCTCGGATAATTTTTATTAATACATCACGGTTCGTCCGATTAATCAGTATTAGTCTAAGTGGATGTCTGGCACTTTTATCCTTTAATTTCTTTCTTATTTCTTCTTGTTTGGTGGTAATTTTACGGTCTTGAAACTCCATACGTCTCCGTCTTGTTTCATCCATGTTAACCTTGTGCTGCATAACTTTTTTCTTTTTTTGTCTGGATTAATATTACCTGTGAGACTTCTTTATTTCCAATTTATCTCACATGGTAAGATGCATTTTAAAAAGTTTTATTTCAATGAAAGTAAACGACTTACAGGAGAGCAGGTTTCGCCATACTGTGGCATCTTTGGGACCAGTCCCGATGATACCTCGGTGTGGTGAAACTAGGCTGCAAAAAATATCTATTCCGTGGAAACGCCTAGTCTAATTAATGACTTCCCTGTCATTATAATGGTATTCCTAATGATCGGCCTCAACTCTAACTCCAATTTTTATTTTCAATTTCATAATCCGTCTTTTCATTTTCATTAACTACCTGTTGATATCATTACTATGCTTACTCGCACATAGCTGGCTCATCTTTAACTTTCGATTATTCTTTGCCTAGTATTTCGACTCTCTGCTATAACTGCGATATTATATGTGTGTTTATTATCTCGGCAGTACCTAACATTGATTTTTTCCCAATTTCCAGTTATTATCTTTTCTGTTTTGCAAAATAAAGAGCTTGCTCAAAACGTTTTCAAATGGCTCTTTTGAGTTCAGCACACGTATCTCATGCGTGTAGTATGAGAACAGTTCAGTGGCGCAGATAATGCCAAACAAAATCGAAACCCAATGCCAACATTTCCTTGGTGGATCTTATTCTATTTCTGTGCAGATATTTAGGATTCGCATCCCTAGTTCCGTCGGTGTCATTTGCCACAGGAGGCACGCGGAGATTATCCTGGAGGGAAATCTCACATCTGGAGAGCGGTATATCTCTGCGGGGGGACTCCCGAGGGTGCGTTGCTCGGGGGAGTAATCTCACTCGGGTGCGTCTCAACGTCACCATTAACAGACGAAGAATCCCTCCAGTTATCACTAATGCGTCCAATACAGTGTTAAGTATCATCCTCAATCATCAGTATTTCAATCCTAAGATTGGTTCACTGCAGCCCTCCATTCTTACCCATTCATTTTTAATTCCTTCACCCTCTAATTGGTTCCTTCTTAATTTGACCTATGTACTTGTCTCTTGGCCTTCTTCGTGGGATCTACCCTTCTATTATGTTTCTAACTAATCCATTGTGCCTCAAGGTGTGTCCAATCCATCTATTTTTTCTTTGCCGTGGAGCTCTCCACATGGTCCTTTCCTCTTCTGCTCTCCTATGTGTATACTTCATCGTTCCTTACTTTGTTTGCCCATTTAATCTTCAGCATTTTCCTCTAGATCCATGGTTCAAAGGCTTGCATTCTTCGCTGGTCCACTTTTCCAATTTTCCAAGTCTCGGAACAAGAGAGTGCCATGCTCCACACGAAAGTCTTGACGTATTGATTCCTTGTTTCTAGCCTTAGGTCCTTTGAACATAGCATGTTGCCTCTTCTCAATGACCGCCTTCTTACCTTGGGCTATTCTTTGCTTGATGTCGGTCGAGCTTCTTCCATCCGAATTTATACTGCTGCCCAAGTAGATGAAGGATTTAACTTGCTCTAGTTTCACCCCTCCTATTGTGATATCTGCATTCAGATTTTCACTTCCACGTACAAGGATTTTCGTTCTTTTCTTGTTTGATGCTCATATTATATTCCAGAAGTACTTTTAGTCCATAGTATTCAGGCTTGCTTGCAGGTCCTCTCGCGCATCTGCTACTGCTGCGATGTCGTCTGCGAACCGCTGCGTGTTAATTTCTTCGCCACTCACGTTGACTCCTTTGATGCCCAATTCTTGTGCTTCCTTTATTGCATCTTCCAGATATACGTTGTATATTGCTGGCGAGAGGTTGCATCCTTGTCGAACTCCTTTTTTTATTTTTGCTTCCCTTTTCCTTCCGATTTTCATTTGCATGGTTGTTACCTGATATTTGTAGCGGTGACATTATTCTTCTGTCGAATGTAATGTATGAATCTATGATATGTGTCTATTTACAGTACCTCGATGAATATGACCAAAGTTGCCACTCCGTTAGGATCATCGGGGGAAAGTCAGGAAAAGCTCGAAATCTATCAAAAATTCGAGAAGAAAAAGGAATGAGGATGGGTACTAGACTCGGGAATATGACTTTGGAATCGGGACTTCCCGGTATGAAAGATGCTCGCGTTAGTGGTGCGATCAGTTTTTGTTAATAGGTGAAATGATTATGATTTGGAATGCATGGGCTGGTGACCTTACATCCCCCGCCACACGCCCATGTTGCGGCTGGCGCGGTTTAATGTAGATGTTTGTTTGCCGTGGGCCATCGCGGCAAGCAAACATCTACAGCAGCGTGGGGCAGCCCCAGGCAAAAACGAATCTGTTGGAGAACCGACTTTGGATGTATCAGCGGCACGAAAAGACACAAGGGATGTTCGAAAAATATTCATATTCAATCTCCAAGCACTCGGGAAAAACCGGGAAACCGGTTCGATCTAACGTTTGTCGAGAAAATCGGAAAAAAAAATCGGGAATTGGAATGGCGGAAATGAATGAATTCTACCCTGGTGGCGATGTCGATACGTGCAAAGACACGAGAAAAAACCGCGAGTGGCCTTCAATCGTGTGCTTTGTTCCTATTTCTCAGCCGCCTTAATGTAGATTCAGCCGGTGCACAATTACAGATACAAGGTTTGTATAAAAAGTATCGGTAACGAGTTTTCCCTGACGTGTGCGTGAAGTGCCGAATTCAGACCATCGGTTAAGTGTGTGCATGATCGCAGATCGTATTATTGGCATTCATAAGATGACAGTGCAACCCATTATGATTAATGAAAATTTGGCGATGCGAAAGATCTTTGCTAAACTCGCGTCTAGAAGATCTTGACGGATGACCAAGAACAGAGTCGAGAATGTCTGCTTGCGAAGATCCTTCGAAAAACGTCATCCCGATGATTCTCCAACCCCATTACAGTTCCTACTTGGCACCAGCAGACTATTTCCTACTCCCAAAAGTGTAATACTCTTTCGAAGGACACCACAATAGGATACGAAGTGCCATCAAGGAAGCTTGCAGCCGTACCATAAAGGAGCTTCCGGAATCTGCTTACCAGGGAGCCTTCGAGTCGTGGAAAAGCCGCTGGCAAAAGTGTGCCGACGCTCTCAAGGGATGTACTCTGAAGAATTTTGAGGCATTTTAGCAATATCTGAAATTAATCTATTTTTTCGAAAATTTTCCCGATATAATTTATGCAAGCCATGTTTATAGCTTTTCAGCAAATTTCACCTAAAAGGTCTGGCGTACAATTGTTAACTATCGTCAAATTCCAGGTGCGTCGCTATTGTTTTGCCATTGTGATCATGGACATCGGGATGGAACTACTGTGTGAGTCACTCAATTAATTGTAGATGTCCTTAACCTCTCAAAAACAATAGGAAACTATTTTATTTTTACTAACTTACTTTGGACCACTCCTCTAACAGGGGCGAAGAGGCATCGGGATAAAAAGAGATACGAGATTATCGTGCCATGAACAAGACTCATTCTTTGTGTAGTTTGAAATCAAGATGTGCAAGTGAAAACCAAAAGCATTTATTAATCTTCCCTTTTGTTGGACACCATCGCACAGTATGTTAAACATTGTCTAACGTGTGCTGCGGCGTAGAAAACCAAATTTTCAACTTGTTATTTACGTTATTTCTGTCAATGTCTGAGACCTAGTGGGCTGTGTTAATAGTTGGATAAAATGTTGAACAAGTAATTGCCAGATAAACCTAATTAAAGATTGAAATGAAATAAGTAACATTGTAATTCCACACACACTTTATTCAGGACACGACCTAGGTTGCGACGTTGGACGTCATCATTAGGTGACAAGAGCAACTGTTAGAATCTGATGATGACGTCCAACGCCTCAGTCTAGGTCGTATCCTTAATAAAGTGCGTGTGGAATGACAGTGATCCTTGTTTCATTTCAATGCGTTTTGTAAATTCCATAAAGTTACGCCGTTGACAACGAATTCATTCAAATACCTAAATAATTTCAGTGAAAAGTTATACGTATGTATAACTCGTGAGGTATCTGCATAGACATAATATATAGATCATACGCCCGGAAAAAATTAAATCTTGTAATATGTCAGATAAACTAAATGTGATTGCGTATTGGCGTTGGTTCGCTTTGAACGTAGCCTTTCGTCTACCAATGTCAAAATGGCACTTCGATAGTACCCGTTTTTACATCACATTATGGACTAGGTAACGCTTCTAATAGTATTGATTTCCCAGTTTTTGTATTTTCATTACCTGTTGCATTGGGGGAAGCCTTCTTTCCCCGACTTTATTAAATGTTAGCAATAGCTCAAACAAGTTTAGATATAAAAATATTCTAGGTCAAGCGATATGCAATTTTAGACCTTCAATGTTTAAATGGTACAGTCTTCAGGCGGCCGTAACGCCTGTGAAACTTCCTCCGTTTTCAATAGTACCATCTGATGAAATCTTGAAGAAAATACCCGGAAAGATTATCTTGAAAAAAAATACTGATAAATCACTGTACTGTAGTCTTCACAATATTTTCCGAATGTATGCGTGTTCCATCGTATTCCATAAATTCAATGTGATGCTCAATTCCATTGTTTGACTAGTTTTTTTCAAATTGAATCGTATGTATATTTGTGTACGATCCTCGTATGTCCTAAAGATTTTTACGCAAGGTTGTTTTCAATCGAGGCTCCTTGTCAACTTTCAACGTCGTAATGGTGGGATATGCAGAAAAGACGCTAAGTCGCCACCGGCATATGGAAGGAGGGCGCTGATCCACGTTTCGATTCCGACGCAGCTGCACCACGAGGGTTTTTTTCCACCATCCAAAACCCTCGAACTCTTCAGAAGAAGTTCAAATATTTATGCGCTGAATCGTTTTTTGCGAAATTCAATCGATATTCCTCATCTAACGCCGTTGGATCGCTATTACTGTGAGAATGGACATCATTCTAAGAGGGTAGGCTGGAAATTAATGCACACATGCTTGTAGACCACAAACAAAATGACCTTCAGAAGCACTCTTGGTGGCATGTGGAAGTAACACTCACCTTCAACACGCATGCGCAGGTTTGAGGTCGTTATATTCATCCAGTGTATTTTGAGAAGCGGTAGTTTGGATATGTCAACGCGAGTTAAGCGGCGTGCTGTTATCGAATTTTTAATTGCAGAAAAAGTGACTCCAACTGAGATTAATCGTCGTGGAAAGGCTGTTTATGGTGACGATGCCGTTGATATGTTTACTGTAAATCGATTGGTAATAAAATGTCGCGTTTGCGAGCCTGGAAATGACATAATTGCTGATGAAACTTCTCTTTACTTTGTTTTGGGATGCTCATCGAGTTTATGTGACCGAATTTCTGGAACAAGGGGCAACGGTATATCATTCTCAGTATATACATACTCGAAAACACCTCCGACGTCGAGTTTGTTGTGTTAAATGTAGCCTGGCGCCAATAATCTTGCAACATGGCAACGCTCGTCCACACACCTCACGCGCAACTGGAGAGGCTGTGCGAAACCTGAAATTTGAACGAATTCGAACCATACTCCCCTTGCGATTTTTATTTCTTTCCTGAACTCAATAGACACCTCTAGGGTAATCATTACACCTCGGGCGATGAGGTCAAGTCCTGAATTCGAGAAAAGTCGGAAGAGTTTTTCATTGACGGAATGAAAAAACTTTTTACACTTTGGGAGAAATGTGTTCGCCTTAATTGGTGACCATGATGAAAAGTAAATATATGATTTTGAAACTTAAGAATTGTACTTTAGTGTACTTTTTGTTTGATCTTGCTATTTGTTTTTGTTCGCGCTCTACAAGCATGTATGCATTACTTTTCAGTGTTCCCTCGTAGTCCGAGTGTGCGTTCTCATGGGATATAAAAAATCCTTAGTGAAATGTTAAAAAGGATAACTATTCACAGGTTATTCCTTCGCTTATCGTGCTATAATCTCTATGGTTTTCGAAGGCGAGTTGTGAAATGCGTGAAGAAAATGCTCGGGGCCATCGTTAAGAAGCCGCCGGTGAATAATTAGCAAGTCGCCCTTATCCCCCCGCACAGAAAATACCATGGCTCAGAATTGCAGAGGTTCCTTGATGAAAGTTTTATCGACCGCGGACGGCATTGTACACACTCCCCGCCTCGTCCTACAACGCAGCCACAACGAAACAATACACCCTTTGGGGGTGCGGCATTAAGGATTGCAAACGGGCGACGGGCGCGGTGTTATCAAAAAAATGTCGTGTGGCGTTTCGGGATGATGTTGCTTTAACGAGAGACGTCGGAAAGCGCAAAATGTAGGGACAATGTGGGCGGAGGATGTAGGGGTCGAAGGGCCCCCGCGGAGGCGTGGGTGGAAGGGCGGGGGGGGGGGGGGATGCTGAATGAGGGAAAGATGCGGATCCGTCTTGAGATGCAAGGGGGGGGATGTGGAGAGGAGAGTGGGTGGGGGGGAGGAGGGAGGGGCGAGCCGAGGCGGGGAAAGGGACGCCTTCCCTCCTCAACCGCCGTTTCGTATCCTCGGGAGACTTTAAAAAAATAAAATAAATAAATAAATAAACAAATCCGGTGCTCCCGAGCGAAATCCCTCGCGGTCGATATCGTGAGTGATTCCGCGGGGAAATGAATGAGATCTTTTCCTTTTTTATTTCTGTGTGTGTTCGTGCAGTCTCTATCGGAAGGTATGCTCCGCCGCCGCTAAGCGTCGTTAATGTCCGCGAAAGTCGAGGATTTCAGAGCCTTATATTAAAATAACAACAATAATAATAAGAAATCTCGAGCGATGTTTTCCCCCCGGAGAGATCTCTCGTGAAAATGGGATTCCGACGAAAGGCTGACGACGGTGAAAAGTGAACTCTTCTAAACGGTGCAAATGCATGACTTCGACTGTTTGAATTTCAAATGAAAATATTGACAGCACGTAATAATCACCTCAATTTTTAGAGTAAGGCTCAAGCCTTACTCTAGAAATGGATCAGGGTAGTGAGTTGGTAGGTATGTAGTAGATAGGTAATTTAATCAAAGGAAGATATAGTATTGTACCTTCTTTGCGGCAGAAAAGGGAAATTTAAGGTAATCGCTGGTGGTTTCTGTTGATCAAATTAAGAACACAATGTATTTTTCCACTGGTCTTGAGCAGTGAAAAGATGCATAGTGAGCAGTTACATTAGATACAAAAGGATACATTGAAGATTGAAATATATATAGATACGGTTGCAGAACGATACATTGAAGAACAGTGGAAAAATGCATTGCGTTCTTCATTTAATGAACATGAACTTCCACAAAGCTGAGCCAAAAACAATTGAACACTTTTTTGTTGATATTTTTCAATGGCATCATTCAATTAATTAGTTCTTCTGTGTGACAAATGTAACCTAGTTTTAATTTCAGAATTATAGACATCGCTAGAAAATTCAAATTACTCGTTGTCAACGTGAAATCTTTTAAGATATGGTGGATGGAATAAGGGCTTGGAATGATTTTACCGGGAGCAAAGAAAGATATAGTATTGTACCTTCTTTGCGGCAGAAAAGGGAAATAGTCTAGTTTTGTAAGGGCAAATCAGATGTTCAATTTTGGCCTAGCTATAACCCCTTCGGACGCCCTAGATATAGGAAAACTTATCCTTTCATAAATTCCCTTGGGAGGCTCCCGAGGGGGACATTTGCCTGGCTTCTTCTCTGGCTAAGGCAATCGATACGTGAGATGCATTTCATGCAACGCTATAATATTCGGAATCTGTGATACGTACTTTGGAATTTGCACCTTCGCCATATTTCAGGAATTAGGGTTTTGATTTTGAAAATCGCACTGAGTGCGGGGTTGGATCTCAGAGATTTTTGGCGAGATCTTTTCAACTTTTATTTAAATTGTGCTACATTTGACACCTTTTATCATGAGATTGATCAACAAACATTAAAAGACATAGTGAATAACGCACAAATCGCACCCGTACACATAAGCCTCGCGGACCATTTTGTTGGTCCCCTCCAGAGATTTCGGCGCGCAGAGGTTTACAATAACTGACGTCCTGCCGCTTCCACAGCTTGGAGAGCACTGAGACTAGTTTCGAGGCAAAGCTTAGCGTCCCCCCCCCCACCTTCTCCAATTGATTTGATTCCATTCCGACCAATAGGAGCAGCGCGGGAAATTCAATTGCATTACTTTTGGAACGCACCCTGTATACTATATTACATTAAAAGAAACTGTAAGGCATGAGGAAAAAGATAAGTTTTCTGTAGCATTATGTTACACCTCGACATAGTCCTTTGGCACATACGGAAACGAAGGAAATGTAAAAACTGTGAAATGTAACGTAGAATTTTAGGCTCGGAAACTTGCTCATTGTAAAGAGAAGATGAACGCAGCGTGGAGGCTTTTGAAATTTTGTCATGCATAAGAGTAGAGGAGATAAAATAAATTTACGGAAATGGATTCAAAAGCGAAAAAGTTCTAAGCATCGAAGGCGAAGATAGGCATTTGTCGGGATAAATTAAAATTACGCAGAAAAAGTGGATTGAGGAGAAATACGTAATAAGGCTTTGAGATTCTGAAGACTGATGAAGGGGAGAATGATGGGCAAGAGAAGTGGAGGGAATCTTGATGCGTTTGAATTTTTATAGCCTGAAGACATATAGAATAAATCTGGAGCTGAATGATGATTTTTAACTATGCCTATGGTTTTTATTGGAACTGTGCTCAGAAAATCTGAATTCCTTCCAAGTTTACGACAATATGGTTTCCGGGGCCCATCAAAATGTTCCTTTGGGTAGTGGACTAGCGCTGATAAAGAAGCATAAGAAAATATAATACATGTCATGGGTCATTTTTCGAGTTTCTGGCTCGTGAAGTCAAAAAAAAGGCGTAATTGTATTTTAGTGTTTTCACCAATATGCAGATTTTGGGAAAATTCAGTAATTCGGAATAGTTACTTGAAAATACGTGGTGATTCGGGTATATTTATTAGATCGTTCAAAATTACATTCTTGATCTGATGGTCATATTATTCCTTTCCTGCTTGAGTTGATCATTGGAAATTAAACGTTATGTGGCCATTCTGATCAGTACATACTCCTTCATGGTAGCGCTCGTAAAGGGCGACTGGAATTCACCCGATGCAGCAGCACTGGTGCGTTGGGGCTCGTGGTTTCCATTCAGGAAACCACCCTAGGCGAAATGTTGATGTCAATTCGGGATTTTTCAGTCTGGAAAAAGAAAAGTGAGCGAGTTGATAAAATCAGACCATCTTAGCGGGAATCATATTGCAAGAAAGTGTTGCCTTGTCTGCGTCAGCCGTCAGATTTTGATAATGATTGGTCACTCCCCAAGTATAGTTAACATACAATATTTTTGAACGGCGTTGAAATACAAGCATTACTTTTAGTGAGCGATAACTATCAATGGGAGATGTAAAAAAAAAGCGCTGATTTGAATCCATCTGTAAAATTTAGTACTCGTGTGATGAAAAACAAAAGGAATTGACCGTAACCTGCGTAATTCGTGCTTTCGTGTGAGAAACACGAAATCTATAGGAATGAGTAACGAAGTGTTTTCTCAATCATGGACATCATGGCCGAAAACCGGAAAAAAGATGTTTATTCAGGAAGGGGCGCTGCGGTTGCGTGATGGTTTTATTGCTTCGTTGGCGTCGCATAAGACATTTCTGCAATGGTAAAGTAATTGCACACCATTGGGGAATATTCGTAATTCATAATTGTGTAAGATTTTTAATTTATACCTTCTCAGTTCGAGAATCGATACTTAGTGATATTATTTTTCTTTCCAATGCTTATAAATTCTAAAAGGGTAGTCTATATTGTACCCTCATTTACTACCGATTTCTCCTCAAATCTGAAAGTGCGCAGGCTAGAAGAAAAGGAAAACAAATCCTTCGCGTTCTGAATTCCAGAAGTTTACTGAAGACCGCAATGGAAGGAACCTTGGGTAGGAAGAATCGCGGAGGTAGGCCAAGGATTAATTACGACAAAAAATACTAGGAGGAACAGTGAAAACTGGAAGCCATTGCAAATATGTACCCAATGAGCTTTAAAGGGATGAAATGAATGAAGAGCATAGGCGGTGGAGAGGTTAGCTTAAGAGGACTCCGGCGAGCCAGTCCAGGGATTTATGACCTATTTTGATTGTTTGGAAGGATATGCCATTCGGTCACAGGTTTTGGAGAAGCCTCTCATCGTTAAGGAGCGGATCCACATTAAGTCCACCTTACTTCTGAGGGTTGTCGCCGCCCTGGGATGGAATGAACTGCAAAAACGAGCCACTTAGTATACTAATTTCCCAAATTTAGTTGCAATTTCGTGTAGTCCGTTATTAATTTTATATAGTGCAGGATAACTTTCAATGTGTTTCATGAAATTGCATTTTTTCTTTTTATTTAAATTCAAGTGATTTATTATATACCTTGTTAAATTTAATTATTAAATTTTGCTGCCTTTGAGGTTACTTAGCTAATTTACGTACGTATACTCGCACGTTAATTACGTGTGCGTATTACGTGTACGTATAACTTGTACGTTACTCGTATATTATGAAGTTCTTGGTCATGAAGTGCGGTAAGAGTTGCTTGAATCGACGGAATTAGGTAAATGCTTGCCATTAGAAACTTGTTTAATCGGTAAAACTGTTGAACTCGAAGGAAAAAAAACGATGTCAATCTATGTTTTTTAACATATCAGAATATTTTAGATTTGTTTAATTGCAGAGTGAAACATTGGACTCTGTTTAAAAAAAAAGGCTTCGTCGTAAATGGCGTTGCGCTTGACGGTTTTTTCTTATTAGTATTAAGCTTTGATTAGGTTTAACGGCAAGTATTGGAGTAATTTTCGATGTGACTGGTTCACAGGTGCAAGCTGTTTAAATATCCACGAGGAATCGCATTGAAGTCGTGTACGAGCAAGTATTTAGAGCATAATCTATTTTCCCCTCTTGAAATGATATTCAACAACTAGTCAGAAATGAATGATTGTTTATAACAAAAGAGAGCGGAACGGTAGCTACGTGACGGTGGCACATAAATATAAGTTGGAGCTGGGATAAAGACTCGACGGGAATTTTAATCCCCTATTAGGAGGGAGATCCTTGGCTTTATGTGCGTACAAAAGATAAGTACCGTTAAAAATGAGACCTTCAAAGTCTTCGTGTACGAATTCCTTCGAGTCGTGTCTTGCGGAAGGATGCCGCAAGATAAGTCGCGTACGGGTCGGCTCGCCAGTTTTCTCAGAAAAAAAATGTCGTACGGAGAGATTAATCAATTAATCATACCTCATTCGCTATACTTACGATTGGTCTATTCCTGATTTCAAAATAAGTTTCAACTATTTTATATAGTTATTTCTTGGGGAATTGTCGTGAAATTTAGATTAATGATAGGCCATTGAGGTTTTTGTGAAAGTTTAGGGTTATTTCTTCGGACTAATTCCTAGAAATTAGCTGTATCATGTATATAGATGACATTTTTACGTATTTAGACTGCAGAAGATTAAATGATCGTATTGTATTCTGACGTAACCCCCTCCCCCTATATAGTCGTATGTATGTAGTCGTGGGGGGGGGGACGAATGTTTGCCGTATTGACACACCCAAATAACGACCCCTTTATTATTATTATAATTTAAGGAATTATTTTGGAGCCCACTAACCTTTGGCCACGCCCTCTCACCCCCCCCCCCCGCCGCGAAAACCCGGCCTACTTCCACCAAGTACGTAAGGATCGGAAACCCTTGTGATTTTGTTTTGTTGGGAACTCTTCTCTTCACCGCGGCCCGCTCGTGTTTCCTCCGAATTCCTTCCACGCCCCGATCCCGTGCTCACTCGTAATGTTACCGCATACGGCACTCGATGTGTATATATATATATATATATATATATATATATATATATATATATATATATATATATATATATATATGTATGTATGTATATATATATATGTATGTATTTTTTCTCTCCGCCTCCGCGAAAGCGAAGCTCCCCTTTTGTCGCACTCTTGTGGTTTCTCCCTTCGGCCGTCACCTACTTCCAAAGCACCCCATACCCCCAAGAGAGATAGCGGCCTCGTTGCGTCCGTCCTCTGGGGAAGCGATCCCTCCCGGCCCGCCCGCCCGTCGAAGCCGCCACCACGTTGTTCGGTCGCAGGGATTTGACGTCCCCCCTGCTTTCGCGACCTCTGCCTAGACCCACAGCGTCCATCGTTGCTGTGGTCGGGGCGAAGTACGCGATCTATCCAATGAACACACGAACTGAGGCCATTAAAAGCTTAGTTTTGCAAAATTTAGTCTACATCCATCTTGTCCCCTTCAAAGTAAGTACTCTCCAGTCGTCGCTATGCACTTATTCCATCTTATTTTCCACTGTTTGAAGCACCCCCCTTGGAAGTCCTCGGCAGTTAGGCTTTTTAAGTTTCTCGTCGTTTCTTGCTTTATTGTGTCCACATCTTCCCAGTGATGTCCCCTCATCATCGCATTATCACCTTATACGCACAGCTCGACGATCCGCCAAGCATAGACGGCTCATTGGGTCTCGGGCAACTAGCGCCGCCAGCGTCCTAACGCGCTCTAGCGCGCCAACTATAGTCCGCGTCATGGCCACCATATTGCACCAGTTCGCGTATTTATTGCATAGACTACGCACAGGAACTCTCGATTATCCTTGATAATGGATGCACGATGTAGTACGGATAATTGAAAAACACCAATAATGGAAAACGCTGAAAAAATGATCGTGATATAAACAAATATATTCGGAGGCTTTTCTTTTTCATTCCTCTTTCTTTTCATTTGAGATTAATACACGTTTTTTTACCAAGGTTAAGTACTTTTTTCCTGCCATTTACAAAAGCGTTGATTTGTAGACACAGAAGAACACAGAACTATCTTAAACTGAATAGCAGGGCGTGTTTTCTTAAAGCTAAGCTAAACCAATCTCGTAGCCATGGAAAAAAAATAAATAAATGCCGGAGCACAAATTTCAAAATAGGGTCGTTGATACGGATTATAATATTCGTTACATAATACCAATAAATTGATCCAGTGCAGGAAGTAGTTCATGACCTAGTTGTTGCATAGTAACCTATGTTGTTCGCCTTGAAGGAGGATGAGGGATTATCAATGATAATGAATGCGAGGGAAACGATAATGGATAAGTGTATTATCCGTACGTATACAAAAGTGTAGAAAGTACGTATACAAAAGTGTAGAATGCAGTAGTGTAGAAATCGTACATATACAAACATAATTACATTGCAACATTAAATTTTACTGATAACCTTTTATTTTTACGAAATTAAACTTTAAATAAAATCCAGGTATTTCAAACTTGTATTTTGTAAAAAAAAAGGATATCGAAGTTTTGAAGCAGTAAATGATCCTTACGACTGTAATTTTATTAACATTTCGAGGCGCTGGGAAGAGAGTAGTGCGGATAATCCGCTAATCGGATAATCCGCAAAATGAATAATCCGCACTAGGGATAATCCGCTCGCTGATAATAAATATTTTGTTGTATATCGGATACGCGTTTTTAAATTATTAAAAATGGTTATGCGCACGCGCACTTAGCCACCAAAGTGGTTCTATCCTCGGGTCGAATCGCACCAGATAATATTCTGTGAATTTCACGAAGGCAGTTCTGGTAACTACGCCTTCCGCGCCCGTAATGTTTCCTTGGAAAAACATGTAGCATAGGTTATTATGGACGAAAATTATATCGACAGTATGAATAACGTTACTTTATTATGTAGAATGCCTTTAATTATGAATATAAACATTTATTTCGTTTTCGTTAATGAATATGTTCGCCCTCTCACCTTACCGCGTGAAATTATTTCGATTTTACTCGTCGTGGAAGTGGCATAATCTCCAACAGGTTATGACACTGCCTCTAATCTAACGTTTGACAAAAATGTACAAGTTTCTCATTATAAAGTTGAGACTATCTGTTGGTCATTAGCTGTCAAAGAACCATTGTGAATATTTATTGCACCTCTAATCAAATACGCTCAATAATTATGCGTGTGTTTCTCATTTTAAAGTTGGACTATCTGTTGATTTATTTCCCGTCAAAAGACCATTGCGAATTGTTATCATTGAACTGAGCGAGAGAGACAAAGCAATCGATGACATTGAATTAACAACTGTACAGTCGTTTGTATTCCAAGAAATATGACATAGGATTGTGCCAGTAAAATTTTTTACTGGTATTTTATCGCCCAAGCGATAGGAATATAAAAGAGAAACAAAATGTTTAGCCCCTTATTTATTCCAGTGCTGCTTTTTGTTATTTTCTTGTTTTGTATTTTATTGCCATCCATAACTAACCAACACCTTTCGACTATCGGAATGGGACCCATCAAATTATGCGGACATGAGCAATTCGATAAGGTTCACGTCGTACAAACGACTTTCTCCAACAGGTTATGCCACTACCTACGGATTGTATATAATTCATAATATATTATATTCTATAAAATAATTATATACAATATATATATATGTATGTGTATACACATATAATGTTTAACCGTCTGCTGTAGTACGGTTATACTCTTGTACATACTTGCTTCAATCTTAAACTGCTTTTTCGTGGCTATGTAATTGCCCTATTCCCCCCTACGACTCTCTTACTCTGTTCCTAAAACCCCTTTCTTTTTTTCCCTCTCCTCATTCGCCCAGCATTCTCCTTTCTAACAGAATATCTTTCACTTCCCTCTGACCGTCTCCCCATAAACTAACTCCGCCCACTTTGGTTTAGTGTTTCTAATTTCTCCCGCCAACATCTTTTCCCCTGCTATGTGTTCGTTCTCCTTTTTCCCTTTCCCTATTAGCGCAGTTCCTCCCTTCATCTTAATGTCAAAATACGTGTATCATACGCCTTCGATCTGCACTTATCATCTTTCCTCTTACGACTTAGATTTCTGAGCCGCACACTGCCAATGAAATGATGTTTCCTCAATGGGTGTATCGTATGCCTCTTCGCTGTTCCTGGATCTCATGTCGGTGCCATCCCTACAGAGTAGGCATGGAAATTTCCAGATTTGTTTCACTAATGTGTTGAAATTTGCCATAAACTGTAAAAACCTTTTTTATTTTGATCACGGCGAATATCCACACTGTACAGCAGTCAAACGTTTTACGCCAGGGGGCGTGACCGCGTCAAACTTTTCACCTGTGAAATTTCCCCCGATGTTGTTCTTATTGTTGTCTGCGCGAGTTGCAATTCACTCGGTGGGAAACCGTGGAGATACATACGTGTAGTATACCCGTGGCTCCAATTCCATTGCCAAGGCGTACCCAACTCAGCAGTGTCAGAAACTCCGCCGTCCCGTGCAATATATAAGAAGAGTATGTGCTCATCGCTCGCCTCTTCATTAAACAGTAGTCGACGAAACCCCACGACGACCGAGCATCACCTGGAGTGTCGGGGCAACTCACGGAGCGTCACGATAAACTTGTCTCTCGCCTCTGCCTTGCACACTTTCTCGTTCGTGCTATTTCCTCCAGCGGCAATAGTTGGGGTGGCACGTGGTATAAACGAGAGCGGTCGATGCATTAGAATTGGAGTTGGATCGTAGTAGTAGTAGTTTTGAGGGGAGGCGACCGACAGCTGAGGTCATTTGCGCCATAGGGGATGGATAGGAAAGGATGAAGGGTGGAGAGAAACCCGGCGTCGGCATTAGCCTACTCTTAACGAAAGGCGCCAAGGGGTCCGCAGCTTAACGTCCCATCCGACGGACGGCGTACTCACTCAAAGTGCCCTCCACAAAGCACCTCAAGCAGGGATCGAGATACCTCTGAAAAATATTCAACACCGCCGGGATATGAACCCGGGCCCTCTGGGTGGGAAGCCAGTACGCTAGCCCCCGCACCATCTCGATCCCCAGTTGGATCGTTCGTATGTTGGAGTTGAGACCGTGGATGATAGACAAGTTTGTAAAAATTGTTGGAGACCGACTAGTACAGTGAATTTTCAAAGAAATGAAAACAAAGTATAGCTGATTGAAAGGAATAGAGGTGAATGGCCCTGACGAAGATTCTCCAGCTTAGAAGAATAAAAATATTTTATGAGGACCTAGGACAGGAATGGTGACCGTTTTGGCGATTTAATTGCCAACGTTTTCGGCAATGTATTTATGTATAATTCACAATTGTAGTATAAGCTCCATCATATATGATGTACAAAGAATTAAGGCAATCAATACTACGTATAAGCCCAAGCCCCAATCCAATATGTATAATAGCCAGTCTTTTGTTCTCTCTTTCACAGCGTTTACTGAATTGTAATGTTCTCAAATCTTTTCTTATTTCATTAAAAATTAGAGGTACAGTAACCTCCAATTTTTCTCCTCCTGGATTTTTATGTTTTTTTGTTATATACTTAATATTGTCCATTAATGGTAATTCCTTTTTATTTAAATAACGTATTTTATATTTGTTTTATAAATAGTTTTCCATTATGATGGCATATCTATGCAGCCTGGCTACTGGCAGAATTCCTAATTCTTGAAAGATATTTCTTCCATCCAGAATATTTGTAGTTGTTTATCTAGCCTCAGGCATTTTTTCTTTAGGATTTTTTGCTGTTTATTTTTTAGTATATTAATTTTTGTAGAACCGGTGAATCCCCATATCTTAATATTCTTTCAACCAGTGCAAAATACACTATTTTGATGGCACTCAAACTTACAAAATTAGTAATTTAATATCTATGTATGTACGCAATTAATAATAATAGTAGTAACTAGTGATTAATGTTTGTGCGCAATTAGAGTATACTGTTGACTCGCGTGCCGAACGATCACCGTGGAATTGGCCGTGGCAACCTCCTACCACGCGTGCCAAAGCCGATCTTGGAGAAGTGGTAGATTAATTTCTGGACGGACTCGAGTTGGTAATTGATGGGTAATATGCACTTCAATGGAAGGATTGAAAGGATAATAAATGGTGATGTTGTGGGTCCTAGGGAAGAGGATAAAAGTAAATTATGATGGGGAGTAGAACGAGTAGTAGTAGTAGTATTTAGGGGAGGCGACCGACAGTTGAGGTCATTTGCGCCATTAGGAATGGAGAGAAACCCGGCGTCGACATTAGCCTACCCTTAACGAAAGACGCCAAAGTGTCCGCTTGCTTAACGTCCCATCCGACGGACGCCATTTGGATGGGAGAGTATTTATATGTTTATGTAATGGTCAGAAATGTATCCATATGGATACAACTTAACTAAAGCAAGGTAACCTTTGGCTATTTACGGTGGGTTTCCGTTTACTCAAAGCTCGGGAGAACTCTCTTGAGGCCGGAGGGTGGACCAAATGAACCGATGATCGCCTGTCCACGTGCTTATTTATTTTATTTATTTATTTATTTATATATTTACCCTGCAAGCCACCGCCAGGGTGTGTGGCAGGGGTTGAATACACATCAGAATAATTTTACCCGAACATGACCCTACCGCAGTCGGACAATGTTAAAATGACGCCCTATCGTTCGTCGAAAAAATGGCATCTTAAATCTATCTGTTCTACACTTAATCTCTCTAATTTTACTAACATGATCTCTCCTACCTTAGTGCAATGGGGGTAATAATACATTTTGAGCATCACTGCTAAAGAGACATCCTTCCAATTCATGCAAGAGCTTCAATCTGTAATTTAACCGTCGCTCCGTTGAGTGATTCCCAGCCCTTGCTAGTTTCTGCGCGGGTGGACGAGGAGATGCGGAAGCTAGGCTGATATAACGGACGCAGAGGTGATTTGGATCCGCAGAAAGTCATCACGTGCTTGAATTGCCATCCTATGGCGATTAATATCTTGGAAATGGGGAATAAAGCGGATGTAGTTTCACGCTTGGGAGGCGAGGGAAAGGGGTGAATCAGGTTTTGTGAGGGCTATTCGGATGGTAGGAAACATGAGGAAGTGGAGAAGGAGAGGGGAAGAAGAGAACTTGTGTTTTTTATTTTAAATTGGCTTACCCTTGTATTACTCTTATTGCCCTTAGGAGCCCGGCATACAACTAAGCCATCCGAAAGACCTGTTGTGTTGTCCAATAGAATGCTAGATGAACAAATAATTCCATTCTTGGGGCAACATTGAATCTTTTTTTAAATATCTTGTCCTGCCCAGGACAGACTCGAAGTATTCAACTGACGGAGGCGATATAAACCCTTCCTAAGAGGAAAATAGGTGCATTTTTTATGTTTACCATCTAAAACTGAACCATTATACTCTTAGCCGAACGCCTAGTGCGTCGGGAACACCGAAATGGAATGTGTAGTCTAGATTAAATACCTAGGCGCTACCCTCACTCACGACCTCTCCTGGGCGAGACACATACGGGGAAGATGTGGACAAGCTGACAAAAATATTAGGATTAATTGGAAAAATACTGGGTAAATGTGATGAAAAGGTAAATGAGAAATATTAACTTTCGCAGGTTAGGCCTCATTTACAATATGCTGCAAGTATACATATGAGATCCTCGCGAAGTTAGATTGATTGCCGAATAGGATCGCCTGCAGCGTGGAGGAAATAGATTTGTAAAACGTTTTTATGATAACTTAGCAGCGTATTCAAAATATTTGAGCAGCTAGGCTGGGAATCACTCACGGAGCGAAGGTTAAATTTCAGATTTGAAGCTCTTGCATGAATTGGAAGGAGGTCTCTTTAGTAGTGATGTTGAAAATAAATTATCAACCCCATCGTTCTGCAGTAAGAGAGATCACATCAATAAAAATTAGAGAGATTAAGTTTATAACAGATGGATTAAAGGTGTCATTTTTTCCACGAGCGGTAAGGGATTAGAACAACATTGTCCAATCGCGGTAGGATCATTTTCGGGTAAAATTATTCTGGTGTGTATTCAACCCCTGCCACACACCCTAGCGGTGGCTTGCAAGGTAAAATATCTATCTAGAATAATAATAAAGGTAGATGTATATCTATCAATTATTATTCCTAAAAATCAAGGAGTCATTAGTAAGGGTGGAGGTTTATTTATTTGAGCCATGCATCTTTCTGATAGATGAAGTTTTCTCGGGTCTTCCACCGGGTCAGGGGTTCCATGTTGGCCGACGTTTCGATGCCCGACTCGTGCATGGTCTTAAGGGATGAATACACACCAGGGATGAAGACGATGCACGAGTCGGGCATCGAAACGTCGGCCAATATGGAACCCCTGACCCGGTGGAAGACCCGAGAAAACTTCATCAAGCAGATACGCCGGGAAAGCACCAAATCTTACTTCATCTTTCTGATATGTTGCATTCACAAAATCCCTTCATAGCTTCGCGCCCGAACAATTGACGAATTCGACTGTCCCTTAGTCCTATGGCCTTCTCTTCTTACGAGTCTAAATATAGTGTCATAGACTGTCTCGTTTCATTTTCAATATCCCTCGAATAACACATCGCACTAATAATGCCATTGCACCACATAAGATAGGTGTACCTGAAGTCATTGAGGGCATTGAAGCCTGAAGTCATTGAGGGCATAGTACACATAATGAAGATGATAAGACGGCAGTGCGACACCCTGTGCAGGGGCAATGATTTCGAACGCGTGACCTTCCATTGGTCCATTGGGAAAGCACCGCCTGAAGACTCCCCGAGTGAGATGAGGCCCGGAGTGTTCTGTTCTCCGTCGACCCAAGTCATCTGACCGAGCCAGATTTCCCCATTCTCAGATGGATTTCAAATCGGTCGTTTCGGCATGGCCCTCTTCCATTCGGAAAAATCGGAGGGAAGGGGTCACGATCACGCGCTTGAGGATAGGGTACTCTGCCCTCACGCACTCGTACCTCTTCCCGAAGGGAAAAGGGCGGCCTTGTTGCAATTAATGCGACTTGCCCCTGACGGTGAAACATATCCTGACACAATGCAGTAAATATCAAAGGGCCAGAGAAAGGTTGAAAATAAGGGGAGATTTAAGCAATATTTTAGGGGATGAACCCAACATTTTAAATAGAGTTTTTACATTTTTAAGGGAAACTGGCCTGATGAGACAACTTTAGTTGAGGTCTCTTAATTTTTAATGCTTTTTTAAAAAAAAAATATATATATATATATATATGTATTTATTTATTTATAAACGTATATATTTATTAAAACTTAATTAAAGTTTTAAACGTTTTGACAGTGGTACAAAATGACCAAAGCTGTCGATGCACCCTAAAAACCCCCAATTCTACTACTACTTTCTAAAACCGTATCTATCGCTTTATCTCGAATTTTCATTTAAGAATTCCATATTGGCCAACTCTCTGTCGTGTCGGAACGGCATCAAGCTTTTCTCTATCCTTTCCCACATTATCCTCCATGCTTCTCTAAAAAAAAGAAGATGCATAAAAACTCCAGTGGGCGGTCACAACATGCCCCTAGGGCAAAGACGGAGAGTCATTCTCCTCTGGGAAGGGGAGCAACAGGGGCAGAAGCCGTCTTGGTTGCCCTCGCGGGCCAAATCCGGATCATCTGCAAGGGTGGGGTCTGGAGTAGATCGTATATTGGCATTTGCTTTCTTTCCATACTCAAAGAGGGGGCAGGGAAGGAAGAACCCCCCATGGGGGACCCTGTTGGCGGAGGGTTAACGTGGGTGGGAAGAAAGGGAGGTTATCACCCTTCCCTTGGTATGTCCCCCGGTTGAGTTTGGTCGATTCATTGTGAACACAAACATAAATATTTGGTTGTTTATTTACGAGGGTCGGCTGAAAACCAAATCACACATACTTGTAGACCACAAACGAAATGACCTTTAGAAGCACTCTCAACACACTTGCGCAGGTTTGAGGTCGTTACATTAATCCACTGTATTTTGAGAAGTGGAAGTATGGAGACGTGTTCTAGTGCCAAGTCAACTGTGCGAGTTATACAGCGTGCTGTAATCGAATTTTTAACCGCTGAAAAAGTTACTCCCACTGAGATTCATCGTCGTTTAAAGGCTGTTCATGGTGACAACGATGCTGTTGATAGGTCTACTGTAAATCGATGGGTAGTAAAATTTCGTGGTTGCGAGCCTGTTAAAGCAATAATTGTTGATGAAACACGCAGCGGACGTCCGATCAGAGCCACAGACGATAAACATCACAAACTCGTCGAAGATTTGATTCCAAATGACTGGCGAATGACTCAAAAGCGTATCGCAAACCATATTGAAATATCCAAGGAAGAAGTTTGCCACGTTAAAGGCAGCCTGGTGCCAGTAATCTTGCAACATGACAACGCTCGTCCCCACACACCTCGCGCGCATCTGGAGAGGCTCTGCGAAGCCTGAAATTTGAACCGATTCCCCACCCTCCTTATTCCCCCGATCCTCGTATGCAATGCTTCATATCATCATCAACCTGTATACATATTAAGAAAAAAACAAGTTTTTAGAAGCGACCCTTGACGTAACCTTTTCTCATGTAATGCAGTTTTTTTTAAATTTAAGGTTCATGCTAACGAATTAATTCCATTTTTAGTAATTCAATCGCTCATTGTTTCCTTCGTGTTAACTATCGTAATGTAAACAGCAGCGCGTATTGAGTATATGTGCATGTATTTCGGCATTCATGAGTAAAGCAGTGAATTGCTCTCGTGGCCAGATCAACAGGGTCTCAAGGCATTCGAGAATAGCCAATTGCTTGCTCATTAAAGCGATTGCTGCAGCTTCCGTGTTCCATCGGCATTAACTCTTTCCCTGGCGTGTCGTTCGCGTGGCGCTATGTGACTTTCGGCGCCAGAGGGAAACGAAATAATTGTTTCAATCGGTGAATTTAGGACGTAGTGCTAGGGTAGGCTGAAAACTAAACACATTCTTGTAGACCACTAACAAAATTACCTTCAGAAGCACTCCTGGTGGCATTTGGAAGTAACATTCACCCTTAACACGCATGCGCAGGCTTGAGGTCTTTGCATTTTTCCAGTGTATTTTGCGAAGTGGTAGTTTGGATATGTCAACGCGAGTTAAAAAGCGTGCTGTTATCGAATTTTTAACTGCTGAAGAATTGGCTCCTACTGAGATTCATCGTCGTTTGAAGGCTGTTCATGGTGACGATGCTGTTGGTAGTTCCAGTGTCAAACTGTTTAAATCGCGTTGACATAAATCACTAGACAAACTGTCTAACTCGCTTTGACATATGAAGCACTAGAACACGTCTCCATACTTCCGCTTCTCAAAATACACTGGATGAATGTAATGACCTCAAACCTACGCATGTGTGTTGAGGGGTAATGTTACTTCCACAGGCTACCAAAACCACTAGGAGTGCTTCTGAGTGCCATTTTATCTGTTGTTTACAAGCATCAGTGCATTAGTTTTCAGCCTACCCACGTACGTAAGGTCCACAACTAATTCCAATGATTTTCTGAAAACATTAGCCAACAAAAACTATATTTTTGGGGCATCAATGCTAGTTTAAGCCTCGCGGGTAGCCCATATGAATCCAGATTTCCGGCGTATGCTGCAGTATATAGTATAGTCCAAACGAATCTCAAATGTATCGGTTAGTTTTCGGTGACATTTTTTTCACCTAGGCATTAATCAAAGAGTTGATGCTGTCGTTAACGGGAGATTGGTGTGCTGGTGTTGGATAGGTTTCGTCTTAATGCCAGGGCTTGCCGTGGGTGGTCCTCACGTAGGAATTCACCGAAAAATTCAAATTGTTCGCGCTGTGGTTGTCGTGTTATTCTGTCATTTTCAAGTTATTCCGTTGCTGCCTCGTATATAAATCAGCTGTTTTCCTCGAGTGCTCGGTGATTGTGCCTTTGTCTCATTTCGCAATCTTTGAAATATCTTTTAAGTGCTTGTGGAAATATTTCCCGACGGTACGCTCCGAAGTAATCAGAACGTGTGGTTATCTCTCGAGGAATTCATTTCTTTCGGAGATGACTCTTTAGTACATTATCTCTTAGTGAATGGACTCGATCTTGTAGGTTATCTCTGAAATGGTCCAGTTGTAAAAGGCAACCCCCGGGACAGTTGGCCACTGGCGGATGTACGCTTTTAGCGTCCTCATTCGAGGGGCAATGTAAGGGCGCTTCCTACGCATTTGACCATTTTTAGTGGGGTAGACCTTCTTTCCACACCCCCCCCCTAGTCCTGCGTGCGTTTGTTTGTTTTCCGACATTACTTTCTTTGTAATGGATGCAATGTGGCCCGTAATATTTTAAATTTATGGTCGCTTTAGCTGTTGAAGTTTTTATTTGATATATGACAAATGCCTGAAATTTTTAATTCTATTACACATCATAACGCAATATGCGTGCAAGTTACGTTATATCTTTTAGACTTGGATGAAAGAATGTTAACTTTAAAATCAATTCCTTGATTTCCTAATGTAATGTTTTGTTTTATTTTTTTTCTAAGTGGTTTCTCTTCTCTCTCATCTCAACAGGCATCAACCAGTGTGAGATGGACAGTGATTTTCTAAACAAGCGGTGATTGGTGGTCTGGCTACGGCTGTGAAACAACTGTAGGCAAAATGCTTATCAAGGAGTACCGCATTCCACTGCCTTTGACGGTGGAAGAATACCGAATAGCACAGCTGTATATGATTGCTGTAAGTTTTGGTGGAAAATCAGAAATGTGCAATAAGTTGTAATTCTAAATAGTGGTATAAAGTTGATTAAATAATAATTTCATTTGTATTGTTTAACACTGCTGCATTTCATTGATACTGTTGTCATTCTTAATGGCATCTTTTAAAGTTCAGTCCCTTAAATAATGCTTTTTTGTGTTGAACTTTGGCAAAAACATGTTCACCATGTCGATCGATCCACAGAAAAAAAGTCGAGAGGAGAGCAAAGGTGCTGGCAGTGGTGTAGAGATTCTAGTCAATGAGCCGTATGACGATGGACCAGGCGGGAGTGGTCAGTACACCCACAAAGTGTACCATGTGGGCAGTCACTTGCCAGGTAAGGTTTCAATTGCCAATGCATTTAACAACTTGAAAATTAATAATAGAAAGTATTTTTTATTCTTTAATATTTACTCTAGAGGAATAACTTTTGCAAAGGTTTCCTAATTATCTCTGAAATGTTATTTGGGGATTGCATCTCTATGGGAATAAGATTTGCTTAAATATATTTGGTAACTAATGTTACGAAGCTGAAAAATATTATGCAGTCGGAAAATTAAAATTGTCATATTTCTAGTATGTTCCATCTTCTATCAATCAATATGATACATATAAATATTCATTGTTTAATCTATGCAAGTAATATATATATATATATATTATATACACATACATATATATATATATATATATATATATATATATATATATATATATATATATATATATATATTTATATATATATATATATATATACATACATATATATATATATTTCAGAAATGTATTAACATTTAACTGAAAAATTGTGAAAACGGTATTTACTGTAGGATTCTTCTCTGAAAAAAAAAATTTCTTGTATTTTTGATGCACTGAACTCAGATACGCAGCTTGGTGAACCACATTGCAAGAGTAGAACTCTCCCATGGCTGAGGGTCAATTAAATTTTGAGTTTCATCGCTGAATGGTGCTATTTCATCAACGTTTTCTTCATTCATTTCATTATCATTTTCGTCATGTGTAGATTTTATTCTAGTCATCATACTATGACAAAAGCATGGGTAATCATAACAAATGGCATGGACAGATTCACGATAAAACCAAAGAATTTCAATCCTTATTGGTATCAAAATTGTAAAAAAAATGAAAATTTTCTTATTCTCTCTACTTCCCTGCTGTCAACTTATCAAATTTATTTATTATTAGAATGATATTCTCAAAATCTTAATTACTATCAATAATATACTAGAAAATTTATCTTCCTTTCATGGTTTTATAGGAATGTGATTTTAATGTAATATTTTGTTCCGTTTTGTAATTAAAAAACAGCATTAATTGATCTTTTTTTTTGCCTTTCGGCATAGATTTAATTCTTCCTTAATTTCTGTCCAGGTTGGTTCAAAAGTCTCCTGCCCAAATCAGCTCTCACGGTTGAAGAGGAAGCTTGGAATGCGTACCCTTATACCAAAACCCGATACACCTGTCCTTTTGTTGAAAAATTTTCCTTGGAGATAGAGACTTACTACTTTGGAGATAATGGCCATCAGGAAAATGTATTTAAACTTTCTGGTGGAGATCTTCGAAACAGAATTGTTGGTAGGTTTCAAGTTTTGTGTTCATTACAATAAATATTCTTTTAAATTAATTGCATGCCTGCTAGGAGTAAAGAGCACACCTTGCTCTCCACCCTGGATTAGGTACAACTATTTTCCTTGCTTTAACTTTACAGATCTCATTGATGTTGTGAAAGACCAGTTATATGGTGCTGACTATGTTAAAGAAGAGGATCCTAAATTGTACATTTCTCAGAAAACAAATCGTGGTCCATTAGTGGAAACATGGCTTGACGATTATTGGAATGATGTTAAGGTCAGTGTGAATATGTACAATAAGTATTTGGATGATGTTTTCTGGTTCGCATTAGAGCCTATGAGGCAAAAATATGCAAAGAATAACGGAATAATTGATTGGTTTGGTGGTCTAGATAAAAATGAAGAAACGTAGTAGTTTTTGTAGATGAATGAAATGTGTTTGCATACACAATTTATTCGCATTACATATTTTAATTTTTATGCAAAATATTTGCTGTAGTAATGCTAATAACACATTTCTATGTAATTCGTTTTGTACATTGAAACATTTGGACTTAGTAATGGATTTAATGTTGTCACGCAGTGTGAAATCTTCCACTTCTTTACTTACGCAGAAGGCACTGTTTCTGCCCTTTTGCCTTATAAATAAAGTGGCAAATGGGTTCTCTTTTTACTAATTAATTAGGGGTTTTCCTTATGTTTTCAACTAGTGTGCTTATTAATTTTAGCAAATTAACATATTTTTACAGGGTAAAAAGCAGCCTACTCTAAATGGAAAATCTCTAATGTGTGCATACAAATTATGTAAAGTCGAGTTCAGGTATTGGGGAATGCAGAGTAAAATTGAGAAATTCATTCATGACATTGGTGAGTTGCATTTTCAGTCTTCAGCGAAATACTTTTATAAATTTAATATTCTTACATGCCCTTAAATATATTTATTTCCATCAAGAAAAAACAGTGAGATTTAATCTCTTCAGTCTTCAATGGCTTTGAAGTTGTTCAGATGTTTTTATATGAAAATAATAAGGTTGTAGAAACTTGTCTGTTCATCCTGGGTGGTTTATTTTTTGTAATATTGTATGTACTCAAACGAGGAGTTTGTCAATGTAGGATGATCCCAAAAAACTATGAGATAATGTCATGGACTTTCTGTGCAGTATAAATACTTTTATCCTCGTTGCTTCATTCTTCAAATCCATATGTTCCCAACTGTCCTTTTTGCCTCCCAAAATGCCTCTTCTTTGCTTTTCTTTTCACTGCTTAAATAACTTTCTCTCTTTGTCACAATATTCAATGTGCTTTTTTACCTCTCATTACCTTGTAATGAGAGGTTATCTAATATTTTCCTTTGATTTTCCACTATCTTCAAATTTCTCCCAGCAACTTTCTGTTTTCCCTGCCCAGCCGAATACTTAATTTGCCTCCCTTTTTATATATTTTGTTTTCATGATTTATCTTCATACCCAGATGTCAAAATCCTCCAATCAATGCTTATCATATTTCCATTTATGGAAATGGAAATTGTTTTGAAACCATGCAGTGCAGTGCCAAGCATAAAATTCTTCTTTAATCTTTTCTTAGCATCCTTAGTGATATTACCCATTTTCAAATCTCTCCTCTTTATTCATACTAATGCAGTTATTCTGTAATGTCCTTGCTAGGAGGGCCATTATTATCCAAATTGATGTCCAAATATGTTGAGCAGTTCCCCATGCTTCATTCTGATGCATTTTATTGTTATTTATGAGGTTTTATTTAACTTTCCTATTTTGAGAGAACCTATTTACATTGATATTCTTCTGATTTTTCTGTATTGCATACCTCTCACGCTGATTTCATAATGTGCTCAACACTGACTACCCTCTTGTCCAATTGATCAAATTGATTGGCTAAAATTTCTTCATCTATGAAAATAACTGACCTAATGAGCTCCATTCCCATTTAATGCCTATCACCAGACCTTCCTATGCTTCTATTATCCCTCCCTGTACCTCTCTGATTTATTTTACAATTTTTCAATAGCAATAGACATTTATGGACATCATTATCACACCCTATACCTTTTACCATCCATCTTTATTCTTCATCCATACCCTTCTCTTCTGCTGAATGTTTCATTTGCAAATTTTGGATAAGATGCCTAACTTATCTGTGAAGTCTTTCACTCTCAGTGCTACCATTAACTTTCAATGTTGATTTTAGGCATCTCAGAAAAAGAAAACAAAGTAATTCTGAATATTTTTATGTCCCTTTCAATCAAATTTCTAATAATTTTCATTATACCATACATATTCCCATCACAAGTCCCAACTGATTTTCCCTTAAATATTACTGTGTGTCCCTTCTTCAGCCATTTGTCAACAATTCTTAGCTTACCTCTACTGCCATGTTACCTAGTTGGTCATCGGAAGAATATAGTTTGGGGATGTAGTACTTACATATAATGCCATGAAAACACTTAATGGAAATGTCTATATGTAGTGTGTCATGTAGCATAGGGGCTAATGGCTTGGATAAATAAGCATTATTGTCCTCAATTTTTTAAAAATGAGGTGGTGTAAAGAAATGTTTATGTAGTTGTCAGTTCTGGAAAACAACCATTCTGAATGCCCTATGTTAAATATAATCCTTTTTTGGTAGTGTTTAGGATTTTATTAATTTCACTATTGTTCATACTCTTTAAACTCTTAAAACCTTACTTACCCATAGCATTGATGGAGAGAGATATTTTGTGGATATTTCACATCTTTAGAAGCTGTCATTTCTATCTGTCCAAACTGAAAAGGGCATTGTGATAGCAAGTAAAGAAAATTGATATATTAGATTGCCTGGTTTTCCCTTGTTGCTTTTTTATACATATAATGACTGCCCACTGTGGGATTAACGATTAAGTAATGCATTTTTTTAATCTTTATGCCGTTGACAAATTTCAAGCAAAATTATGACTTATGGAGGGAGTTTTGATTTTTTTGCCTTTGGAATAATTGCCTACATTTTCATGGTCAAATTGAAATTACATTTCAATTATGAGCAATAAAAAGTCCCAAATATTTTGCTCTTTAATATTGACAACCTTCGTAGTTAAATTAATTATGTTCTGGTTTGCCAGTATAACCCTCTCCGTTATTCACACTGATTTATCAACCCATGAAAAATTATTTTCATTCATCCCATAATTATTGCTATTTATAAGTGATCTGCACCTGCTGAAGCTAACTGATGTGGAGTTCCAACTTAATTATTAATGCATGGTCGGTCATCACTTGAGTTAGCGGGTCAAACTTAATTTACAGAAAGGATTGGAAAAAGGTAAATACAAGTTTTTTTTTGTGCTTTCCCCTCCACAAGCATTCATTTCATTTTAAAAGTAAAGTTGTTGATGGTAACAAGCGTTTTGGATCCATCTCAGAAAAAATAATTGAAGAATAAAGTAGAATTGGTGGAGGAAAATCACCAGGTTCATGAAATCAGTTCATGAATGCTTAGATGCCTGGTGTCGCAACATTGCTGCAATATCTTGGGTAGAAACACCTCTGAGACTTGAAGGGTCAAATTTAGATTAACATTATCACTTATATATAGCATTTCATGAATTGATGATGAAAAGTTGAAAATTCCAGCACCGAATTCACAGGTCAGGAAGAAAAAGGTTTTGTCACGAAAAGTGGTAACAAGGAAATAGATACGCATCCAAACAAATTGATTCTAGGGTTCCCCCCTCACAATTCACCAACACAATGGGGAGAGATCAAAAAACTCAATCACGACCATACACATCTCCGTTTGTGTTAGGAGCTACTCCCCTCCTTTTTGCAGTAGGCCGGTAGAACGGCACTTCCTGCCACATGTGGCAGCTTGTGGGGCATAGTGTTGGCATGCGGCCAAAGTCTCTTGTCTCTGTTGCATCTCCGTGTTCTCTATTTCTCTGTCCCCCTGAAGAGACTTCTCTTTGCAGCGCTGAGGAAGACGATGCTGAGGGCCCACAGGCAAGCGTGGGCATGGCAGGACGAATGGCACGGCCTCACGATGGACGACATACGGGAGATAGAGCGCCAGACGCAGGAGGCGCTCAAGAGGAAGATGGGTGGGGGGGAAGGGGAGGGGGAGGACTCGGATGGGGAGGGGGAGGAGGATGAGTCGGAAGAGCACGGGAAGGACTCATCGGGGGGTGGTCACCAGCAGGAATCGTCAGGGGGAGAAAAGGGTGATGAGGAGGATGAGAGCCGGAAGAATAAGAGCATTGTCGCGAGCTTCAACAGCATTGAGAAACCGGACAGCGAATCAGTGTCCCCTGTGAACAGTGGTGATGAAATGTCTGTGCCGAAGCATGGCGGTGCAAGTGTGCCGATCATACAGACGGAGGGTGGGGAGGATGAGGAAGATGGTGGGAAGCATAGCCATTTCAGGAATGGGAGTCCCGGGGCTGACTCGATGTCTTCGCAGGATTATTCAATGAGAACAAGCATTGGTGATCGTGGGAAAGGGTGGGTGAGGAGTAACTCAAGAGCGGCACTGCACTCTCCAGGTTCTGGATCCCTTAAGAGCTTTGACTTGCAGGTTGCCAACTGGAGGATGGAAAGCATTGTGAGAGACTCGGACTCTGGCAGCGATGATGAATTCTTTGATTGCCAAGGTAAGCTTGTGTATCTCATGACCCAGTCGATAGTCTCTTATTAAAGCCTTTGAGTATATGATCAAGTTCTTGAGTGAGAAGTTTTAGTATGTGATTTCAGAGGTTTGTAAATTAATTCACGTTAGGATACCTTTTGATTCATACTTTGCACACTCGGAATATTGACTTGAGATGTGTAATTGTGGGTTTATTGCTTCAAGATATAGGTTTCAATGAGCGTACTTCTGCAAGATTAATATTTAAATGGCGAGAGCACTATTCTTCGTTATATCAAGCTTGACTTTTTGGAGCTTATCCGTAATGGAAAGAAAAATGCAGCTTTTTTAATTCCACCCAATGTCCGCTGTGTTAATTCCACTTAACATTAAGTGGAATTGACAAAGTTGCATTTTTCTTATTATGCTAAGGTATTCATTTAATCTTGATAAATTTGAAATTTTCAGTTACCTGACTCTCAGTGTCAATTTTCACCATATTAAAGCATTTCAATAATGCAAAATGTAGTCAAAATTATTTTAAGTTTTTCTCTCTTGATACACACTATCCTTTTCTTTGGGTCCAAAGCCATTCCAGCTTAGTCTGACTTAAGTGTGAAATTGAGAGTTATCTGGTTATACAAAGAATAATATAACCCTGTTTCATATGATCTTTTTGACCTCAAACTCTTACACTTATTTGATGAAAATTGAGTTCAAGATATGTCTAACTGCAAAAAACTGAAAATATTTATTTATTTTATTTATTTATTTATTCAGTATAAGTCCGAAAACAGCACATTTTGGCCTTTACATCGAACTATTAACAACGATAACAATGGTCACATTTACAAACACCCAAGCCCTAGATGGAGCGAAACTCACCCAGGCGGGAATCGAACCCGCGACCCTTGGAATGGCAGAGTCTAGTTTAGTAGTGAATGACATATTGATATGAAAATCTAAGAAGCCTTAGCTATCCAGTATGACTCTGATATGTTTATAATAACTTCAATGTTTTCCAGTGAATTTTTGGACTAAGAATATTGGTGAATTTTAGATTATATTTGAGGCAGACTGTCCTCAACTAGGTTTGTAGTAGAGACTTGATTATCTCATCATAGGTCATCGATATCTATCTATCTATCTATCTAGACATTATAATGTAAAAGGAACTGCATTTCTCATGTGACTCTCTCTACATTTGAATATTTTAAAACCTATACTTTGACATTAATTTACCCCGTTAATGAATCATCTGCTCAATTTGAGTGGTCGATGGTATTAAAATATAGAAGTTTTCATGAGGAGAAAATGTGTTTCCCCATATTGATGCTTTAAAGTATTTTATCTCCTCTTCACAAAGCCAGTCACCAATTGCTGCAGTACCTTGTGTGACTGATGGTTTGAAATTGATTGTTCTCAAAGCTCATTTTCAAAATGAGCCCTCCTTCACTTCAACAACCACCGCTTACCATGCCTCCCCTGCTAACTCTGTTATGTACAATAGATTTGCATGGTATCAACAAAACAGGCATTTCATCTCCCTGGTTATCCTTCCTTGAAACTTTTTGTAGGGGAGGTTGGTTAACATGCCTGTACTTCCAGTTGGCCCTTAACTGCTTCCATGTTTGAAATCTTTCATTAGACATTGCCAGAAGCCCTTACAGTGTCCTCGAGACAAATGGAAGCGTCTTGATTTTAAGTGGCATGCCTATTTATCTTTGTGCTCTTAATTACTACTCAATGATCTGTGCTGTCTTCATAATTGCATCGTTTGCACCCCTCTTCCCTGTGCTCAACTTGGGATATTTCGATTCATCTATTGATGATATTCATAGTTACCATCACCATAACTAAAGAAACCAAAGTCAAATTTAAGAGTATTTTAATCCTTATCAAGTGCTTTTCGCATTTGTGGAATTAAAATAAATTTGATCTGGTAAATCTTTTGGTCCATCCCATAAATCATTTTGCGTATCCTAAAAAGAACTTTTCCTTTCGCTCATCTTCAACCATGACCCAATTCCTTTTGGTTATCGTCCAGTCCAGTAGCCTTGTTCCAAAAGTGTTTTTATTATCATACGTTTGTCATCCCCTGTTATTGTGGAAACTCCTGATATCGTTTTTACTTTATATTCATAATAAAATATCTATGTCTAAGCAGCTCATGTCAGCATATTCATAGGTCATATCTAACTTCATTTGAAATCTAATCATGGGTAATAAACCAACGAAATATAGGAGGCAAGGGCCAGATTGAAACCCCAGTCGTCATGAGATCAGCTAAGCTAAGTTGGGCCAGAATAGAAATTGAACGATGGCATGCATATCCGTATCCTTGGTGTTCTTGTCCCCTGTTTGTTTGTGAATTGCAGGTGAAACATGTGCCAGCAAATTGGCCCAAGAGACCTAAATCCAGTCGAATCCTGTCTAAGGTCCCCCATTTCACCAACAATTTATCACCTTAACAGAGCAACAATAATGCTTACTGTAGTGTTATATTTACTTCATGAAGTTACCTAATATTATATAGGAATGATTTCTAAATATAATATTTGGGTCTCACCACAATCATTGGCTGAATTATTTCAGCTAGCATTCTTGACAAGTAATAGAACTGCAATATTTTTCACCTTAATGCTGTCTGAGCCCTCTTGTCATTATAGTTAATAGGTGACAAGTACTCTTAGCCATTTTGTAGAACAGAATTCTCTTTCTGACTACCAGTCAATTAGAAAGCTTCAACATGATGGAATAGCTTTTACAAGGATATGGAGATGGAGGGAATTATCAATTCCCAGACCTTCTTCAACTCAGAGAGGCTCGGTACCTTTAACCTGAGATTGCCAACTAGGACCCAAGCAAAGCTGTTATCCAGCTGACAACTGTGATCAGTGCCCCCAAAAAATATAAATAAATCAACAGAGCAATACCATGAAATCTAAGAATAAATAACTTCCATGTGAGGCCTAATTCAATGAGTAGTAATGTCATCAGGGAATTCTTTGGCTCTTTGTTTGTATAAGCCTATAAATGTTATGAGCGGCCCACCAAATGAAAGTTGGCTTTTAAAAACTTTTTGAAGTGAAATACATTGTTGTAACACCTATGTTTAATTTCTAATAGTTTTTCCATTACAATTTAGTAATTATAATTTTAATTGCTTTTATTTTGTTTTGTCTTATAAAATTTCACATAGGTATTGTGAGAGATCTTGATGGTGAGACTTTTTGACATCTTCATAGAAATTCCGTTGCAGAAAATGTAATGTACAAATGCAGACAAAAGGTTTAAGTATTAATTTCTAAAAGGTATTTTCTCAAGAAGTGAAGGAGGATGGATGACTGGGGAAAAAACTGTCACACACTATGTAATTGAAATTTCAAATTATGGTAACGGTGTGCTTCACAATCCAGCCTTTCTTCCCTGCCAGTATGCTGCGGCAGGTTGAGTTATCTGAGGATATATTATCGATAAATACTTTTTTAATAGCCAAATGTAGGTCATTTGTAAGCACTCCTAGAAAATCCAATGCTACAATCTTCTAGTTAATATTTATCATCCGAATAATTCCCTTAGTTTAGTTCCATCATATTTTTATGAAACTCTAAATAATGGTTCATAATATGTAAGATTGTTTTATATAGAATAAAATATTTGATGGGAAAAGTTATAGTTAAATTATAAATTGCTGAAGACTACATATTTACAGTATCTTTGTATTTCTCCTGGGCAGCTCCTGGCAACAAAAAGCGTCAAGTTAACCGGGGTGAGTTAGTTTATTGACTTAATTGGTGTGAGACAACCTATTTCAACTAAGACATCATGCTTTTAAACCTCAAGATTAAAATGTCTCATAAACTCCTTGCTTTAGATAACATTTGCTCTGTAAATTTAATATGCGCATCTGCTAGAAGGTACCTATTCAATTTCACTCTAAGAAATTGAAATGTGAAGTTTTTCCCTGAAACTTTAGACGTACTAGTTTCTTTTGCGTCCCAATTTTATCACTTAATTTTACATTTTTTTTTGAAAAATCGAGACTTTACTGTAATCTGAATTGGATCAATGCCTCAAGTCACTGAAGATATGCTTCTATTCTATATATCTATATGAGCAAGCAGCAATTAGGAAGTAGAGCAAATATGCACCAATCAGCTTGTTTGATGTAAAAGGACTATATCGTTGTCATATTGCTCCCATTTGCACTATCTATGAATCCACTTCATGCTGAATTTAGCTCTGCTAAGACCTAGTTAGTTTTTGAACAAATACAGTAATGTCAGTTAATTTATTACTAATCTCTAAGCGAGGCAGTCAGTTACATATGTTCATGTTTTTGTAAAAAAAGTGCTGAATAACCCCATTAAAGCATATTGTAGCATTAATGAACTTATGAAATGCAATAATATGGTGATGTTTGCGGTTGCTGTTAACTTTGACAAATGTGTTAATCTGAAGTGACTTTGATTCAGAAAGAATATCTATTGATAAAAGGGAATAGCCTCTGTTTGAAAAGATGACATGATGAAAATATATGATCAATAATGAAAATGCTTTCTTTCCAAGTCATGGTAATTTAATTAGTTGATTAGATAAAGGTTCTAAATCCTCAAGGTTTAAACTCAAATGGATTTCCCCCCCTGTTAATTGAACATGTTTTTGTTGATTTATTCTGTCACATTGAAATATTGTTTCTTTTCATTAGAATAACGGAAGGCTGCTTTAACAAACTTATTTCTTTCAGAATACATGAATGAGGCATTTTTATGGCTGAGTAGTTGTCCTTTCGTGAAATTTTGTATGCATTGGTGGTATATAAGTTCTGTAAGAGATTGAATTTTTCCACAATCCATATTGTTTGACTAAGGCTATTTGATGCTATTACATGATAAATTAATGAGGTTTTTATTAAAGATAAAAATGACCTTTGTCATCCTTAAATGGCCAATGGCCCATTTTCATGCTTCTTCTCCATGTTTCCCATTACGTAACAGTATTTCAACTTCCATTCACATATGTTCGAAACAATGTGGTGAATCAATGCCTGACATAAGTTCCCATTAAATGTCATTGGTGGTCAGATAATAATGTATCATTAAAAATTTAATGCATATTTTGAAAAGAAATAAATGTGAATTTGATTTTCTTTAATAATGTAACAATGCATGATTTAATGCCATCATAAAGGACATTTGGAGTATCCATTTTATGATCAATGTTTCTCCAAAATAGTTGAGTTACTTGTGGAACTATCAAAGGATTTTATTTTTTTTAATTATGTTTTTTATTCGTAAACATAAAAATAACAGCTCAGTGAAGTTTTCTTGTTTCATGAAATAAAGGCTCAATATTCTGCACCCAGTTGCCATTTTGCATATCTAAGCCCTAACCAGTTTGAACAAACCCCCAACCAAAGATACAAACAAGAGAAATCCTTCCTAGGGTGTTCCTATGCATTCACTTTTTACAAGTAAGAGGGGCTCTTGTCTCCTGTTTATTCTCCCAATGGGCATTATCCTAATCTGTATTAGGCTAAGCAATACTCTCAAGTTGGCCCCGCAGAGGATCCCATTTTCCATGAAGGCATCCAGGCATATAAACCACACTTTTACCCATTGGAGTGATTTGTGGTCTCATATATATATATATATATATATATATATATATATATATATATATATATATATATATATATATATATATATATATATATATATATATATATTTTATTTGATTCATGTATCATATTATATGCTACTTCATCATTTATCTAATCTTATGTTATGGTGCCATTTGTGAAATATGATGTTATAATTCCCTGCCCAAGGACAAATTTATTTAATGTGATAAGGCTGTTTTGTTATTTAGAATATTTATTTCCATTTGGACTGAAACATTTCATAGGTTATCATATTCTTGTCACAGGGGTTAATGTCTGCGTCCAATGTGAAATAGAAGGTTAGTTGATCCGAAAAACTTTCAAAAGATTGTTTCTTAGATATGGAAAGCTATCCAAAGTTTAATTTGAGATGTTCTCAGCAAAGAAATTAATTTTTACTGCAAAGTTAATTATATTTTTAAATCATAGAAGTTATTATCAAATTATCTCTATTATTTCAGTATCTTATGTACAATAGACTAGACATCTATATCTGATAATCACAAAATCCAAAGGTTTTTTCACCAATTTATTAATTTAAGTAAATAATTGTTGCACGTATATTATCATTTTAATTTTATTGTTATAATGAGGAATTTTATGTGCAAATCATCTTTTTGGCTGGGAAACTTTTCTATGTGGTACAAGTGGATGAGCTACACAGATGATTGAGGACCTCGCCTAAACTGTCTGGTGCATTACTAGAATATTTAATTATCATTATTTGAATTCATAAAAACTGTGTGGCTATAGTTGGTGATACTCATAATTATTTCAGTTGTTGACACAAGTTTTCGGCATTTTTTTTAGAACAATTTCATGTAATCACATTTGATTCTGCTTGAATATGCATGTTTCATATCAGATTTCAAGGTATTTTAGGTTTTTCAATGAAGCATTTGGATATGTTTATTTTTTTTGCATTTGACATTTTATGGGATGGGCATGTCTTTAGTAATGACAGTGGGAGTGGAGACTTCCAAATCACCAACATTTCTAAATGATCATAGAATGTGAAAGTTGGCTTTTAAGGCTTATTTAAATATTATTTAACTGTTTTAAGTCACCCTCAGAGCTGAGTCTTTTTGGCTGCTTACTCTTTACAATACAGAAGATAACCCGCTTATATAAAAAAAATTGAAATAAAAAAATTGTCTGCCACTGTATATACATAGATTGGATTTACCCATGGCAGTTTATTTTTTGGGCAAATTGACTAATAATGCATACTTTGAAATTTAAACATAGCTATTTGATGTGATATAACAATTAAAATAGTAGGGAAAACTTATGCTTGTGATTGGAACACTGTACAAAAATGCAATCAGCTACTCAGTGGAGTAGTTTGTGATTTATTCTTTCATAGCATGTTGTGTGTCTACAGAAGTCCTGATAGATTTGTATAATTTTATCTATGTAAAAAATTTTATTTTATGTTTTAATAATATATTAAATTAGTAATAAGTTAAAATCAAGGATAAAAGTGATACAGCTAATGAAATGCTGTTGTGACTAAGTCAGCTTGAATTATTTGCCAGTGCTTTTAACTGTAAATGATTATTATTTGCAATGGGTTTAATTTATGTTGCACATCTAATAATGGAACTTTGGTGATTTATTGATATAGCATAAGTAGTGAATGTACAAGCATTATAGTGAAAAGACAATATTAAACTTGTAGATAATATGAAAATTCCACCAGTTCTCATAACGAAGAAGTAGATATATAATGAAAATGTGGTCCATTTAAGAACATTGATTAGCATACAGAGCATGCATCATTCGTTCATCCATGCCAGTTCCACAGCTGAATGTAGGTTTGGTAGGTTTTAAAATTTCTTTTCGAGTAGAACTGTGTATAGATGTTGACATTGATGATTTAAAGATATATTTTTAGCTGCTAATATTGCTTAAGTTAACAATTTCGTCAAGGAGAATTCAAAATCTAATTCTTTAAAAAGTCAGAAGTTTAGGCAGGGGCTAAAAAATGATGACCTTGATATCCGTTTGTGTGGTGTTCTCAATTGAACATTATCAATAGATATACCCTCGCAGCTTGAGTAGCTCCATGCGAATGAGAGCGGTGCTGGAATGATAGTTAGCTAATTCTTTATCAGTCAATTTCCGGGCATTATTAAATTTCATTTACATAGCGATCAGAAGTTAACCTTTCGTAGAAAAATTTTTATTTGAAACATTAACTCTGGAAATGTCTAGCACCTATTCATGCTGGAAACTTTTGGTGGGATTATTGTATCAACTGTGTAATCAGTACCTAATTACTCAATTTTAACCCTCAAGTAATCTGGAAGGTTGCAAACCATGAGCCAGAGGCATTGTGAGTAACCTTTTGGTTCAGGTGTAGCATAGAATGGTAAATCATTACGAGAAGCATGTTTCCGGTTTATTGCTGATTCTGTCTTGTTTCTCTCTTTTTCTTCATTCTATTTGTGGCTCTCTCTTACTCACTCTTCTCTGACCTCCTTGCTGGTGATTGGCCAGCTGGGTTGGTTATCCCTGTCATTAAGGGTACGTACATTTTCAAAGTGTGGAAACTGTTGGAAAAAAAGAACGTTTAAATGTACTGATGATGTATGAGTGTAAATTTTTGATTTTTCTTCAAATTTGATTCCTGGAGATAATGAGTACTTGGGTTGCCTACTGGGATTGTGAGGAAAATTTCAAATTTTGACAAAGTCATGCCAAATGTTTTGATTGGCATTTGAGAGTGATTGAGATGAACTAGGGAAATGCACTACTCTGAGAATAAGTATTATTCTATTGAAAACACTGCATTAGATTTTAATGCTGCTCTGACCCGATGAAACTCTAAACAATACGAAAAATATCCTGTAAAGTTAATGAGTATCAGTTACCTAGTTTTTTTTTCTTTTCCAAATTGTTATAGCATTGAGAAGTTTACATTATTTTATGCTTTTCAAATATTTATAATTTGGAATCGTAGAACTGGAAGAAGTATTGTGTGATGTGAAAACAATTTGGAGTGTGAAATAAGTGTTAAGGAACTCTTGTATTGAACAAAAGCTATATTAAAGTTCATTTATTTCATATATATTCTTAGCATAATACTTGGGCACAATTTACATGATTAATATGCCTTACTAGGGACTATAGTTGAAACCTAAAATATAATTGATTCCCTAGTAATTATCTTTTACCTAAAATTACTTTTAATGCAAAAAAATTACTTTAATTATTATTGTTACTTGAATGCAAAATATGTATACAATTCCATGTGATAGGTGAACTACATTATGTCTTATTCTCTGTGAAATCTTAGAGCTATTGTTCTTTCAATAAAAGTAAACACCAGCAGTGTATAATTAATATTTAGATGGACTATGTGTTATGGATAGTAAAAAGCCCTTTCTCTGTATTTTTTTAAATTAAGTCATTAATGATATGTATAGTATGCACATCCTGAGCAATATCAAGAAAATTCCACGGGACTTTCAACTTTTGGATGGGAAAGCTTCTTTTGGAGTTTGATTAAAATTGGGGTTTTGGAATCATATCTTGAAGATCATCATGGACTTGCTATTACCCAATTCAAAATCTGCTTCTCAGGTCTTTGAAAGGAGTGAAAGACTTAAAACCTACATTTATAAAATGTGAGATAGTCTTTGTAAATGAGAGAAGTGAACACAATTTTAGTGTAATTTTGGAATGTGAAGTACTATGTTGCGTTAGAGACTCCTATTGGTCATCAATGCTGATTTTTCAGTTGTAAGCCATGTCAATAACGGTCTTGAATGGCCTGGTCCATAATTGAAAAATCAACCATCGACATCTCTAGTATTCTTTACGTACACCAGAAGATCTTGGATGAAAATAATGAAACTGATAATGCGTGAAATTGAAGAAATATGAAGAAATGAAGAAGTTACCTGATCAGAGAATAAATGAGAGCCACTTACGGGAATTGACAGCTAAAACTCCTAGATTTGGTTAAGTAGGCCATCACCATCTATCTTAAAATAATTATTGATGCTTAAATATGTATTGCCATCAAATTATATATTATAGAAGCAAATAATGTGTACTATTAACTTGAAAAAGGCAATATGAAAACATTCATATTTTCCCGATTCTCTGGTAAAGTGAAAAGACGTAATCTGCATTCCATAGCCTTAGCCAGTTGTAGTCTTTGATTCTGTTTAGCCTGTCCCAGTATGAGCAATGGGAAGTTTCATATATTATAGCCTATATAATATCAAAGAACTCTTTATCTCAAGGATAAATTATTAAGCTCTTTTTGCATTGTTAATTTTTTTAAAGTTCTCTTAAGATTTCATGGTTTATTTAGAATTTTTACTATAGTACTTTTTATTTTTGTTGTTATTTTCTGAAAAATTTGTAAAATAAATTGTATGGTTAGCTAAATATGATGTGTGTTTTGTAGAGAGAGATGAGTGATTTTTACTGTATGAATATAATGGCTAATTTCTTCATTATTATTTTTAGCTCAGTGAACATGTGGATGAAACAGTTTGATATGCAATAGTTTAGAGCATGCGCGAATGATTTGTCATTAATTTTGAATTTGGTACCTTGAAATTTTGCATCATAATCTGATGATTTTTTTAAAAAGATTAAATCAAGAGGAAATGTTTTGTAGGTCATTTGTTTATTTGTCCGCATCATTTCACAAATTTAGCTCAGCACTGAAATTAGACAAGATTTCCTTATAAACTCATTACCAAATGGATTGGTGGCTAATGGAATGAAGGTTTTGTATTTATTCCCAGAGCTGGGTGACTCAGCTTCACTGAACAAATGGAGCTCAATGGAGCTCCTGTCAGAGGAGGGAATAGCCGATGGAGATAACCCAAACGATGAAAATAAGCAAGGTATGTCCTGGAATGGATAATGAAACATGTAAATGAAGATACTGCATGATGAGCCTGGTTTTCACTGCATCATTTTGAATTAGATGTTATTTGCTCTGTAAAAAATGATACTTCTTTTGGAATGCAGCTTATAACTTTTTCTTTGGCTTACAATGAAGCAGAAAGAAGAATTTTTATTTCAAAGAATTGACCCTAAGCATTATTAAAATTTAGTCAGTAACAGAAATATTTGTGCAAAAGATACGTACGTGTATGTAGGATGAACAATACAGGCGGAAGTGAAAGTAGTCATCAAAAGTGGTGTTGGGTATTGGAGACATTGTCATTCTTTGAGTTATTTGTATGGTTATGTTTATTTGTTTCTATGCAATATGTCAATTGTAAAAAAAATTGTATCCCGATCTCTACTTGAAGTGCTTTGTGGAGAGAACTTAGAGTGAGTACACCTTCCATATGATGAGATGTTAAACTGCGGACTTCTTGGTGCCTTTCGTTAAGAGTAGGCTGTTGCCGATGCCGGGGTTCTCTTCACCCTTCCTCCTTTCCCATCCATCGGTAATAGCGCAAATGACCTTAGCTGTCGGTCACCTCCCTTAAAAACTACCACTATTACAAGGAATCTTGTGCATTTTAAAATTGGCGGTTTGCTTAGTATTCGTATACTAATACTAAAGATAGTAATATTTCTTCACATTGAATACTTACGTAAAACCAAAGATTTCCCTCTTAATTATTCAGTTTCTAATTCCCAAAGTTGTTTCAAGCAGTTCCGTGGAAGATAAATTTTATTATGGATGATTCCATTTCTATTCTACTAGAGGATCTGTTCAGGAATCATTCTGACAAATGGGCTATGCAACTGTGCATGCAACACTCTTGTCTTACTTCATGTCTTCCCATTGCTGATATATTCTTACTCTTAGCATAATGCTTCATTGTTAGCATTAAATTGCATTAGTAGGTAGTTCATACTTTTTACCATTACACTATAATTTATTGTTGGTTCATTTTTATGTCTTGGAGTTTTTATTGGTTTTTTCATTTATATTTGCCATAGTTTTTCTTGTAATTTCACTTCTTAATGATAAAATAAAGTTTAGTTGATCGTAATACAGGCAGGCAGAAGCAATGTGAATCTCACCAATTATCCTTCAAGTGACATAACCATTTGTACAACTGTCCACTGTAAGCTTTTGAAGCATATTTACATGTGCATACATATTTTTGTGATTGAAGATATAGTTTAAATGATTCAATGCAACATTTTCAGAGTGTAAAAATCATTTGCCTTGACTGGGATTCGAACCCAGATCCCTCAATATCCGGTCGAGTGCTTTAGCGAGTTAAGCTATCCAGGCATCCTCTTAAACTCTGAAATTGCATTGAATTGCATAGCGGATGACACCGTAAAAGTTACTGTTGCGGCATCTCCCGCAGTTTCTTTGGAAGCTTAAATGATAATTAAACTTTGGCAGTTATTGATGGTAACTGACAAGGGTTTGGTCAAGATGTTAATTGGTCCAGTTGTATGTGTTTCTTGCGAATTTTTCCCTTGCTTAGATTGCGGACACAATTGCATTTCCTTGATTTAGAATGAGTGTAAGAAATTGGCTGTTCTTCTCTCATTTGCTTACTAATTTTGGCATTTTAAAAATTCAGTGAGTAAAGTGGCACGAAGTCAACCTTGAGCCTTCTTTACCAACTGCATAATTTGATGTCCTGCAGCATCTTAAACAGTCCTTTAGGAGACGAGTTCTACAGCTTGAGGATTGTGCATTGCATTTGATGGGAATGTCACCAAGTTGTCATATTTTTCTTAGCATGCAGTGAAACATGTCAATGAGCTATGCCCAAACAATTAATTTTAAAATGTTATTGTCATCATAACTTCATTAATTGCGTGAGTAATGCAAAACCAGCTGGAAATTGTTGATGAGGAAATTTCACAAAGTGTAAAAAAATGCAGTTAACTTAATAGTTGCTATCAAACAAGATTGTATTCTCCTCTACATTTTAATCTATTTTTATGTAGGTCACCATATTTGTTTTATCACACCACTTCTATAGGTACTGCACCTAAGTGTTGTCACAGTGTTTTTGACTGTTTTCAACCAGACAAAGCCACAAAGACTTCCCTCTCCATTCCCCAGAGTGGAGTCACATTAAAAAACCTCACAGTGTTGCACAAGAGGATTAAAATGATTTTCATGTATGTCACACAATAGCCTCTTGTATATCAAGGCCATTGGGAAAGAATGCTATTGTTGAACTATTTAACGCAGTCATGTGCAATTTGATTTCGCACCGTCCCTCCTCCCCACATTGCGGGAGGGAGGTCAAGCCTACCAGTGAGCCAAGTGTCGTGTCATTTGTGTATGTTAGTTCATATCTTCAGTGCAGTTTCCTTGGGAAATACTTGATAGAATTCTATGAAAATTAAAATTAATTTTGAAGAGAGGGGTTTTATTAAAACTCATTCAATAAATTCTGCCAATTCCTTAATATACTTAATTATAATAGTTATAATAATGTTTACTAACCAAATGCAATAATTTTCAGAAAAATGTAACTGTTTCCATAATTAATCCCCTGTGATGTGTTATCCATAAACATTTATTTAGTAATTATTATTAATAATCAGTCAGCTACATATTAACAATATCAATTATCATCAATAAATAAGTTGGTAAGCTATTTATAAAAAAATATGTGTATTGTGCGTGCAGTGGAATGTCTTAATTGATGGTAAATAAAATATCCCTGATAAAGTTATCGCAGAATACCTAATAATCCAGGATTTTTTTGTTTGAAAAAATTAGTCAAAAATAGCAAATTAAGGGAAATATTGACTGAGTGAGTGTTGAAATATTGTTGGTTATGGTCCACCGACCCTATGTTTCATAATTGTTATTGGATATTTATGAAGGCTTCCACCTAATGATGTAGATGAATAGAGTTCTCTTCGGGTATTCATTCATGTGCAATGTTTTTATCACCCAATGGTTAGTTGTCTTTTTCAGGTGAAGTACGATTTGTTCTCATTTGGATTATGTAGTCGTTGGTCCAGGCTTATAGGTCCTTTCGTAAATCCTAAACAGTTATGCATTCATCAGTATTCATTGGAATTTAATATAATTTCAATAGAGTCATGTCATTTTTTCATTGAATCATTGGCATGGTGACTATTAATGCTCTCTAAGTAATTGGGTTTTTGCATTGTGTGTGCTTTTTGGCTTACCCACAGTTTGTAGCAGTAGCTTGTTACTTTTATGCTAGTTTAATATTTACTATTCTTACTGATTGCGCTCAATGTTTGCAAAGGGTCAGGTAAATTGTAATTTCATCTCTGCATTCAATCATTTTTTTCAAACCATGAATTTTTTCCTCCACTGGTGGTGCAGACAGCATATTCAACCATTCGTTCCTTCAGCGAATGGTTAGTGAGCGTGCTGCAAGACCAGTTCAGGGAGTAGTGTTGGACACATCTTCCTCCCTTCCAGCTTCACCCACCATGTCCCCAGCACATCATCACTACCAACACCACCCCACGTCTGTTTTTCCACTTGCGGATCATTTGTCATCATCTTCCAGCACTACTGTTCTTCTCCTCATTCTCCATGCAGGCAGTGTTCTAGGTGAGTGCTGTCATTGATATTTTATCTGGGGAAATTAGGTGAGAATAAGAACAACAATTTAAAAACTCCATGTTCATAGTATTCTTCATGAAATGTCATTGTGAATGTTGGAAAAATCCATTACAGATTGTATGCAGTATTATAATTTATTGAATGGCCAGTTTTGTACCATTGGTGAAATCATGATGATGATATCATATTTAGTTTGTAAGTTTAATAAATTATTTTGTGTATTCTACAGATGCTTATCCATCTTTCAGAAGAAACCTCCTTTAGTTCAATGCAACGATTGCATAGTGTAAAAATTATTAATCTTAACCGGGATTCAAGCCCGGATGTCCGGCCGAGTGCTTTAGCCAGTTAAGTTATCGAGGCGTCCTCTTTAACTCTGAAATTTTGGGGCAAGCCTGGGACATTGTATGTACGGTACATATTTCGTCACAGCATCTTGTGTTCCTTTAAAGCCCCCAAAATTTCAGAGTTTATCTCCCGCAGTTTCTTGGAACTCCTTTAGTTCCTTTGGGCAGGAAAATATCCAAAATGGACGATGTGGAGCTATTGGCTGTTAAAGAAATAATCTCAAAAGAAGAAAATCCTATAGCCAATAAAAATAATTAAGAAGAACTCCAATACCGGTATTTCGGTCACCAGGTGACCATCAACGGGGAGAGCAATCAAATGGGAACTTGAACTTGGAGGAAGAATATGCACCAGGCACTGTCCAAAGTCAAGACTTGAACTTGGAGGAAGAATATGCACCAGGCACTGTCCAAAGTCAAGACTTGACTTTGGATAGTGCCTGGTGCATATTCTTCCTCCAAGTTCAAGTTCCCATTTGATTGCTCTCCCCGTTGATGGTCACCTGGTGACCGAAATACCGGTATTGGAGTTCTTCTTAATTATTTTTATTGGCTATAGGATTTTCTTCTTTTGAGATTATTTCAGGAAAATATCCACTTTGAATATTCTCATACCCTCTCACAACCCATGACTGATGCTGCCAACTATCATAAATTACTATAGATTGTACCAGCCCATACCAGCATGGTAGTTTACTACTAATCTCTGAGTATTGCTAATGTAATTTTTTCTCCAACCAGATGTGAATGTTGACCTCACTGCCAAGAAGTCTGACGTCACTACTTTTCGTGGAGCTTTTGAGTCGGTAATGAGGCAGCATTATCCATCCATGGTCGGCCACATCAACATAAAATTGGTCTCTTGTCCATCCATTTGCACCGAAGGATTGGGGGTTCTTTCAAGGTATTCAGAAATGAATTTTCAATGTTTAAAATTGTTTATTAATTGTTAATGCATTATTACAAAAGTGGTATTTTGTAGCTTGATTCATTAGATCTTGTAAATGATTACATTTGCTTTTCATCTGATATTTGTATCATTTTGGAAGCTGCTAGTAAGGTAAAATATGCGTGCCTGTTTGAAAAATGTATACCATTTTAAAATATGTAGTCTGATTACATGCTCCTGAGAGTCTCTGGACTGTTATGGATCCACTCATGCAGGAAATAATCATTTAATTCTTCCCAAAATCAATAAGTAATGCAGAAACTTTATCTTCTAGAATTTACTGATACATATTTTGAAAGGATTGAAAAAAATCTCGTTGTTGTCAGGTGAAAGTATCTTTTTATTTTAATGGACTTGAAACTATGAAATGTATTTAAATACTGCAAAAGTTTTTAAGAAAAGCATGTAATTAGAGAGTAATATGAATAACACCATGAAATAGAGATTTCATTTCATGTGACGCAAAAGGCATTTTAAAGTATATCCTAATTACATATGGTCTATTATCCCATTTAGCATTTAATATCACCACCTACTTTTATCATTTATGCATGTCTTGAATGCCTTTTTCGTAATAATTTTTCTGTAATAAGTAATGGAGCCTTAATTATTCTGTTCTAGTCTCAGTCCGTACAGCTTTGATGTTTCCCCATCATGCACAGACACTCCTCATGTTACCCATGATTCCATTCCAATTGGAGCCATCCCTATATTTGCAACATCCACTCCGGAATACCATGAAGCTGTCTCGCGTACCATAAATGCTGCCAATGCTGCCTACCAAGAATTCCTGCGATCTGATGAGGGCCAGGGTTTTTCTGGCCAAATATGCCTTATTGGTAAGTTTGAATAATGTCTACGGTACTCTTTCTGTTATCCTGGGCTCATAATAAGCATCCTTTGCTCATACCAGAGCCCCAGTCAAAATATACAGTTTACTGTAAACATTCCCTGCAGTAATTCTTTCATTCGCTATTCCTGAACAAGTCCTGTTAAATTTATGCTTGAATCATACTGTGCACTTGGTTTTCTTAGGTGGTCCTCTTTCTTGAGTTCTCTGTATGCCCTAAAGCAGTGTTTCCCAAACTTTTTTGAGCCACTGCTCCCCCTTGGATCCAAAAACCTATACTCAATTAATCAGTAGCTTTAAAATAATAATCAAAATCATAAAATGAAATAACCAAATGAGGAACATTGAAATAATTTAATTAAAAACAATGAATAATCAAATGCTTGCTTAAAATCCAATAGATGTATAGTTTTCATATCAGTGACTATTGATTATAGTTTTTCACAGTCTAGGAGTCATTTAAGGAGATTCTATTGCCTAATTTAATAACATATTTCCATCAAATAAAATTTTAATGAGATGGATGGGCTTGATGCCGTTGTACAGTTTTCCAACCTCCGGTTTAATATCACTTAGTAGGAGTCTTAAATCACCACGTTCACAAACCTGAAGTCTGTTTATCTGCTTGGAAATAAGCTGAATGACTGCACTAAAACCGAGTTCCACCAACTATGAAGTCGGAAATGCAAGAAGGAGTTTTTAAACCACCATCCATAATGGAGGACAACGATCGTAGACCTCCTTCTGGTACCCAAACTCTTGATAGTTTATCTTAAACTTTGGTTTCAATTCAACGTCATTTTGTTGTCCAATTAATTAATTCTTCCTCTTATACTCTAACTTCCTCAATATCTACAAAAGGATTTATGACCCAGTCTAGAATTTCTAACAAAAGAAGATCCTTAAATCGTTGGGTCATCCTTTTATGCAAAGTGGCTAAATGGTCATGAAAGACTATCAAATCATCATCACCCATACCATGCTTGCTCTTTCAGCTTAAGCAGGGAAGGAAATTGATAAAGCTTGCCGCGACCTATGTTGCGCCTAAATAAAAGCAACTTGGAAATAAACCCAGTCCCCACAGATTTTGGCTTTATTAGGTTAGTATCATTTCCCTGCAATTTTAAATTCATTTCATTGAACTTTGCAAATAGTTCAGACAAAAATGCAACGCCACTCATAATCTCTTTAAGGTTGTCACTGAGAAAAACATCTTTCTACTCAAAAAACTGCATGACAGTGTCAAAAAGATTATAGAAGCACTATATACAATTGCCTTTTGATAGCCAACGAACTTCTTTGTCTTACGAAAGTCTTTGTCTTTCTCATCACATTACTCTCGAAAGTGTCTATCATTAAGAGTATGGGCTTTGATTTTATTAATTACTGTAATTACAATGTTTAAGAATGGGATAGGATGTTTAATTACAATGTTAAAGATACTTGTGAAGGCGATCACTCAGTATTTTAGCTGCTAGATGTTGTCGGTGAATGACACAGTGAATAGCAAAAACATTTGGTTCATATTTTCTCAAGTGTGCAGTACAGCCATGGTGACGACCAGTCATTGATGGAGTTCCGTCTGTCGCAACAGCAGGTATATTAGAAAGTGGAATTTTTTGTCCCTGAAGAACTGCTCTACGATACAAAATATTGACTTCACTTTAGTGTCAGTTTCTAATTTCCTAGCTAACAACAACTCTTGAGATAGATTTTCATCTTTGATAAAGCATGCGCTAGGTAGAAGCACAGATTCATTACTTGGCAAAGTTGACTGGTCCAACTGCAATTCAAATTCTGTTGCTCTCAGGATGCTGCACAATACTTCTTCCACATTTTGAGCCATTTCTTCTATTTGTCGTTGAACTGAAGTCTTGCTTTAGGGAATAATTTTTATTGTATCATGTGGTGACTTATGCAGAACAGTACTCAGGACTTCACTTACTACTGGAAAGATGAGTTCTTCACCAATAGTGTGTGGCTTTCCAGATTTGGCAATTTATAGAGAAATGTATGATGCACGAAAACTATCAGTGATATGTTTTGAAGTATTACACAACATACTTGAAAATGTTGGGCAATGTTGCAATATGTCACAAAAAAAAACAAAAACAAAAGTGACTGAAAAAATGTTGAAGTCTATTCTGTGTTGTATTCTGTCTGTCTTCCTAAAATGGTGAATTAGTCTGGAAGATTTCATCACTTCATTTGAAAAACACCCTTTCGCATAGTAAGCAGATGGGCATATCTAGGCATATAGACTCTATAAATCCATACTTAAGATAATCCAGATTATGCTGTCGTATACATTTATTCTTTGATGAGTCATTTTTTGCCATTATGTTTCTGCAATAAAGATTTAAATATCAAATTTTGTTAAAAAAAATTAATATATATTAACTAAATAGAGTACACGTATAAATTAATGATAAGACGTATATTCAATCTGTAAGTGGTTGCTTTTTGGTATAAAATTACTAATAACCATATGAAAAACATCAAAGCAAAATATGTAAGTGCTTGCAACATAATTTAAAACATGTATAAGCAAGGCTTATAATCCTTGGATTAGGAACGAACCAATTATTGTTTGCTTAACTTTCAGGTGACTCTGTGGGTGCCATTTTGGGGTATGATGCCTTGTGCCGGACAGCCCAGTACCAGTCACGCCATGACAGTGAAAATAGCATTCTTGATGGCGAATATCATGGTACATCTGCTTCAGGTGGATTCTGCTATCTAATTCAATTATAAATATTTGCAAATCATCTCATCAACCATTCTCTGTCTCTCTCTTCTTTGTTTGCTCTATATTACTTTATTTACTCAATTAATGCTTCTGTCTATTTTTTTTTAATCTGCTTTTATTATTATTGATAATTTTATTGAGTACAAAAATATGAATTTTGTTGATCAAATCAATCTTTTATTTACATATTAATAAACTTATTGTTAAGACTTATTGAGGGAACGAAGTAACTCCGGCATAAATTTGAATAATCAATGAAATTGCATTGAATTCCTATTATCAGTATGTACATCTGTGAAATAATTGGTATTCGAGTGGATTTTTTACTTTAATTTCAAGAGGATCACTGTATTTCCCAGCCCATGAGACACACCCTGATTTTTCATGCTAGATATTACGAAAAATACTTGGATTGGGCAGAAAAGGATCTAATTATTTTGATGATAGCACCTAATGCTAAGAAAATTGAATCGTTACTTAAAAAATAAGCAACTACATGTACATCAATGTTTATTCATTGTAGAATCCAAGAAATTCGACATCACTGATCCAAAACGCCTCTACATCTATTACTTAATACCTCACAAGCCCCTGCAAGGGCGTGTGGCGGGGGGTGCTAGGGCACCACCCGTAGTAAAGAAAAAAAACGGCATGCAAAGCCACAAATTTATACCGTCCACAAGCAAAACATGGTCTACATTCATGCAAAAACCCATACAACCCTCACACATGCAAACACACAAACTGCACCTGCAAATATACCTGACGTCTTTGCAATGTTTAATTTTGTTCTGACTAGTAAATTAAATGTTTTAAATATTTCTAAAGTGACGTCAGTTTCTTACTATTATGATTTCTGATTGTTCGGGGAAAGAATGAGTATTTGTATCTATCTGTACTGGAATCTATCTCCCTTATTTTATCTTTGTGGTCTGATCTACCTAAGTAGGCTGCCTTGTTTCCGTGTCCTGAAGCATTATTCACGAATTCAAATTTTAATGTGATACTGTACGACAATCTTATCTCATAAGATCCCTTGAGGCTATTATCATTTTAACTTTTCATGTAGCACTTAGTTTCTGGTATTATTTTGGTATCATCGAACTTTGCATTGAAAGCAACCATTTTCTTTGCATTTACAACACTCTTATACTATGTAAAGGTTGGAGTGCCTTTTGACTCAAGAGTAAATTTGCATGTATGTATTAGCTGAGGGGCATTACAATACATTGTTTTGCGGCAGCATCACATGAGAGATGAAATTAACGTGCTGCATTGTATGCAGTCACGAATTATTTGGGAATTCGTTTAGTAAGTACTTTCAATGAAATATTTAAGCTCTGTTTCTAACTACTGACTCAAAGCAGTTATGGTGTCAGAATTTGTAACCAAGGCTACCATGCCTTATGCTGGAAAAAATACTTGAAAGCATGTGTTTTTCCCGCAAATCAGCTTGTGCTTTTAGGGTGAAGTATGCCCACGTATAAGATGCATGCTGATTCTTTGGGTACCTTTTGGAGTAAAAAAAAAGTGCACCTTATCGGCCTGGAAATACGGTAATCATATGTGTGATGGAACATTTTTAATTATGCCGATATGGAAAGTATTTTGTTTTATTATTTTTGTTCCAAATTTATTTTCTCCTTCATTCAAGTTATTTTTGCCCACAATGTCCACCAATGGGCTTGCTCTTAATTCCTAACCCTGAATTGAGATTAAAATATATTTTTTTCACATTGATTTTCAGATGATGGCGGTCGCCTTCACTCTGCTGACTATGGCCATACAGAATTTCCCGGAGGTGACCCCCTTCCAACCCCACCCCCGTCGGCAGGTGCTCATAGTCAGTATCATCACATAAGGCACCTCTCAGCACCCACTCCACGGAGGAGATCCTCATCCACTAGGTATTGAATTGGGGTGATTTTATTATTGGAATACACTCTAGGAATTGGCTATCCTGAGTTAAAAGAGCCTTAAAATTTTTCTGATCATTTATTTTGCATTAGGTTCGTGCTATAATAATAATAGTGCTTACTTATCTCTTTAGACATAATAGCTTTTATCATTTTATTGGTGTTTTTGGTGTATAAGTTTATTTAATATTTTTATTATTATAGATCAAGTATAAATTTAGATTAAAATGAGAATTTTTTTGTGGTTCCGTCTTGACTTTGGCTATAGATACTCTTTTCATTTTCATCATGTTTATCAAATTAAAATTGTTCTCACATTACTAAAATATAACAATATTATTCTTATATTGCTGCTGGGTAATTTAGATAATACAATCTTAATAACTTTTTCAAATTGTGAGAATCACCATTTCTAAGGATGTATTAAGTGCCTTTTTGATCAATCTTCATTGATTGTGAAATAAAAGTATAAAATTCTATTTTCTTAATGCGTACAGCGATTGCGAGCGATGCGAGCGTAAATAGATTTATGGGTGTTTTTATTTTACATCTTTGTCTTTTTTTGCCGAATCTTTGGGAAAAAGATGATCTTAAAAAAAGCTGCTTTTGAAATAAATTTCAGTATATTATTGTTTCTATTAAATTTTATCCTCAAACATATTTAGCAGTATAAAAATAATGCCAAATGTTTTAATGCATATATAAGTCACCGGTGATTAAGCATGCCAAAGAAAAGAGGTAAAAAACACTCTTTTGGGATTATGTGTGTCATAATCCCTGGTTGACCCAGATTTCGCTGAATTCAGATGACCCCTGACCCCATAGAGTCCAGATTGGTGAAGGTTTACTGTAATAACACCACATACATTTCAATGTTCTTCATTGTGATGTTTGTTCTACCTTGAGAAATATTTTTGTGCACAGAAAGTGAAAACATTCATTTTCACAATATGTTAATGCCAAATTTAATGTAGAGAATTTTAGTTTTTCACATTGTCTCTCACACCCTGTATTACAGTAAGACCTCCAGCTTTCAAACCCCTGCACAACAAAGATTTCTGAAGAATAAACTCTTATCTTAGTCCCAGCCCCATAGCTTTTAGTATAATTTTTTAAACTAAGAAAATATTAATATTATTTGTGTGTTTCTCCCTGCAATTAGAATTGTTTTATTGTCTTTTCTAGTGATACTCATCACTGTAAACTTGAATTTGAAGTTAGTGACTTCTTCATGTTTGGGAGTCCATTGGCTTTGGTTCTCTCTTATCGAAAAATATCTGCTGCAGAAGATAAGACCTGTAAGTTGAGCAATATCTGTATTCTAACTTTCATGCATTTTTGCATGAAAAAGTTGTGCATAGTACCTGCCTTAAATTCTCTTCTCAACTTTTAAAAATGCTTCCTCGAAGTGCTAGGCAATGTTAATTTATTCCACAATGGAAGAAACTTTACATTTTTATATTTACCTTCTGTTTAAATAATTTATTACATAAATTGTTAAATTTGTATTGTACATGTGCATATTTATAGTTTGGTATGAATCAAGGTGAAAATTCATAAAATTTACAGTTAGTAGACAAGATGGAAATGTGTTAAAGTGTTCTTATTCACCATTAAAATAATGATAATTGTTCTTAATGAGTCTAAATTCTCAGTTATAACACATTATAATGTAAATTGACATGAATGAATGTTTTTTCTATAGAATGTATGATCATGAAATTAATGCCATATTAAAACTGCCTAACACTGCCTGCCACTTTCATATTCAAGTTGGAATTGAGTAAACTTTCAATAGAGCTTTAAGATTTTCTAATGAAATGATTTTTATAATTTTTATTTATTATCAGAGATAATTGTTTCTTTTTTCTACTTTAGGTCCTGTTCCTAGGCCTCTTGCAAATCAAGTGTACAATTTATTTCATCCGACTGATCCCGGCTCTGCCAGGATAGAGCCCCTACTTTCTGCTAGATTTTCAATGCTTCCTCCAGTTAATATAGCCCGTTATCAGAAGTACCCACTCGGCAACGGACAGCCTCATCATCTATGTGAGCTATGTCCCTTGGGTTAATTTGAAAGTGCCACACGTTTTGTCAATATTTGTGTTTTTATGATTATAGGTGGGTAGTTGTAAGGGATGACACATATTTAGATTTCATTTTATGGATCAATGCATTTAGAGCCAATTCTAACTTTGGTAAAATTCATTTGCTAATGGCAATCAATTTAGATTTGTTTCAACATTTTTATAACCTAATTGTAGATAGCATCATTATAATAACTATTGGTGGAGTGGCTTTCTCAATGCATTGATGGTGAATGCCAGTGCCATTAGTCATTTAGTAAAAATTTATCAGAGAATATTATCTGACATTGGCACCAAATTTGATTTTAGGTAACGTGATCATACAACTTCATTGTACTTTGTTCCACCAATACAGTTATTTGATGAGCATAAAGTTTATGCCATAAATCCTTCATTTTATGAGTTTTTGGGCCCATAAAAATAGGTGTTCATTTTATAGAACCTCATAGTATAGTTGTTATAATAATTCATCTGAGGTGAGAATATTTTCAATTTCTATGTAATAATTGGCATAAATCATGTGTATAAAATGCCTGCAGTAAGTGGGTGTATATTTCAAGTATGTGCAGTGAAAACTGTATTAAGGAATGCTGGATGCTTCACTGAAAATTGACAGTTAAGAAGGGTTGTCATTTTTGAAAGAATTGCTCTAGTGTACCTTGCATACGCTTCTTGTTTTTCAGTATTAATAATTTATAATAATGAATGATGAATTTAGAATAGGATTTATTAATTTTATAAAGTAATAATGAGTAATACATATGCATCAATATTCTCCCTGTCAGTATGAAGTATAACAATCACAAAATAATCTACTGTAACATGTGACATGAGATTGAATACATTTAACTGACAAATTTAGAGCAACCGACCACTTAAATTAAGATGCATTATTTCATTCTGAATGTGTGCCAATTCAGTGATAAAATAAAAATACCAATTAATGAAGGATATTCTGTTTTAACATGCTTCAACTTTTTTTATTTAATTAAAGGTGACAGTGAGAGATCCATTTTGAACCCTTAAAGTTCAAGGAATTTTAAGGATTAAAAGCTCATGGTCATGAAATATTAAATCTTTATTGTGGAAGTGTAAAGTTTCTTTTTTATCCTCATCATGAAATAATTCCATAAAGTTAAACCTGAAACTGTTGTGTGTATGGATTAAAGGCTGGCTTAATTATTCTGGACAGTGGAAACACTTTGTGTTGCCACAGAATCATTATAAGTCACAATTATGTGTGCATTCATATTGCTTTTGTTTTTCAAACTTGATTATTTATTTGCTGAACGTCTTACTTAGTTTTTATTTTTGTTTAATTATCAAGTTTAATCAGTAATTTAAATCCCCATGGAACTGAACCAACTTGGCTTAGCAAAATTTAATAAAGAAATGATTTATTTACTCATATGAATAATTTAAGATAGGTTAAGGAAGGTCACTGGCCTTTGCATTAGCCATGCCATATGCTGCATTCCCACCTAACGGTTATGTCACTCTACCATACAGTTTCGGTTTACTTTTACCGGCATGCCACAAGCATAATCAAAGTCTGATAATATCTTAGACTGGCTTCAACTCTTCTAAAATAGTGGTAATAGTATCACTTATGAAGGGATTGCTTTGATATCTCACATACTATTGCCAACTCCCCTCCTATAGGTGCAAAACACAGTGACCCTTTGCATCACGGCACTATGTTAGTGACTTCAAATCATTGTAACATTCCTCAGTGTAGGAATGGGCAAGTATGCTAAACTTATCACTTCAAGACAAGTCACCTGTTCTTTTTTGGTTGCCCAAAGTTAGTTAAAAAAGCATTATTTTAAAATTCTAAAACAATCTTACCAAATTATATTTTGCATTTGATTTCAGTGGAATTCGTCCAGGCTAACCCACAGTTATTTGTGGACACAGCCAGTGGGGGATCTAAGGGAGGCCCGCATGGGTCCACCTCAGGGCCTTCTGGGGTTCACTTGCGCCGAATGTCCGAGGTTAGCATACAGAGCACCATGTCCGGAGTCATTGATTCTCTTCCTCTACAAACAATAAATGCCTGTAAGTTTACTTTTTACTGATGTGTAATATAACGGATGTAAGTTTGACATTTTAATTTGAGCTTTCATTTATATATTTCAAGTTCAAAGGATGACATTCTATGCTTGTCAGAACCAGCCTTTTCATGGCTGGTTCTGACATGTAAAACTATCTTCAATTGGGGGATTAATATTTTTTTGGCTGTGATTAATGTCACTGGCGTATTTCATGAAAGCTATCACTTATAAATGAATGATCACAAAATCATCAACTCAACTGAAGTAGTATTTTTGTGGAGATTATTGGTAGGTTGCATGTAGTTCATTATATTCTCATTACAAGATACTTTATATGATTTGACTTAGACTAAATTGTTGCTAAAGCTATTTTCAATGCTTAGGGTGTTTCAATTTTTAATATTTAAAAATTCGTTTCAAAATCCTCAACTCCTCAGTTTTTCAATTCCCCCAGTAGAAAGTAAAACCTAATCTATTGCTATTAGGCTTGTAACCTATATTGTGTCAAATGTGTCCACTTCCAAGCCATGTCTGAGGTTCAGACTACTTTTTTACTCTGTGCAGGCATATATTCTACACGGAATATTTTGCTGCAAGTACATATTTTTTTACTTTAAAATGTGGTTATCTCCATGTATTGGATTTGTGTAAAATCGTTTGAGAACTCCCTTCTGTAGTATATAACTCCATAAAGAGTAGAATAAACTTTTACCCCAAGTGCACATTGTATTGATTTACTTAATTTTGTAATATGTGCCTAGTTAAGTGATTAATAAAATAATTGTGTTGTGATAAATTTGCAATTCATAATTTATTTTTGCAGTGAGTCAAAAGTGGTGGGGACCAAAAAGACTGGACTATGCTCTATATTGCCCAGAAGGTCTGGCCAACTTTCCTACTAATGCCCTTCCTCACCTCTTCCATGCCAGTTACTGGGAGTCCGTGGATGTCATAGCCTTCATTCTTCGTCAGGTAATAATTTTCTTATATGATACATCTTTATTATGGTTATACGTGTGTCAACTATAAACATAAATCACAGTAAGACACCTTGTGCTGTACCATGCACAATTAGCTGTAAAGTTTTTCCAATTTCTGGAACTGTCTGAAACCTAGGAGGCTTTATGTGACTCCTCACTCAGTTCTGTTCCTCATCTCAATAAACTCACTAGCCAGGCCCACCAAATGTTAAGCATGATTAGGTGAAACAGCTAAAAATTCAACAGCACTTGGGTACTTAAAGTCTTATGATATGCTGTTCATTAGTGAGAAGTCATGAATTTTGGTTCTGTTATCTAATCTCCTACCCATAAATTTTCAAGTGGTGTAAAAATGCTTGTATGCACTCAAGTAGCTAAATAAAATAAATGTCTTACTATTCTTCTTTTGCATCTAATGGTAGGTTAGAGTGCATTAAGAGTAGAGGAACGAGTTGATATTCCGTGGAGTTTTATCATTCATTTATTGTGGTTAATGATTCCTATCATCTGTTCTTTTTATTTTAAATAAATAATGACTGAATTTGCCATTTTCAGCTAAATCTATGTGTGTGTAGTTGTCATAGGTCAGTCAGAGGATTTGTCTGGAGAAGCTCTCTTGACTAGAATCTTATTTTCCTGCCATTCACATCATTCTCTCGTAGTTCCTTGTGTTGACTCTTGGATCACCAGCTTCTTATAATTTGTCCTTCACTGTCTGCAAATTCTTCTCCATAATAGTTCAATTATTCATACCTGACTGGTTCTGCTTCAATTCTGGGGCTGGCCTGGGACTGATATCTGTTTAATTGGTCTTCCATGGACTACATGTCCATTAGTTTCCCTATTCTTCTTGTGTCTCTCTTGGGCTTTCATCTTCTCCCACTCTTTTTTAGGGTGATATTTTTTTACCTTGCCCATTTTATTTTATTTTCATAATTTTTTCTCATTTTCATGACTTTAAATATTTTCCCTACCTCTCATATAGTCCATCTCACAGCCTTTATGGAAGTTAAAAAAAAAATTATTGTCAAATTACAAGAAACTGCGGGAGATGCGGTGACAGTAACTTTTTGACGGAGCCATCCTCTAATGTGCATTACAATGCAACAATTGCAGAGTATAAAAATCATTCGGTCAAGGCTAATGTTTTTTACACTCTGCTGCATTGTAATCATTGTCAATTAACTTTGCGGAATAAAAACTTTGTAATGAAATTAGTTATATAGTAATTTTGTTGATACAAAAGTTAATTCCATATAAAAGTCGATGATGTGCTTCTGTATGTCTACGTATGTTGTTACATCTAGCAGAAGGCTTTCTTCACCATTTCTATTCTCCTTGTTGAATCCCATGGGGCAACATCACTAATAATCTTACTGCATAAATGACAAAATCCATCAGCATGTTTAAATGTCTTTCTCTAATCTTATTTGATGGTTATCTTCAAAGAATTTAGGTCTTCTTTGTTCCAGTTTCCATAATATGTGCACATGCTTGGTTTCTCTGCAGCATTAATTCATTCCCAAAATTATTTAAAGGTATCTTAAATGCAATAGGCTTTCTTTCAGCCCTAATTATTCCTGATCCTGCCCTGGCATTGGCTCTTAGAGCTTCAACATGGTTGGTATGGTTCATTGGGATCCAGGTTGTGAAATTCAGAGTCAGCATTGTGAAATTAGCTGTTCTAGTGGGTGTTGGTACATTTTCTATTTTTCACTCGCAACCCACCCGATAGTATTCGATTGGTCTATGTAACTTGATTGTATGAGTATTGGCTTTATGAAATGTCAAAACATAGATAAATGGATTAAAATAGCTGTGGAAAAAAATTTCCTCGTTGTAAGTAACTATTCGGTGTTCATTTGCGGTGTAAATCCATTATCTCCTGGGGTAATTCTGTGATTTGATTCCACTAACTCAGATAGGCTTGCAAATCCTTGAGTTCTCAGATTGGAAAAAAATGTGTAATTAGAAAATTTTTTCAGGGAAAACACTTGGAAAAAGCAAATAATGACTTCATAATGATCTTAAAATGATATTTAAATGTACAAGTGATATTAGTTATTTACCTTGAAAATAAATTTTATCCAATGAAACAATTGTTTTAATTCGAAATCATATTTTTTGTACTTTTCCAAATGGAAACATTTTTCTTTCACTTGAAAACATATTTTATACTTTTCCCATTGAAAATTATTTTCCTTTGAAAACATAATTTTGTACTTTTGAATGTAGAATTATAAAATATACATTTTAATTGATGGCTATCCCTCACAGGCGTCTGTTGTAACTTACCGCTTGTATAACTTCAATGATAAGATTTCATTAACTTTGTCTAACATTTATGCAGGTTGGTCGCTTTGAAGGAGGAGGTCCTTCTGGGAATGATGATCGGGAAATTGCAAGTTTCAGCCCAAGTCAGCCAAGAGAGAAGTGGATCAAAAAAAGAACGTCCGTCAAGTTGAAATCAAGGGTTAGTGACTCTAGAACTCCTCCAGTGAATGAAATAAAATGCTAATGCATGGGTGCATTTCTGTTTGGTCTTCGTATTCATGTTAGGCATTAGATTTTTCATAGTAAAATTTAAAAAAATAAAATATTTATTTTGTGTCAATACATTTGTTTGAGCATTATAACTGCCCTTAATCCACGAAAACGTATTCAACTCTTAGTTCTGTTCTTAAAATGTACTCTTGAAAAAATCATTTATAAGTAATATATAAAGTTCTCAGCTTTACATGTTTTGATGTTTTGTTGAAATGGAAAATGTATGTTTCCATAACAGAGTTTGCCTGAAGAATGTGCAGTGGAACAACATAATACGAACATGATTCATTTGCTCTGCTCCTTTAGTGAAACAACTTTTTGCATATGATTTAATGTAAAACACAATAATGCATTCCATGCCAAAAAAACAAATTATGCTCAAGGTTTATTCAATGAAAATTATGTATACATTATTAACAATCGTGGATTATGTTCACCTTTTTTTCTATCACGAAATGGAGCTACCGGGAATGAGACTTTGATTTGTAAAAGCAAAATATAATCGAATTAAATTGTTAATTATTTATGGTACTTACCTGATTTCTTTACACTAGAAAGCTGTCTACAGACATTTGCTTTCGTCGAATTTGGTAAAAATGAACTCAGAATGATGGTTAAAAAAATTTAAATAGCATGCATTGCCACTGCCTTATTAGAGCGATGCTTCATATGCACGGTACAATGCAAAAGTTTCCCGTTTCTTCCACATCACATTTAGCCTGCTTAGTTGGACTTAAAACTTCTTGAAGGCTCTTGGAAGTTCTGAATAGTAAACAAGCAGAGGTTTGATTTTCAAATCGCCGCTCACTTTTATGCAAAAATAGAGATGGCCTTTCATTGACTTGTGATCCAGAAATGCATTGTCATCTACTGTTATGAGTAGAAATATAGGTTTGCGTCGGCATTTTCTTCCCAAAGAGAACTGTCTTATCTTAGTTAAAAACATGTTGTCAGGTAACCCTCAGATTCTACGAGCCTTTGGAAGTCACCTCTGCTACCCTTGCCTCAGAACTTGTTGCTTCACCATGCCCCACAACATGGTGGATGACGATTCTTCTCGTTAATTTCTCAAACCACACACAGCTCCCCTTAAATATTTGTTCGCCCATTGATGATCCTGACATCAAATTAATGAGGTCGGCAAAAATCACTTTCCCCTTCTCATAAATTATATTCTCATTAATGTTGCATTGCAATCGCTTTTTGTTCATGCATATGAGAAGCAACCTTGTCACTCTATTTGAGAAATCTATCTCCTTAGTCTTGTCCATGTTCTTGAAGAAAAGACCAATCATTGATATCGACTGACTGTTGACGTTGATTAACTGTTGATGGGCACACTAGATCAGACACACTGTAGCTGCCTACCTTGTTCCCAATTTTCAATTATTTTACTCTGCATTTCTAATGTTATTGTTTATTTTTATTCTCTTATGACTGTTTTCTTACAGATTTTTCTTCTGAGTCAATGTTAAAACTATGCACAAAATATTATTAAACTTTGCACAAAAAAATCCCCAGTAATGTGTTTGAAAAATTGTGTAATCACTATAAATGCTAAGTTGTTAGCGGAACAAGTGCTGGAGACAAACTGCAGTGGCAGGCGTGCAATGAATCTGGAAAATTCCGTATCTTTGTCAATTGATATGCAAAAAGTTGCTCATTAAGCAAGCCATTTTTGGGACCAATATTTTTGCTCATTATGAGCATTAATATCTGTGTAATGTGCTCACTAAGCGAGGTTCTACTGTATACCTGTATAGCTTTGATCTGGTTTTCAACCCTTAATACTTTTCAATTGTTATCTTTTCGTGCCCCTTGTATCAATTAATCCTGATTTTCTGCTCCCAAAATTATTTATTCAACTGGGCTCATTTTGTAATAACCATTAGCTAAAATGCAGATTATTTTTTGGAGATTTATTGTTACCTCAGTGCCTTGATTTCCAATATACCTTTTGCACCTTAATTAATGACAAATTATCCCTTATAATTATTTGTTAAAGAATAAGGAATGTAATGTATGTTGTTATTTTTAGATGAATGTTAGTTGGTAACCTCTGGAAAGTAAAATAACTTGGTATTCTATCAATTTCTGAATATGACTTCATAATAATTTTCGCTCTTATAGAATGTAGCTGCCAATCACCGGGCAAATGATGTAATTGTAAGGGATGGTGTTCCTCAGGTTCTTGTTGCACGCTTCATGTATGGCCCCCTGGACATGATTACTCTGACTGGTGAGCCATATCCTCTTTCATTTTTTAGTTTGAAGATGGTAAATGATTTCTGTATTTGTATTGCTTGGAATTATTCCAAGGAGAAGGTTCATTTTGAAACCCTTGGCTGAGTTCCAGAGATGAATTTCTTTGGATTCCATATATTTGAAGAAACAAGAACATATGTCACAATGCTGAAAATAAAAATATAAACCATGAAACAGTTCTTATTGAAAAATGGCATGTATTTTGTTAAAAATGTTTTACAGTGCTAGAGTTATCATAATTTTAGTAAGATAAAAACAGGTTGCTGGAGCTACTTGGGAATTTGTGAGAGTACAGAGAGTCATGTTCAATGCTCTGATTTCACTCTAAGCTCTTGTGTCTTATAGTTTGGAACTGATTAGAATGAAAATTACAACTGCTCAGATAATACAAGGAAGTATATGAGAGAGAGAATTAATATTAGTGGTGGTAGGCTAGACAGTAAGAGGGGAATGCCCTTTATGTGTGTCTGTCTGGGTGTGTATATATATGTGTGTCTGTGTGTGCATTGCATTGCGTTAGTTAAAATTTTTTAAATTGGTATGTGTCAAGAAACGTCAGGTTTCTATCAGATTGGTTTTACTTGGTATTTTGTTCATTTTCAGGGGAAAAGGTTGATATCTATGTAATGAAAGATGCTCCTGCTGGAGAGTGGACTTTAATTGCTACTGAAGTAACAGACAAAGCTGGAAGGGTAGCCCATACAATTTCAGTAGATAAGACTCTTGGATATGGAATGTATCCAATCAAAATGGTGGTTAGGTAAGTTTTCAAAAGAGATACTACAGAATTTGTTGTCTCAGGCGTAACTTTGTGGAATTTGCATAACATATTGAAATGTAATGAAATAATTGACTTTGTAATTCCACACACTTTATTTAAAAAACACACGACCCAGGTTTCGACGTTGAACGTCATCATCAGGTGGTCCTCATAGAAGCACGCTGGCTATATATACCTTCTGATCATAGGAGGGGGGGGTTGGTCAGAGAGGGAGGTCGGAGGGGTAAAAAGGTTACAATGTAGCTGGGAAGAAAAGAGAATTACATTTTTGATTTAGAAGAGTGGTAGGTCTAGGAGTGGGGAGTGGGAGGGATACAAAATTTCGTTGGCAAGATCATCTTTCCAACGGACACATTTCAAAATTTCTAACTGCTCCAAAGCATCGAGCCTTTGACCTTTTTCTTCAAAATGAATAATTTTTGTCACAAAGTCACTTTTGTGATCACTTTCGATGAGGTGTTTTTCAAAGAGGGATGTTATGTTCTTATTTTTTACACATGTTTGGTGTTCTTTAATCCTTTCTTTAAATTTCCGTCCTGTTTGTCCAATATACTTTGTGCTACAATCCGAGCACTTTAACTCATACACTCCACTCCTCTCGTTTTCGGGGACTTTGTCTTTAGTGTGAGAGATCAGGTTCTTAAGGCATGAACGACTGTAAAAGGCACATTTAATTTTTTCTTTAGGTAAACTTTTAATTACTTTTTGAGAAATAGTCCCAAGATATAGTATTCTCCGCCATTTGGCAGTGGGATCTTTTACATGTTCGGGGTTGTAAATGTGGCTTAAGGCTATTTTTGTAAGTTTATTCCGGTAAAGTTTATTTATTAGATCTTCTGAATACCCATTGTTTACTGCTAACGTTTTAATTACATTAAGTTCCTTATTTACATTGAATTTTGACATAGGGATAGCGGTCAAACGGTGGATCATTGCATGAAATGCCGAAAGCTTTTGGGTGAAGCAATGCCTTGAAGAGGAATTAATTAATTGGTCTGTATACATTTCTTTCCTAAAAATGGAATACTGTAACCCATCTTTGTCTTTAGAAATGGATAGGTCGAGGAAATTCAGGGAACCTTTTTCCTCTTTTTCACACGTGAATTGTACATTAGAATTGATAGAATTTAGATGTGCTAGGAACTGATCTAGTTGCCTATCAGAACCTGTCCACACACAGAAGACATCGTCTACATATCTTAACCAACAAAATACATTATTAATGAGAGGGTAGGCTGAGGAGAACAAAACTTTTTCAAAATTGTCCATATACATATCGGCCAGGAGTGGGGACAAGGGCGAGCCCATGGCTAAACCATTGGGTTGTTGGAAATAGGTACCATTAAAAATGAAATAATTTTGGGAAACACACGTCTTAAGTAATGCACAAAGTTCACTTATAACTGGAACTGGGATGGATTTCCGGATGAGGATGTCTTCGGCAAGGTTCACCGCTTCCATGGGTGGCACGTTGGTGAAAAGGTTGCGTACATCAAAGGAAACAAGCATGCACTTTTTCGGGATGACCTTTTTCATAAGTTTGTTCACAAGGTCCAAGGAATTCACTACACCATATTCCGTGGAAAATTTGGAAACCTCCCTGAAGAGTACATTAAGCCTTTTCGCTAGTTTTTCGGGCTACCTAAAGTTCATAAAAATGGGATTCCGATCAGGCCTGTAGTATCAAATATGTCAGCTCCCAACCACATACTAGCGAAAAGGCTTAATGTACTCTTCAGGGAGGTTTCCAAATTTTCCACGGAATATGGTTTATTTAAATAATGAAAATAAAATAACCCATAAGCATAAATTGAATGAGGGCATGTGGCATCTTTAATTATGTATCACATGATTTACATTTATGTTTTCAAACAGAAAATAAGAATCATTTCTGCTGTTGTGGCATTTACTAATTTCTTTTCAAAACTCTTACCGATTTACCTGTCTGAATTACTGCATGCATATTTTTATGAATTCCATAGAAATAATTCTGGAAAGAATGTTTCATGGTGATTAATTTTAAATGCCTATTAATAAGATTTTATTGTTTCATGAAATTAAAAAAAATCAGCATAATTTATTCCATTTATTTGAGAATGCCAGTTTAATTAGTTCTGGATAAACAAAGCTGTGTAGCACCAAAATTCACAATTTCTTGTACGCCTTGATTTTAAATCTAAATGAACTTCAATTGCTTAGCTTATTCTGTTTTGGACTTCTTCGAAACAGCCAAAATGATATCCTTCTTGAATTGAATATAAGTTACATTTTGTGTATTTACACCTTCAATATCAGGACTTTTGACAGCTTTTTGTGTTTCAATGGAGATTTTATTTTTCTTGATTACGTGTGTCAATTTTCAGGGGTGACCATTCCTCTGTAGACTTCTACATGACTGTTGTTCCTCCGAAGACAGAAGTCGTAGTCTTTAGCATTGATGGCTCATTTACTGCAAGCATGTCAGTCACTGGACGGGATCCCAAAGTTAGAGCAGGTGCAGTTGATGTAGTCAGGTAAAAATTCTTACCGTTTTATTCATTTAGAACATTAAGAGATGTGAGTGGATCAATGTGAACAGTTACATGTTGTCTTAAATTCTTTTTTAATAGGCACTGGCAGGAACTGGGTTATTTGATTGTGTATATAACGGGTCGACCAGATATGCAGCAACAGAAGGTTGTGGCATGGCTTTCTCAGCACAACTTTCCTCATGGCCTTGTCTCATTTGCTGATGGTCTTTCCACGGACCCTCTTGGACACAAGGCAGTCTATCTTAAAAATCTTATTCAGGTTTGTGATCCCATTACTATGGACTTGGTTGTGGAAATATTACTATACTATAGCCACATGCAGATATGTTTTTACTGCTTAATATTGTCAGAATCAATTTTCATGTAGTAGCATTAAATACATTTTTTCTCAGATGTCAGTTTTGGGTGAATTTGGTATATGTATGTAGACAATTAAACAACTAATGAACTTATGTACGTAAATATTCATATTGTAATGCTTGAGTGAAGATGCAAATAATTGAACTAAATGTGACATTTTGAGATGTTATAATCCTTTAAAAATTATCACAAAATGTTGGAGCTGACTGTAAAATGTATTAAATCGTATTTCATTATGCAATAAGAATGTTTCTCTGTAGTTATAAATGATTTTACTTTTCTCCAACAGGATCATGGCGTAATCGTGCATGTTGCCTATGGCAGCAGTAAGGATATTGGCGTGTATGCATCCATAGGCCTAAAACCAAAGCAAATTTTCATAGTTGGGAAAGTGTCAAAGAAACAGCAGGCCTTGGCACAGCCCTTGTATGATGGGTATGCGGCACACCTGACCACCCTCCTCTCGCATGGTGGCTCCCGTCCAGCCCAAGGCAATGCTCGAATGGTCATACCTCGTGGATATTTTGGTTTGCCAGGTCACAATGCATCCCTAAGAAGAAGGAGATGAGGAGAGGAGAGGGGAGAGGCGGCTTTACCATTGAGGGGAATGAAGCCAGCTCTCTAGTCACGTTGGGAAAAGGTTTGTCTACAATAGAGTTGGCATTCCTCAACTCATTATGGGTCTCATGCCTCTCTCACCCTTTTACTGTCCCATTACATTATATCAGCGCATATTTTATGTATGCTTAAGTGATGTTTTTGAAATGAGAGCTCTGTATGATTAATACATTCAGTAAATTATCAATCTTCATCTCACCTTATGGCATAAAACCAGATATTATGAATGCTGTTGAAAATTGGTAACAGTAAGTGCCGAAATATGACTGACAAGAGGTGGGACAGTGCAGGGATCATTTGCCTACAAGAAAAATTCTTATAGTCGAATAAAACTGAAGATAATGATACTAAATGAAAACTAAAGATAATATTTTTGGAAAACCATCCATTTAGCCCTAGTTGTGGAGATATTTTAAATGAAAGTTGAGAAAAAGAACTATTTTCAGTGTGTTACTGCTGATGAAACTTTCAGGCGAGGTATTAGGCTAGAGGTAAGGTGTCCAACCTTGAATCACTTCTTTCCCAAGTTCAATCATCTTCATATCTGAAATATTTGCTCTCTAAAATTGGCTTTATTTAAACTTTCCTTAATTACTCATATGATAGATATTTCCTAATAGCATTGACTAATTGTTTAATGAGTGTTTTTTTTTTAATTGATTTAAATTCATATTATATATCATACTATAAGTTTTCTTATAGCATTGTAAAAAATAACTGACCATGGTTTTGAAAGCTTTTGTCGGCAACCTTGAAATTGACACAACTTGTCTTAAGCATGGTAGGTTAATTTTCAAAATATATATAAGCATTTAATTGTCACTTGCACAATGAATCTTGACAGTGTAAAAGGACTGATGGGTGAAAAATGTAACTATAGATGTAATAAGGAAAAGGAAAATAAAAGAGCATTGTATAAAAAGAAATACAAAAATGGATTGGTTAAATAATAATAAAAACAATATATTTATGGGCATTTTTAGCTATGAAACAAAAAACCCCCTCCCTCCATGGAAGAGTGCCCATAATTTTATTACACTATATCTTTTGATTATTCTGAGAATAAGTCATAAGCCATTTGAGAATGTATGCTCTAATTGCTTACAAATGTTGCACCTAAAACCTATTTAAGCGTTGTGTGTTGAGAAATTACAAACACATACAGGTATATGACCTTCTATATAGTTATTAATTTGGATGATGAAATGTTCCTAGGCCCAGTAAAATTAATAAATAACCTTGCAGATGCATCAGTAAGAAAGGCTACATTTGAATCCATGCTCTATAGGTTGCCTTATTTAAGGATTTGCCCTACATTATTTCTTCAATTTCATGCAGAGATATGGGTCTAATGAATTTTCATTTTCTCTCATCCTACGCAGTTTGATCGGGATCCGCCAATCGAGTTTGGGAGACATCCCTTGTAAGTATGTTGGTGAAATGTTGTCTTATACCTAATGGCCATCCCAACATTGTGCATATAGTAATGCCTCAATTTGTGTCATCCTGGTTAAATTCATTTTGATCCAATATCCTTGGTTTAAAGTGAAAAAAATGTTCACATAACCACCTGTATAAATCTAAAATAGGAATACTTATGAATCTCAGTCATAACATTTAGCATAGATAGCCTGACCGTCAAGGCTACCATGCAGTGATGTAGATGGGAATTTGTGTCTGCCAGGATTTCTTACGTGTTAGTTCATATTTCTGGAGTGGTAGTTGCAATGTTAATGCTATAGAGATTACGAGGCATATTTTTTAAGTAAGTACTGTTTTGAAATTCGGCCACTGCAGTGCTGCATTTGGCGTGTGTGCTTTGTACCTACATCTGCTATGAAGCTACAAATGCTATTACGGAAGCATTTGAGTCATGTTCACATTTTTTGTGATTATTTAAAAGATCTACACCAATTTAAAATCTCATCAACTCAGCTAGTACATGCTGTGATTTGTTTTCTTAGTGCTAAAGGCATGAAAGCTGCTGAAATTCATCGCCAGATCAGTGAAGTTTATGGAGAAAGCATGATAAATAGAAATAAAGATATAGAAATGGACTAGAGCTTGCAAAGATTGTCGTACGAATGTTCATGATGAGAAACAAAGTTCAAACAATCAATTTCAGCTAGGAAAATCATGTGAACTGTATTGATTGAATTGAGCTCTTACAGCTAGTAGTATTGAATAAATGAAAAATTCAAATAGCTATAAACAGTTTACCTTTAGAAACAAAGTACAAATTAGATTAGTTGGCTAATGCCACAAGTGAAAGGATGGGCTAAAGGGTAAATAAGGAAAGGGAGGAATAAGGAAACCTATCTTATCCCTTACCCTATTTATCCTTTAGCCCAGCCTTTGACTTGTGGGGTTAGCCAACCAATCTCATTTGTACTTTGTTTTGAAAGGTAAACTGTTTATGACCTGTGAACTGTGTTTTGCGGCAGGAAGGGGGTGTTGCTTGTGGAAAATTTTACCTCCTGTTGACACAATAAATTCTACAGCATATTGTGAGACATTAAAATAACTATGCCATGCAGTTCAAAGGCGTGGGCATGCTGAGTTAAGGGGATTATTTTGCTCCATGACAATGCCCATTCACGCACGGCTAATCAAACTCAAGATCTCATTGGATCACTTGACAAGGAACAACTTGATCACCCTCTTTACAGTCCTGATCTAGTGCCCAGTGACTACCCCCTGTTTTTGCACTTGAAAGTGCAACTGGGTGGTCAGTGCCATGAAGAAGATGATGAGGTCAAAACGACCATGTTGCGGTGGTTTTCAAATCATGTGGCAGACTTCTATGAGGATGGGATTCAAAAGCTGGTTCTATGATGCGTTAAGTGCCTAAATACTGTTGAAAATTATGTAGGAAAGTAGAGTAAGGTACAGGCTTTCATGTAAAAATAAAAATGTCAAGAAAAGTGTACTTGCTTAACTATTTCAAAATGGTACTTCCTTAAAAAACATGCCTCATACATGGTTAAGAAAATGGTTGCTTTCTGTTGCCATCACCCATGAATTTGGAGATTTGTGTTTATTCCCTGCTATTTTTCATTTCAGCATTGACTCTGCAGTTCCCTCCCACCATTTTGGTGGCACTTCCATTGCTGAGAGTAAATCGTTGTGGTTTTAGCAGGAAGGGGTGGGAATTACTCGAGGAGCCTTTGTGATGCCCTCCCATTTCAATTGGTACGCTTCTTCATAGTGAGATCCCTTCTGGCATTGAAGATGAATTCAATGCAGCTGAAGTTTTTGTAGAATATTTCGTGGCTAGTATTGATTTGCTTGTTCTAGCCTATTTTCTACAAATGAGGTATGTTGTTTGGGAGTTTTATATCATAGACTGAGTGTTGATTGCATGGATCCGGAAAATATTGGCTGCATTATAAATACGGAGGTACCTGTTATATTTGCTCATGCAATTACCAAGGAAGGACTTGTTTCCCTAAATAGTTGTACTACTTTGCCTTGCGGAAAGGGAGAGTGTGTGAAGCCCTGTGTCAAACATGCATTTGTTCAGGGTGTGGCTGTGTTACCATTCCTATTTGCTTTAAAATGATGAAAAATGCTGATAAACCTAAGGATACTTAACAAAATGGAAAATTCATTTACTTCATTATCAATGCTTTTTAATCAGCATTCATATTCCAAATAAAATAATATTGTGCTAGCTATGATGAATGTCAATAGTCATCCTGAAAAAAGTATTTTGGTAACACAGTGATTTCTGTGGATTTAAGTAAACATTAAACACTGTAAAATTGTAAAGGGATGTCATTGAATGTCTTTCATTCTGAGAAATTCGTTGGAGGAAATTCAGCATATGATTATAATAAGTGTGGTTGTCGCCTGAAACTTGCCAGTAACCATTGTGAATACCTGTTGTTGTTCTGTTATTGTTTATCTCCTCTTAATTGTTTGTATTATGTACCCTTGTACATGTACCCTAAATTGGGCATTAGTGCATTTCTCCAATAGACTGTGTTCATTGTTCTAAAAAGAGTCATACGCAATTATGGCTGGCTTGTTAATATTTGTACGACAAATATTATCTGTTAGGTGTGAAATGCCCAATGCTAATACGTGGATAACCAAAGCAAGAAAAAGTTTTAAGGTTTGTCTTCACAAATCTATGTTTAAGATGCGTCATACTTGAAAGGAGTTTGAGTAATTGTCTGAAAATGTATGTTGTGTAAATATTTGTTGTAGATGAGGCATTTCAGATAGTCCTGATATTTTTTTACCTTAAGAGAATGCATGACTTAGTGTTACAATTTTGTTATTCAAATTATTAATCTGGCTACATAATTTATTTCTCTAAAATAAAGGGGTAGAAGGCAAAATAATGTTCAGTGAAGGTGAAACATACTTGATTACTTGGGTATGTATTGATTAAATGATTTGTTCTTTTTTTTTCAACAGACAACACACACTATCTTGTTGTATTTGTAATGGAAATGATCTTGCATTATCAAAAGCGGATTTCGAGTAAGAATATTTTTTCATTCAGTTTTCTTTCATCTTTAAAAATCTTCAAATTACTTCAAAAAGAAATTTATAGTGAAAGTTGTTTTAATATTGAAAAAAAAAAGACTTAAGTAAATTTTGCTGGAAATGCTCATACTCTAAGTGCAATATTTATTACTCTCATGTCAATACTGAGCATCAAGATTACTTTATGGATAATTCTGGAATGCTGAGTATTTATTATTGTTGTCAGAAAAGTTAAATGAGACATCTAATGATTCGGTGTATGCCTTAGCATATTAAGGAATCTTGTTCACCTCATTGTAAGGGAGTCTTTGTTCATATGTATAACAATATTGGCATGTGTATGTAATTTCTGTGTCATTGATATTAGTACACATGAACGAAAGCGCATCATAATGTGATGCAATTCCATAAACAGTGAAAATTAATGCACTTAGAAAAGTTTTCACTTAAATTGAAGCATACTCTCAAAAAAATGTATGAAAATTGGCATTTGTTATGGCTGCATATTAACTGCACATACCTTAGAAAAGAGATCGTAAACATTGTAATAAGTAAATATTTCTTAACTTTTCTTTATGGCAATTGCCTTCTTATCCTATGTCCATAGCATGCTCAAAGAACCTTTGCTCCATATCATATCCACCTTTCCTTCCATCTCTATTGTGGTATGAATAAAACCTTCCTTCGCCTTTATCATAAATCATTTGGTAAACTTGAGTTTATAATGGTCATGAAAGGAATCTAATTTACACCAATTATATATACATATGTATATTCCTAATTTTGTTTTAATACTATTCCATTTTGTTGTGATGGTGTATCCTTCACCTCTTAATGATTTTAGTTTTAATGAGCATAATGTATTTTATTAATGATGACATAAGTTATATAGAGTCATAGAGTTTTCAGTCATCAATCAACTAATTTGAGCAATTGCCTAGAAAGCAAAGTGAAGTTGTTAAAGTAGGTAGAAGGTGAAAATTACCAGAGATATTCATTGCATATTATTGTTGATGAAGTGAATTTATGATTTGACGCTTAAAATAGTTGAAATAAAACATTGATGTCTTAATTTCGTATTTTTATATGTTTGGTCAAATTTTCAATTATTCTTCTTACTATATTTTATCTCGCAGAAGTTATATTTTTATCCTTGTTTTTGTTAATTGCATTTAAATTATAATTTATTTATGAAATCAATGTAAAATATGTACTTAAAAGAAATTGTTGAGCTTTGGTTGAACTATATATATTGACTTGTGTACTGTCTACAGGCAAACATATAGTATGTATTTGCAAGCACTTTGAGGCCTGCATTAATGTAACACATTTCTGAGAAAAATCATTCCAGTGGCTTACAAATTATTCCTCTGCCCTCCTTTCCATATTAATGCAGCAAGACTTGTGGATTGTCATTTAAGAGTTCATTTGTATTTCATTTAAACATTTTTCAAAGTTGCTAGAATATAAAATATGGCATTTTAGTCTGCCGTCGAGATAGAAAATATGATTTTATAACCTCAACTGTGAGTCTGAAAATTTTTCCCATCCTTTTTAGATCCACTTTGTCACATTTTTTGCTGTACTATGGATGATCAAACATTTGGGCATTTTAAAATTTATTTAAAAAAATCAGTAATGTTTTGTAATGTTATGCTATATGTGAGCTTATGTCAGAGGATGAATTATTAGTGCAAATGTAAAAAGTTCCTTTCATTTCACTGTTAAATACATTTCACTGTTATTTACTTTTACAAATATTCAGACAAATTCTAAAGGATTGAATCCTGTAATATTTGTATGATGGTGTTACAAAGTTTTTCAAAGCTACAGAATGTACATGTACTTTTTTGTGTACTGAATTCTATTTTAGATCTTATATTTATGGTCAATAAGTTGATAAAATATTTTTTTACCAACAAACTTGGAGTTTATTTAAAGCTTGTGGAGTTATTAAGCATGATGTATATGTTGCAATCTCTATGGCACTTGCCTGGAATATATTTCGACTGTTAAATCAACATTGACTCTATTTTTCCTGTAAATAAAGTTTACATCTTAAATTAAGATTAAACAAAGTTTAAAATTCTTTGATTCATACCATAATGATATCAGTTCTTGCCTCTTAGCTGGAAGATGTATTCATCAGTTTTTTATTTATAGTTCAGCCGATGTATTGGTAAATCTCAATGTGATATGTTCATGTAAATTGAGAAAATGCAACCATCATTTTAGTTTTGATTCACATGTATATTTGTTTTGAGTCGCTTGGTAATAACTTTGATTCAATTGACATAATTGTTACAAGCACTTCTAAACAAAGATTGCATGAATATAATTCGATCAAGTGTACAAATTTTCCATAATCTCAGACAACTCCCTCATAATCTGGGAATATACGCTTCTTGTGGCTAACTCAATTTCTACAGGGCTTCAACATTTAATTTGGGCTGCACTGCCATCAAAGTTTGTAAATGTTTTTAAGATGAAATTCTTGTAATCTTATCATTTACTTTTTTGACTGATTTTTTCAGGAAAGATCATCAGCTGGATAAGTTGCTTAATAGTGACTGTATCAGCAGCATAAGTAGGCTTTTGGTTATGATAAAATCATGGGACATAAGTGATAGGAGAAAATTGATATATAACATGTCACGATGGCCAACTAACTCGGATCTGAGGATATGTAATGAAAAATGCACACATGGATAGGCTGCCAGTCTAAACCCTTATCTAGAGAAGGTCTGAATCAAAATAATGTCTATCAATTATTATCTTCTGGACTGCTGGTTAACCATGCAGGAAGACTTTTTAAACATGTATTTACTAAGTAAAAATAACAAAGTTATAAATTTTAGCCTTTGCTTTAATAAATTACCTTTTCAACATAGTCAGTGATGTAATTTAAAGCCCCGAGCCAAAGGTGTGCCATATACATACCATATGAGACTAGTGCAATCACTGAGATCAACCATACTTGATCCGAGTGGGTGCGCGTTGAAAGTTTTTAACCAATTATTGTAGTAGGACAAAGCATGTTATGAAATCGTGCCAAGTCATCAAAATGTAGAATTAATCAGTAATAGTTTCTCTGTTGATGTTCTTATACTTATGATGTCAACCCTCAACTGCGACTATCCTCAGCTATGACTTGACTATACTGAAATTGCTAGGAATTCCCTCACAAGTGTTGATTATGAAATTGATAACAATGATAACTTAGTATTGTGATTTGTGGGTTTGTGATCTCTCATTACATCAAGATTCTACCATAATTACATGAAGGTGATATTTGGTGAAAGCCCAAATAACCTACTCCAAATTGTTGATTGCGTTGGATCTATTTATTCATCAGAATTGAAGCTCAGATGTTACCTCCATATTTTTGGAGTTCATGATACTATGTTCAGTTAGCTTCTGTGTTTGAGAGACAGTCTAGTGTGGGTTATCTTATTGAAAATAACTTTTGACCTCTGAGAAAGAGTTTACTGGCATTGGAAGAGGTGGAACCGGCCGGGAATCAGGGTCACCATTTTGAGAAGATGGTCCATTAAACAAGAGCTCTATTGCAGTGTCATTGTTCATGTGGCAACCACTATTGAGGTGACATCTAAAATTTGTGTGATAGCCCTCAGTATCAGGGTGACCAAATCTAAGGATCATAATTCCTTTTGTTCAAAGATGAGGGACCATTGACGCATTTCTCCTTATGCCTGAGATTATATTGGTACTTTAATGTTAAAATATGCATTTTGTTTTAGAATTTAGATGATGCCTCATGTTCTCTGATGCTTGGCTTTTAACACCATTATGAATTTTGAGCATTGGCATCTAGAAATGTGAACTATTTTTACTAATTAAAGAAAAAATATTTGTTGGCCATGATGATTTATCTCAAACACCACTGCCTGAGTTTCTTTATGTGAAGGGTGAAAAAATAAGATGGAATAGTCTGAAGCTTCCAAACATTCATTCGTTCTAGCAAAAAGTGTGTATTGTCAAATGAAGTGTGAGTTCTATCTTGAGATACCAATACAGTTTGCATCTTCAACTTGCCACTTATGCTCAATCTTTCTATTGCTTCATATTATTCATTAAAATTTATTTGAGCAGCACAAATGAACGATGTTCATGTGGAATTAAAAAATCATTCCCCGTTATAAGGGCTTATTTCTCAGAGCTCCCAAGTTCTCTAAAACATTTGTAATATAAAATTGCAATGAGTAGATCCTATGAAATGGAATGTGATTTCAACTAGAGGGCTGGTCTGGTCTAAACAATTCAAATTAACTTTTAAATTTAATTTAAGTTGTGCAAAATTGGCCTAGGAATTGCAACTATTTCCCCATGATGATCATCTATTACTTAAACATCCTTTTTTTCCATACTCAAGGGTCTGAAGTGACCCATATCTGAGATTTGCATTTTCAATTAAAGCTCCTGATCTAAATTCTGAAATTGTGAGTAATATGTTTAATTCCTAAATGATTCTGAAGAGTGGTCAGAAGAATATTTTCATTTGAATATAAATAGGTTTGCTCAACAAAGTGTCAAGTATTGAATTAAGTTGGCTTGAGAATCTGTGACAAGTTACACATTGCAACACTTCCACTGCATCATTATTATTCTATGACCAACCACTATGAGATTTACATACCCAATAGGAATCAGAGTTGACAGTCGCCTTTTGGTATTATTTGGAATTGGTTAATTAAAATCTCGAATTCGGAAAAGTGGTATTATCATAATTTGCTTCGTTTAGACTGTGGTATTAGCTAACCTCTCTTGTAAATACCTCCTCGTAGGTCGTGCCTAGGGTGACACCTCGCGGCACACCCCTGAATCGCCCAAACAAATGAACCGCCATAAGTGCCGCCAGGCTAAATTTGCGGTCTCAATTGACAAGGATTTGTTATCTGGCTGTTAGCTTTGAGAAATGGGCCATAGGTCGGGATATGTCTGGCAGCTAAACTAGGGTAGTATCTACTTCGTAGTTGTAGTGAATCAGAGGCATAGGTGAACATTTTCAAGCGACGCAACTCGGACTAAAAAGCGAGCTTACACTACCGATAAAGTTATCCTGAATACATAGTGTTTTATTGAGTTTTTGATTTGTTTTAATTGGAATTTATTATCCTCGATGAATAATAAGCGCGTTGTTGCTAACCTCGTAAATGGCAGAAGCGCCATGGATTTGGCATATTCTTTATTTGAAATTAAATTTAAAGCACTTCGCTTTTCCAAAATTTATGTATGTGGAAAAGCGAAGTGTTTTAAATTTAATTTCAATGTGAAGAATTTCCACCAAGTGACGCCAGAAACTGCTTTATTTTTATTCTTTATTGTTAAAAATTTGCAAAAATCTGGAGATCACCCCCGTATTTGTTACTATGAAGTGCCGTGGAAGTCTAGCATATGACATACTCATTATTAGAATAAACAAGGCATTGAAAAGCTTAAATTCACTCTTTGCCAGTATTGTCACTCTCCCATTAAAAATGAGGCAGCTTTGTTTTTAAAATTAGGTATAATGTTTTTACGATATGTTATTTTAGTTTGGTACAGGTATCTTTTTGATATTATAAACAATGCCATTGGAGCGTTCAGTTAAGAGTGATTATTTGGCTTAAGTTAGAAGGATTTCTACCATTTAAATTTTTAGTTTGACACATGACCATAATTTCTACATATTTTCTTGTATTTGTATATTTTTATGTATGTTCTTAATTTTGTATTGGTTCCTATACCTTTTTCATTTAAGATAAAAGGAAGTAGCCTGTTAAAAACATTACTATTATTGTAAGCGGAAGTAGAATGTTGAAGACTGTGATGGAGGGGGAAATATCTGGTAAGCAAAATAGTGGCAGTGAAAGATAGGCATGCAAAATGGAATGAAGGGGCATAGAAAGTATGTGGAAAGTAGAAATTGTTGTTTGCGATATCAGGCATATTAGGAAGGCCTTTGCTGTGGTGTAATTCAGTTCATATGTTAGCAATACTTCTCAATTCCATCAAAAACTTACCTTTTTTAGTAGACTGCTGTCAATCAATGCTCTCCAAGCTAAGTGTTATTTGACTGTTTTCTTTCTCTGTGTTGCTTCTTTATTTTTGGCCTTGGACTTCCTATTTATTTTATTGCTTATTAATTTGACATAAGTATATACATATTAGAAATATAGCTTTGGTCATTGATGGAATTAAGCTAATTGCTCTTAAACATTTGAATTACCGGCAAATTTTTGACAAAACTTCCATGGGTTACTTGAACGAGCCACCAGATTACTCTCAAGTGATCACACCAAGGTGGACAACTTTGGCATTTCTGACCATTATGCCCGAATGGTATTTTACCCCAAGTCAAAGGAGGTGGTGTGTTACAAATATCAAAGATATTAACCAAGCAATAGCATTCATTATTTCCATTAGCTATTGTGTTATTTGTCATGGGATACCTTAAAGCTAACAGTTTCAGGCTTAACTTTGTGGAATTCTTTCAAATTCTTCTAAGTGTGTGGAAGTGCAAAGTTGTTTTTTCTCTTTCTTTCAAGTGTGTGGAAGTGCAAAGTTGTTTTTTCTCTTTCTTTCACCCTCACCATGGGATACCTTGTTCAATTTAAAGTGTTTACGAGAAATGTAAGTTTATTAGCAGTTTAAAACTCATCTATGAAGAATGCTTTCCTAGAAGAATAGTTCATGTAAAAGGATGCAATTAAACTAATTGCTGGGTGGCAGATGAGGTGAAAGCAGCCAGAAATGAATTTCGGGAATTATGTGCATTGAAAATAGGGGAGAGATTATGAAAAGTCATCAGCCAAACTGAGAATGACACTAAAACATGGCAAGTAGTTAATAATGTAACCCAGGGAAAGTTCCATGAGAGAGGAATTTCAGCATTAAAAAATTGTCACTAAAACATGGCAAGTAGTTAATAATTTAACCCAAGGAAAGTTCCATGAGAGAGGAATTTCAGCATTAAAAAATTGGGGGGTCATTCTATCCGATCTGAAACAAGTGGCAGAGTTTGCAATTAATTACCTGACTAATGTACCTCTGAATTTACCAGATGGAATAATGAGTAACGATAGATTTGATACATGGTTTTGCCAGCATGTGACGTCTTCCATGATCCTCGTTCCTGCAACTGAGGATGAGATCTCGAAGGCCATCATTGGCCTTAAAAATAATCCATCAGTCAGAATTGACCCTTCTATGGTTATAAAAAATGCTTTAAAGCAACAAGCAAATCATTAACATTTATGATAAATGAGTCCTTCACAAATGGCGAGTTTCCAGACTATCTAAAAATAGTAAAAATAAAACTTATTTGCAAAAAAGGGGATGAACAATCACCAAACAGTGTCTCCTTATTGACTAATTTTTCTAAACTCTTCAAGTCCTTAATGAGAGACAGGCTTATGAAATATATCATTAAAGATAAAATTTTAAATATGGAACAATTTGGATTCTAAGAGGGGAAAGGTACCAATTAGCTGGTTTTCTAAAAGAGATAATGTGTTCTTGGGACTCAAAAGAATACTCTGTTGGTTTATTAAATGATCTTTCATGTGAATTTGATACTGTGGAACATGACATTCTTCTAAGTAAATGTGAATGTTTTGGGATCATAAGGGGAATTGCCCATAAATGGTTTCAATCATATTCGAAGGACAGGAAACATTGAAGGTTTCTGGCATAGGGGTCACATTATGATAAATCACCCAACCAAAAAATAAGTGTCAGGTTACCAAAATGTAAAATTCTTCATCCATTATTATTTCATATGAGCTATCAATGATTTGCATAGCTATATTTGATAATAGCACATAGTTCTTTATGTAGGTTTTCACAACTCTGGCAATGGAGCCACAAGGACCCTAACTTGTTGCTAGCTAAGCTTGATGGCTGATTATTGCTCTTGGCAAAATGGTTTAATATTAACAAACTGTCTCTAAACGTACTAAAAGCAAATTATATTCAATTTAAAAAAGAAGGAAAGTGCCCCAGTTAGACTTTGGCTTATAAGGCCAACCATAGAAACGGTACCCAACACCAAGTTTTTAGGTTTGTCCATTGACAGGTCTTTGAACTGAGGTATCAATATGCTCCACCCCAATGGCCTATATTCCACTTGGGCAAAACGTGGATTTATTTCTACGAAATCTTATAAACATTGTAGATTTCAATGTAGTGAAAATGGCTTACTATGGCAAATTCCAGTGACATATGAGCTACGAAATCCTTTTTTGGGGAGCATCAACTGGCTTCCGTAGATTCTTTATGATGCAAAAAAGATGCTTTATAGCAAAAATACCCCCATACTAAACTTGCAAACCTTATTTAAAAAATTGAAAATTCTAACTTTACCTTGCCTGTATATTTATTATTTATGTATGTATGTTAAGGATAATATGAAACAACTAATCATGAATGCTCAAGTACATGGGTATAATACTCGACAGAATGTTGATATACATTTGATCCGCCAATCTTTTAATATGTATAATAAGAGTCCCTTTCGTGTGGGCATTAAAATTTTCAACTATCTGCCGCGATCAGGCATGAAATCTGCTCCATTTAGAGATACATTTAAAATATATCTCAAGCATTTTCTGATGGATAAATGCTATTACACTGTGGAATAGTTTCTGGATTCTTTTGAACACTGGAAGAGCTGATTGTTTGTCCTCCGACGTGTCCTATATTTTACTTTGTTAAGTCCTGAGACCAATAAATAATATTATTAAAAACTTTTCATTGATTGATGCATGGCACCTCTAAGTATTGATCATCCGCAAAACTAATAGGATGAGGAGAAACATTTCTTTGAATAATCAAATGTTAAAATTTTAAAGTGCATAGATAGATTATTTAGGCATGGTTACTTTGATGAATTTTTCTAATTTACAAATCTGTTCTTTGGTGAGGGACTTCTTCGATAAGTCTTCAGGCATTGTTTAAATGAAGATTGAAACAGTAGATTAAAGTACAAAATATTTATAACTATACAATTGAAAGTACATTTTCTTCATCATTGTAAGAGAAGTTCATCTGCATTGTATGTCATAATTAATTTTAATATATTACATTTCATCAGTAGCATATTTTGTATTTATTATATATTTAGATTGTTCAGCACCTTTCTTGAAATTTTTCAATATTTCATACAAAAATTCAAATCCTTTCATTTTTCCTCAATCGACTCATTTTAGAGGAAGAACAGAGCACTCATGGCAGTGACCAAGTATATATATATATATTATCATCACCTTAGGAACTTTGATTGCACACATTTAGAACTCTGTCTCAGAGCAGGAGAACAAACAGGAGCACAGTGGGAATGCAAGAGCACCTAATTTCACTTTCACGGGACCTCGGTGATGAAAATGTTCTTATGGGGCGCAGCTGGTCCCAACCTACACTTGCGAGTTGTCACTCTCAATTGTTAGCTTGGCTGACAATGCAAAAGGAAAAGTGAAATGTGTCAACATTAAGTGTTACAGGGGGGGAATGACTAGTGCTTTCGAAGATATACACTTCAACTCATTGTTTCATTCATGAGTATCTTCACTGTGGACGTTTTCATCATTACATCACAAAAGGATCAAAATAAGATAAGTTAGGGTGAGAGAGTTTGTGAAACATTGGTAATAATATCATGATTTTACTTGCTCTTGTAGTTTCCTGATCCTAGCTTGAATTGAGTCACACTTCACCTCACTAAATCGAGAGAACTTGCCTGCCTTCAGTTCACGTATAACCACAACATTCCCCTTCTTTTCCCTCTCCAGCTGCACTCCACACTTTTTGACGTTACCTATTTCATTGAGCCCCGAGGGCACTGATCTATCAAACCTCCCTAGGTTTCTCATTGCCAGCATCGATGACGAAGGCATTGATTTCCCCAAAGATTCCCTCTGAAGGCCATTTGAACTGGGCTGTTCAAAGCGAGTGAGTGCTCTCTGCAAGGATCCATTGCATTCCCACCTCTGATTGACCTGCCTCAAGGTGGTCTGAGCAGTCCTGGGGGTAACCAGATGTTGTTGGTTAATGGGATGCCCTATCTGTTTGCCGGTTAAAGTCCCAAAGGTTGAGCTTTCCCAGGAATCACAGATGGTTGAGGAGGAGAGGGAAGTTGTGGATGTGTGTGTGTAACTGGTGGAATACAGGGATATTTTCTTGGAGTAGGGTATGTCAAGGGAATCATCCAGGGAAATTATGCTAGACCTATCACTGGACGAGTCTCCGGACATCTCGCTGATCACATCACTGTTAGTGTCACTCCCATGGTCAGAGTGACCTTCGGCCGATGACGACGCGGATGAGCAGCCAGAGGAGGAGGAAGGGGAAGGAGAGGTTGAGGTTGTCAAGTGGGCACATGTGAGCAGTCTGAGGTGTGTGTTGCTGGGCAGCAGTTGCTGCGGAGGAGGTTGTGAAGGAGGGAGAGGTGGAGGGATATCTTCCTCATCTTCCTCATCGGTGTCCTCGATGTAGCACCTCCTGATCTTATACACGCAGTCAGTCTTTTGCCTTGCTGGCACATAGTGCCTCTCCTCCTTGCACTCCTCCGCACCAATGTATCCCTTCCCCTCTTTCGGTGCTTTGATTGCCTCTGAACAATCAACATTGCTGAAGGAGTAAGTTGCGTTCACAGGCATGGTGCGCATGGCAAGGGCTTTCGACCTGTGAGGTGGTGTTGCTGGGGGTGAAGCTATAACAGCATCATCAAGACGCTTGAGTATATCATTCATGTTCTTCGCAAAGCAGTTCCTCCTCTTGGGACTGATTCCAGATTCTAAACTCTTCGCTGGCTCCTTAACCTCATCCTTGACCTTATGAGGCGGTTGAGCCTCTTGATTTTCTTTGAGCAGAGTGGATGGGTTCCTCTTAAAAGATAAGGAACTATTGGGAGAATAGTCCCTCAAGGAGATGCATTCTTCTCTTTTGGGCTTGATTTTCTCGTTGCTGACACTTTTTGTTGTGGGTAAATCAGTCATTGGAATGGCAGACTTGCTGATGCTTGGAGATTTACTCAGCTTGTTGTTATTTCCAGCGCCAAATTTGGTGAACCATTCATGTTGCAGGCAACCTTTAGCACTCAACCGTTTGCTGAAAAAAACAATACATTGAAATGAAGACTAAAAAAATTGAAGGAATCAGAAAAGTTCTTTAACCTATTGTTACCATGGTGCCAACGTGTGTATATGTACAAAACTATAACTGATGAATGTACTTCATTCAATAAAAGTAGGATTTGATGAGTAGGGTTGGGTTCATTCCCCATTTCTTTAAATTAGCTTTAAAACGTTCACATCTAATTGTGAAATCTATTATGAGTAAAACAAATGTGTACTTTTACACAGGTTTATTGGTAACACACAACAAGTTTCTATTCACAGAACCATCCTTGAGTACAAGACTAGCTTGGTTCTGTGGACTGAAACGTGTTGTACGTTACCAATAAACCTGTGGTATAGCGCCAATTTGTTTTTCTCATGAATACGAACTTCCACTACATCTCGCCTGAATCTGTTGAATGTATAAAATCTATCTTGTAAATTTAATTTTAATGAAATCATCAATCACTTTTTATACTTATTGCTTTTTACAAGTTTTGGGTTGAGTTTTTGAAATATGCCACTTCTAAAAATAAAGGATATTTCAAAAACTTATTCAAATTCCATAATCAATTTTTAAATCATTCTTTTGAAAATGAATGGGGAGATTTGTGTATCCTTTTCATTAGAAATTTCTCTGTAAGCTTATCAGTTAATTATTAGAAAAATCGAAGTAACAGTTACATTAAAAACACTGCAAGTTTTACTTGTGGCACCCACTCATAATAGTAACGGAATGGAATTTTACGTACCATTAAAACAACTTATTTACGTTTTTCATGAACAGTTTCCATAGCCTTGCATCTGGCCAAGGTCTTTTCTGTATGGCTTACAGGGAGGTCACAGAATAATTTTAATTGTTGAGTTATGTTATGAATTACCTTGGTTCTTTGACGAGTAGTTTCTTAATGAGATCGATTGCCTCTTCTGATATATCACCAAAAAGGTCAGAAGGGAAGTCTAATTTGCTCTGTGAAATGTTGCAGAAAGTCTCTTGCTTGGTATCACCTCCAAAAGGTGAGCAGCCGGTTAGAAGAACATAAAGGAGTACACCTACAGACCTGAAAGTCAAGGGAAATAACATGATTACGTGTCATCTGTAGTAAATGGAATCTTTAAATGTGCAAGCATCACCATTAATTTTGATATAGACGTAGCTTAGCATTAAAAAATTACTTTGACTTACCACATATCAGTTGCTAGACTTATTGGTTCATAATTAAGGACCTCAGGTGCTGTAAATGAAAAACAGAGAGATTTTAATGCAATGACATAGGTGACACTAGTTCCAAATATTTCTCCCATCATTTTTAGTTAATTTTGTACTCAATATCTGACTCCCCATTTGGTTCCTAATCTTAAAATTAAAAGTTGATTATATTTTAGATGTTAAACTTTTAATACTAATAAATGTTTTTAATTAGATAATATATTGATATTTTAGTTTTGAAAACTCGCTGCGTAGTAACAATTGAATAATTATTCATCCTTTTTCACTTATTGCATATATCCATGCAGTGTCATCGTTAGTGTAGGAACTGCAACTGCACATATTCTCATAGAGTAAAGAGGGTGTCATAACATAGTCCACTTTGATATCATCTTGGCATTGTGCTGAGACATATAAGAGATCTGATGGCTATGGCTTGCACAAATCAGCATTTGCTCTCAGGCCAGCACGATCACTTGATTTCATATGCCACACAATGAAGTCATAAGCAGATGCAGTTTAAATTGCTTTAAATGACATTATCAACTTCAATGCTATAGTGGTACAATACAGGAATAAACAACAAGGCTATGGATGACCTGCCTTAAGACTACTACAAACAAACAAATATACACAAGAAATGTGAATATCGACATACATTTTAAGTGCAATTGACAGCCTTATTTTTAATATTCATTCCACACTTACGAAGAACTTTGACTTTACTGAATATTTATGAACATAATAACTTTTTATTGGATGCCACTAGATCTCAGGCACTTTACAGGTAGCTAAAAAAGTTAATTGGTACAATTTCAAATTATGCAGCCTTTTATTTGTAACTTCAACCATCGTTCATTAATGATTAAATATTAAGGGTTTGAGCTAACAGTAATAAGCTTTATCTTACCAACATAATCAGGGGTCCCAAGTATTTCTCTGATGTCTGCTCCCTTGCTTATGTAACGCGAGATGCCAAAATCACATAGTTTGACATCACAATTAGGAAATTCTCCAGTCAGCACTAAGTTTTGTGGCTGAAAAAAGAAATGAAATATTCATGTTACCCTTGTAGCATTTATAGAAGGAATTGATTTTAGCAGGATGTGTTAAAATGAGTTTTAAATTCTAATAATAGCCTAGTTTGAAGGAGAATTCAAGAACCTATTTCTTAGGGTAATATGTATTTTAATGCATTTGATAGCCAGGTTTAGATTTTTTTGAGCTGCAAACAGTATTGCAACAGGAAAGTAATTAGTGATTCCATCAGGAGCAGGAGTGTTAATCATAAATATTATTAGAATATCTTTAAAGCAATAAGGAGTGGTAATTAGAACTGCCATTTTACATTTTCACTGTGTACCTGAAATGTTATTTGATGCTATCCATTTGTTATATCCTATAAAATAAGTTATTCTGGCATATTTTTCACCAAATCCATATTTATTTATAAATCCCTGCTTATTGTTTTACTTTTATCAATTCATTCTTTAAATTGACATTCAAACAACTACATATATTTTACCCTGTACCTTGATATCAAGATGAGCCACATTGATAGAGTGAAGATATGCTATGCCATCCAGTATCTGTGACATTAGCCTTGCTGCCTCAGCCTCTTCTGGAACCTCATCCTTGTCTAGAAGCATTTGCAGTTCACCACCAGGAGCACTACGGGAAAGTTAAAGAACCATGAATTACTTCAAATACTACCTATTCCTCAAATATGCATGGTGAAGCACTACTTTGGAAAGCTTTCACCAGACATAAATAATAAAAAATTATGGTATGACACAGGCACTAATTTCAAATACAGTACCCAACTATCAAGTGATAGACTAACTTTTTAGCGGGGATGCAAATAACTTCAGAATCAGTCAAAATAGAAGCTATGTGTTCAGTCTTGGGGTTTGAGTGATGACCTTTGATTTTTGTGAAGGGGTTTCTATAATGCAGACTATAACAATAAACACAGTAATCAACCCGAAGGTCGGTTTGGTAGGTGATGGTAGAGTTCACCCAGTACTAAGCCCTATACAGCGTGTGAAATTCACACATCAGAGTAGGGGGACTGGGAGTTTAAGTATTACTTATTCATAAATATTTCCTGAGCATTTATTATAGATTTAAATTTTTGTGGCTTATATTGCTGACATACATTTATGAATGCAAGATAAAAACCTAAAGCTACTTGCATTCATAACTACAAATGGTTTTAGCTGAAATTTTAATTAAATCTTGTTTTTATTATTTTTTAATTAAATGAAGTGAGATGTATGCTCCATAGAATTTGAATCTAAAGGTTCATTTTGGGTGAAATTACTGCAATTCCAGAGATATTTTTTTTTAGAATCTCATCGTCTTCAGTTGATCTCTAATGAAGCTTTAAAAAACCAATGAAGTACATTGACACTTAACGGATTCAAAATAAACGTGCAAGCCAGCACTTTACATGAAGTAAAAATTTAAGAATGCAGTTGATTTGGCTACATATTAGAATGCAATTCGATATTGACTCATTTGGTGTAAATGAAATTGAATTGATGATTGATTTTTGTGGCAGGATGGAAAGAAGATATTTAATTAGACATTGAGTGAACACAAATTATTCAATGACTATTGAGGATTAAACATATTCTGGTATACCTTTCAAAACTGCAATTTAAGCATTAGGGTAGAAAAAGATTCTAGAAGTGGTTTGAAGGAGGAAAGGTGGAAAGATAAGGACTCCATGTTGAGATGAAAGGGATACTCACAGTTCCAGGACAAGGACCATCTCTGAGTCGGACTCAAGCACCCTGTATAGACGGACAATCCTTGGGCACAAAGCACATGCCTCCAGCACTGCCACCTCATGGACTATCTCAGGCTTCAGGTCTGTTGAACGACGCCTCTTTCTCAGGAATTTGGCAGCGAATGATTCTCCAGTTTCACGGTCCTTGCATCGACGTACGGCAGCATATTTGCCCCTATAAAGTCAAGAGTATGCTTCATGAGGCTCATGATAGAGAAAATTTCTATCAGTTTCCACAATATCATTGGCAAATATATGGTTTTTTAAATGGCAGTTTTATTTTAAGGTCTCCCCATTCTTGCACAATGCAAATCACCAGAAATGGATTTCGTATTAACTCTTGGAAGACATGATTCAAAATGATGTGAAATAATTTGAAACCAAATATGTAGTCATCAAGGTTAAAATTACTGAATAGTTTTTGCATACTTTATTGACTCAACAAGTCAGTCTCATAATGAGCGCATGGTTTAAACACCAGAGTACATATAGATTGCAATATCAATACTTAATAGTTATCGCCTAATTGCAACGTAATACTTAAATAAGTAAAATAAATGGATATATATGAGAAACATCAGGGGATTCGTAAAGATGTCAGTTGGAGTATTTAACGGTAGTCTACCGCAAGTGGTACAGCACCAAATTCGTAAAGTAAGTTTTCATTGAAAAATAATGCTAACAATGCTAAGTAAATACATTACCATTTCAAAAAATTATGAAGAATTCAATCACATGGGGCCAAGTCAACTTTGATGGTGCTCTTATCAGAATATCAGACTTATCTGGATTGCATTACGTACTGATGCAAGTATTCAGCTCTGTGGCTTACATGAGGCTTGTACATAACCTGAAATATTTTCGAGTCCTATGTCTCCACGTCTGTTTACTGTGAAATTTCCTTATGATATATATATATATATATATATATATATATATATATATATATATATATATATATATATATATATATACAGTATATATATATATATATATATATATATCATAAGGAAATTTCCTGCACGAGGTGAAGGCCGTCAGGAAATCCTTCAGGAAGGATTTCCTGAAGGTGCACAAAGGAATATCAATATATATATATATATATCAATGTATATATATATATATATAGATAAATTCGTGGACTGGTTTTTCAATCCCGAGGCAACATCTTGTCAGGACTGCCTTGTAGCGTCAGTAGCGCTTTGCTTTCTTTCGCTCGTACCATTTCTCGCTGAAAATCGACGCGTTATACCCTGCCGAAGAATTAACCCCTTCGACTTCATATTCTACTCCGTTATCAGCATTGGTAATTTTAACTTCGCATCTTTATGGTTTCCGGGAAATAAAGCTCAAACCTGTTCAGTTTCCACTATTTACACACTGACCATTTTAAGCCTTAGCTACATTTGTGGAACTAGAACGGTGTTTACCGTATACTCCGTTTACCGTATGCCAAACACAGTTAAAAACACCCAACTTTAGAATGCGCAGCGATGTGGCGAGGCCGTAGCTTCTGGGAATAGCGCACGGGGTTTAGACGGACAAGAAGCGTGAGAATCGACGGTAGTGCTCTCGAGAAGGAAACATTATCTGTGGGGAAGAAATTTGCTGGCTTTGGATAACTGACTTCTGCTTTTTTTTTTGGTTGCCAAGGAGTGTTGGTAGTCTCAAGAGCCTGAACTTGCGATATCCGTCATCGTGTACGATACTCCATTTTCGACATCGATCCTCAATATAAAAGTTATGGCTATGGTTTTGAAAATTCATCGCAATTGGAGAAGGTGCACAAAGGAATATCAAGCATCGACGCGCATTAGAAATTACGCGAGTAGACACACTCGAAATTACTCGACACTGAATGATTTTGGTCTCTTGTTTTCAGAGTTTTCGTGAATATTTTCGATGAGATCTTTCGGAAGACACATTTCATCCATCCATTCAGCAATTTATTCAAATCTCCATTACGAATCGACTTGAACCACATCGAAATTTTGTCCAAGCGTTTTATATCCTATTCCCGAAGAAGCACACACTACCTCTCACTCCTGGAGTGACCCCAAGAAAGTTCATGCTACAGATTGGACAATCTAGAGCCAGACTCTTAAGATGGACTCCGGCCATCAGTTTGCGAGTTTAAATTACGTCAACAAGACGTGTTACTTTTCGCATACGTATTGTGGAGGTGCCAAAACTACAGCCAACCTCCATTCTCTTACCCAGGAAAAAGTTCCAACAGAATGTAAATGGTTTCTGAAGTCAAACGGGATAAGAGGGTCACTTGAAAGAGCATTCATTCAAACACCAACGTTTTTCTTCTCTTCGGTTTGAATTGGTCAATTTTTCTTTGAGGATGATCAGAAATAACACTTTTTAGTTTTTTTACCGAGTCATTACTTTTGTAATTAGTTTTTCATAGAGTTCGTGAATATTACATGCATACATACATTACAGCGAATTTGCGCGCAACATACTCGCAGTGGTCTTGTGAATCATCACTTTTTTAGGAACTTCATTTTGCTATTGGAGTTCTGATGTCCCGAGACTTAACTGCTTTCTCATTCCTATGCATACGATATCATTCCCATGGAAACTCATACGTTTTGGAGTAAAACCATCATATATTCATGGTTTAAAATACGTTTCATGTTAATTATCGTATGTTTAATCATTAATTAGACTAGAATCTTTATAGTAAACTTAAGTCTTAGCTGAGGTTTTTTTTGCGAACATATCCAATTCCGAAATTCATGAGCTATAACCAGCAAGGAATCGTCATGTGCGTCATTCTTCTTCGTTGCCCCTCATCTAGTCATCCGTCTTCCCTCCTACTCGGTCGCGTTCCGTTTATCGCGAGTATCGGACCCATTACGACGGCCGCTTGTTAGAGATAAAATTTGCCTGAAGAGCTTCACGGGTGAAGTATGGGAAGGGAGGAGTTAAGCATATGGACAGATAAATCATAAGTAAACCACAGAGATCAAATTATCGACTTGAAAAAACATTTGCCTCATCTAACTGACGTATGGGTCTTCAGTGACGCGTTGTTATGACGACGGTTTTAATGGATGGGTAGCCAAACATATTGCGTCAATCAATTGAACAAACAGGGTTTAAAAAAAAAATCACCTTCCACCTGCATGTAGCGGAGAGCCGTATGCTTGGGTAATTAGATCATTTTTCACTCATTAGACTAACAGACACGAAAATTAATATTTGATGATTTGGATTTTGTTTACCATTTCCTGAATACTTATTTGTTCCAAATTATTTCTCCCCCAACGACGTATATAATGTTTGCCAATCCAAAGCTGTTACTACAGTTTCCATTTAGTATTGAGGATGCTATGCACTTTTTTCATCCATCGTCAAACAACGAAGGAAGAAAGACAGTTCAGAGCTCTGGCTTCCGGGAATTTGATTGGCTATTCTACTTTCTGCCCACCACTCGCAGAACGACACCATAGAAACTGATCTGATGCAGTTTTGGGGGGGGGGGGCAGAAGTTGACAATTGACAACCGACAATAAGGAAAACGTACCATTCTTTTAAGTTTCATGATGAAATGCTCGCGATTAGCGCTCTCAATAAATAACTGTCTTCTCCCCCCCCCCCTTTCTCCTTCGACCTCGAGGATACGGAAGGGCCTCTCGCTTCTGTTGGCGCGGCATTGGATTAAAGCGTCCGCGGTTGTCGCACTCAATTAATTCATGTCAAAGCTAAATGGTAAGGGAGACTCGTGTGTAGGGTTGCTGCATTTATGCCAATCCCGGGATTGATGACTACTGGTGGTGACATTAATGGGGGATCAACGAATTTCAAGGCAGAATTTCCCAGCAATTGAAGGCCGGAGGCACGTTTTTCAGCGACACTTCTTAATCGATGACGCCAATCGGACGGACTCGTTGCTCTCGCAATCCACTCACTTCTTACCTCTCCCATCCCGCCCCCCCCCCCCCGCTCGTAATCTCCCGCGCGGATTTAACGCGATGCCGAGAGCACTTATCGGGTGACTAGTAACTGTCTCTCCCCACCAGGCGAAGAGCTAATGGCCCGTGGTTAATTTTTCCACCCGAAGAGTCTTGATTGAACAAAAATGGCCGGAGCGGAGCTCTTGAAACAAATTGAATCGTTGGAAACAGGGTAAAAATGCCACCCGTGGGGCATTTTTATCCTGTTACCCTGGGGGGGGAGGGGGCGGTTGGGAGATGGGGAGTACAGGTGGGGTGTGTGCGCACCCCCCCCATACCCCTTGATCATTCGATCGGCCACTTCAGTCTGGCTGGGGTCGGAAGATATATAGTCGTATGTGATCGTAGAGAATGCACCCTTAAATTAAAAAAAAAACTGGATCAAAGAATTTGTGTATCGAGCCTTGGTTTCGACGCCATATCCGTAAACCGGATGTTTCGTCACCTGTTATAACACGTGTCAGTCATTCTCCATCGCCGTTGACTTAATTTAGTGTGACTCCCGAGCAACTGCCAGTCGTCGCTGTTTATTAATTAAAAATTGGCAATTTTTAATTAATTTTGATATTCCACCATATCACGCCCGAAATGTCTCTTTTTATTTTTAGCCGCTGTTTATATGGAAATTTGTTCCAAAATTTTTGAAATTTAAATATTTTTTATTTATTTAAATAAATAAATAAATAAAAAATATTTAAATTTCAAAAATTTTGGAACAAATTTTGCCGTCACGCGTTTCATACCCAAAACATTCGAAAATATTTCATGGCATGCGCCAATTCCACATGCAATCATCATCAGCGACTTCTCTGATTGTGATTCGGCGATCATTCATAACCGTTTCTTTCACTTTTTCCATGTTTTCATCGGTTGTTGATGTTCCGGGGCGTTCTTCATCTTCAACGTCTTCACGGCCATCTTGGGAACGCTTACATCACTCGTAAACTCTTTTTTTTACTCATAGCAGACTCACCATTTTGGCCTTTGTTAACGTTTCACGCACTTTGTTACACTTTATTTGATTTTTTACATAAAATTTGATACAAATTCTTTGATCCATTTTTTTTTAGAAAACGAAAATCGCCGATCTAATAAAAACAGTCTACCCTTCGAGGCGGCTGTCACACACAAAGTATAAACAATGAATACAGCTGAAAATTTTATCATAATTTTGGGGCATGTATACCAACATAATAAAAATAATTTTTTGACAATCGGACTCTTCAAACTCGAGAAATTTTAAAATTCCCGTTATTTTCTGAACACTCCTCGTAATGCATACAAATACCAAATGGAAAGATCCTCGTGATCCTAACTGCCATTTGAGAAAACTGAAATAAAATGATCACTTTGATATTTTCTTATTTGTTCAGTGGTCTATGTCCAACAATCCTGTGGAAGAGCTTTAGTCTTGGTAACACAAGTAATAAACAGCGCGGAGAGCTTGAACGGCCCCAGAAGCATCCTTGGAAACTGTTTATGCTCATCCGGACATACAGGTACATTACAATTCCTCCAATGTCGAGCCTTTCACCTCCCCACAGCTGCAAACCCCTTCTGTTTGTCAGGCTATAGTACTTCCCTCATTCCCCTCAAGCAATGTTTTTCCATCGTCCATTTCCCTTATACTACAGCGAATTTCGTTCAAAATACTACCCATATACCAGAGTCGTCCTGCGTGGTCTAATTTACGTCCTTCCGTTTGCCGTGGTCTGAATCACTCTATTGCCTCGCCTCCGACCACACCACGACCACACCGACGACGAATGGCGTTCGCGATCTTGCTGGAAGAGGGAGGCGGCACACGGAGGGTGGGCAATATGTAGTATAAGGCATCCCCATCCATACGCAATAGGGCGCTTAAAGGATCAGGTCAAGGTGACAAAAAGATTTGACGCCGAGAGGAGTCAAACTCAAAAAAAAATAAACCACACCCAGGACCACCTCGTTTCGGAGATGAATTAAAGAGGAGACAATTTGGAAGAGCCATTTTCGATTCGCGTTCGGGAAAAAAATGATAAACTCTCGACAATAGTTAACGGAAAGAGAGATCGCTTTCTCAATCCGCAGCAAACCAAGCTCGTATAATGCGTAGTTCTGGGTGGCGACAATTATTCCATGTGGGGGAGTCTCGCGGAATGCACCGGCGTTTTTGCCTAAGCGCTATAACCACGGGTTTATCGGGGAGGTGAAACGAGGCAATTTAGAAGGGGAGAATAATGCGGTTAGCGGTGACTAACTCGGCAGTAATTAGGTGGTAATGGAACTGGTCTTGGGCCCTTTCAACCCGACAGCCATCTTATGAAAGGAGCATTGTACGACGGCGGATTGCGACACCTTCTGGGGTTACCGTACCGAAAAGTTCGTTCTATGTGGTTCAAGGTGTTTCGTTGGCGTGAAGGAATCGTAGCAGGCACTTGAAAATGGATTGGCGATAAATTTGGTTTTGTTTCAGTCGTGGGATCAGGATCACCAATTCGCAAACTATCTCCACCGACTTCAATGCCAAAGATTCCCACGTTTAATTTTTTCGAGTATCGTGCAATGTCAACCAGATGCCAATCTATGTGCAGTCGACACAAATGGTATTGTAACCAACAAATAGAATCATGCCCAAAAAAGGGTATTATGCCCAACAAATAGCATTACGCCAAACAAATAGCGCTACGCCCAAAAAATAGTATTATGCCCATTGCGACTATTGGCGTAAAAGGAAATTCGGATACACCTACTCTCTTTCGGTATCTTACCATGGTGGCTTAATACAATATTATGCCCCCACTTTTGGTGGGCGTGCGTCACGGGTTTTTTTTGTTCCGTACAAAGTAATAAAGTATATGTGAATATTTGGTATCCCGCAGACATAATTGCGAGTCATCATAAACGCTTCTATCGCTTCATGCAAATTTCTCGATTCTATTTGGACCACGGGAACAACGTGTCTCAAAGACCTTATAAATAAAAGACCAGAAAAGCCTAGTTATTTTTATGAGATTTTTATTTTACAAAATCACGGATTTGTGACACTTCTTTTGGGGAAAATTTTCTGCTTCCAATCGTGTGTTCCTTCATCCCGAGTTACATTTTCTTCTCATGCTCATTATAAATAATCACAGAGCTATAACCGTTATCATATAATCATGCGATTTGGTCCGCTTAATTTTTTCCCCCGGATCCAATAGAGACTAGAACGTTTTTTTGGTGAATCTCGACCTGTATAATATGTAAACCAAAAATTCCTATTGACGAGTTAAGGTTTAACTCTCGATTTTCGTATTGTAATACACCGGTGATAAAATTATGTGGCAAAGAAATCCTGAGATTATACTTAATTGGAAATGTTGCATTTAAGTTTCCCTGCACCAATGTGGCATTTTTTTCTTACTTAACTTACGCGTTTATTGCGTGGCATCAATCAATTTCGGAAAAAGGTTATGCGCATCAAGATAATTGTTACGCAATCGGGGCTGCACCCGTTTCCAAACACGCTCTCGTACCGTTGATGCGTGGACCGATTTGGGTCTCTCTAAAAGAGAGAGCAGTGGGTGAGGTTTAATTTCGAGCGACTCTCTCCCCATCCAGATGGATACTTTTGAATCATTGACATTCTCCTTGGACAACCCGACAAATGACTATTTTAATTCTAAAGGAATTGCGTCATCAATGCACGCCATAATGAATTCATTTGAGCTCTTAATTTTGTGGATTCAAGCGTGATTAAGTGGAAGGATCCCAATGGAATAGTTGCTTTGTAATTTGCTGCTGCGAATCGACTGGATAATTTCAGTTCTCTTTCAATAAGCATACCTCATTCATTTTAGACCTACAGATTCTATGAAGTTGATACAGCTTAGACGCAACTTACTTTACACTATGGAGCACGAAAATAAAATAACCTACGAATCTGCATGAAGTATTTCTTGATGAATTTCGCAAGGACTTAATAAAATAGGGATCACAACGTTAACGAAGTGGAGCTGACGAGTTTCAATCCGATTTCCAACTTTAGCGAATTGCATTTAAACTCAATTAATTAAGCTTACCATACGTGGTTACTAATTCTTTTGTTTGATTCTGGTGATTGCGCGCAACAAATGATGGATTTCGGGACATTTTATGCGTGGAGAGCGAACGGACTAATTCTGTTTGATTCCGATTGAATTTTCCAATTCGCGACGATGGAACAAATAAATAAATTCGTATCGTCGAGGGTTGCGGGAAAGGGGTGGGTGGTTGGGAGGGGGAAGGGTTGAGCGTAACAGTCTCCCATCCAACAACTCCGTTACGCAGAAGCGCGCGCCTTTGACGCTTGGGCACAAATGCGCGCTCGCATGGAGGGCAACAGAGAGAAGAGGTCGGTGGTGGTCGGTGACGGGAGAGAGGCCAGCCTCCGCGCGGCCCGCCGTCCAAGGGGGCACGGCGGGCCGTGCAAAGGTAACGGGGAGAAAGAATCGTCGTGGTCCGAAGCGAGATCCCTCTCCCTTCGTCTAATATTTCTAACTCTCCTCCCCTCTCCCGCCTCCGTTCTTCCCCTTCTCTCTCCCTCCTTCCCCCCCTCACTCGCCGTTCGTCGCAAGCGCTCGTCCACACTCTTCTACATCCACTGGGCGGCTGCTATGGAGTGCCGGAGGAGCGCGATGGGGCCGAAGCACCGTTACAAGTCCTCCCCATCGGGATGAGGGGAGAGGTTATGTATCGAAAAGAAGCGAGGGAGACAAGAGGAGTGGTGTGGGAGGGGAGGTGGGGCCCTTAAAAGTTCGCAGGGACGGCGGAATGCGAGTTGCACGGATGGGGGGGTGGGTGGAAGGGAGGGGCACGAAGGGGAGGACTGACTGTCGCCCGCCCCCCCCCCCTGCCCCCACCCTCGGGGGGCCGAATGGCTGCATAACGAATTTCCGATATCGAGAGCGCTCAGCTGCGCCCCCCCCCATCTCAGCTCTTTTTTCTAGAGGTGTCCGGAAGAGGATACTTATACAATTTCCGAGGCGGAAGTTTTCGGTACGCACATCCATGATTGAGGGCGCTGCCCAATCGGGGGGGGGGGGGATGGGGAGGAGGCAAGTTTTATGATATGCCTTCCTGTCCCGTGCGTGGAGCCTACAATCCACGTTGCCCCTCCCTCCATACCTCTCTCTCTCTCTCTCGATAATTGTTGTTCCGTAGGCTGATTCCCCGCCTCAACAGGGCATCGAGTTAACTCTCCCCCACCACTTCAAACCTTTCATACGGGAGTGGCGATCTTTCAGTCAATGCGATGATCCTCTTGCAACTGTACTCTATTTCGCGAGAGCCTGGAGTTTGCGCCTTAATACCCTCCTCGTCCCAAATTCAGTGCGGCGCGTGTGTGAATGTGTGTGTGTGTGTGAGAGAGTAGAATAAATGCCGTTCCTGAAACACGCCATATTGTTTATTTGGAATCTTACATTTGTTGACGCTGTTGCCACAGGAGTAATAAAAACAAGTGAAAAACGAAATGTTTTATATTGATGGAGAAACAGCTCTTATTCCCTAAATGAAACAGAGAAGCAGAATTTTTTACGGAAGTGTTCAGGGTAGAAAAGAAGAATAAAATCAAATTATTGGACGTGTACTGGGACATAGCAACGTATGAGTTTCTCCAGTCAATTAATATAAGATGGCCAATGCAGATGTTTTATTTTAGCGCATTAGTGCACACGCCTGCGCTCTCTATCCCGCAGGCAGTAGTCCAGGGCATGCTATAATCGAGGGTGTGTTGTGTCCATGAGTTGGCCATCGGGCCAAAGGACGCCGTTGGGAGGGGACGGCTTTAATGCCTTTTGATTTCCTGTTTCCTGATCGTTACGTCTGCACCAGAATGGCGCGAGTCGACCGGAGTTCTTCATTTTTCTTGCTTTGCCGCGCGGAGATAGTTCCGTTTAACCTTGGCTAATCCCGAAAATCCGCGCGAAAGAAAAATATCCCCCCCCCCCTTTCACCCTCTGTCGAAACGCGAAAATTAAGATAAATCGGAACGCTGCTCGTACAAGGGCGCACGTAATCTCCCAGAATGCAAGAGAGGCCAAGAGCATTTTTCTGATGTTACCCTCGTCTGTCTCTATTATGCGTGTGGGAAACGTTGAAAAAAAATATAATGTTTCATAAAAAATTTGGGGAAATTTGACGATATGGCGTATGGCCACGGTTCCCTGTGACTCTGTGTGTGGCAGCACCTCTCAATCAAGCGAAAAGTTGCGGTAGGAACGTGAAGCGGTCTTAAAGAGCTCCCAGTCCCGGTTCAATTACTTAGCATTCCGAGGTAATCAGTGCCGGGTTTCGTACGCCCGGAAGTTCCAAGCCACTAAATGAGGAAAAAAATCTGCGCGAATGAAAGTTAATAATAGAACCTCCGAATACTACCGTCGGTAATTTCAGCATCATTTTCATGTTTTTTTAAGCGGGCATTCTTTTTTCCCCTTTTTTCCTTCCGATTTCCCCAGTTTTTAATTGCATCTAAATCTTTTTCCTAGTGAGAAATGGTGGAAGACGCCCACGCCACGCTTTATTACGAAGAGCAATTCTCGATTCTACCACGAAGGATGAATTCCGGGCACTTAATTCGCTTCGCACGACAAGATTGGCACTGATGTCCCATTTATCCCAGAAAAGAAACCTTCCAAGCCCAAATTTCACCCCCAAAAAGCCTTAAACACCGTTAATCTGACAAGTTACTCAGGATTAATGGTCTAATTTGAAGGGAGAGAAACAGTTAAATGTTGGGGACGAGGAGGCGAAAATTGGAATGCGTCGGAGATCCTTTTCGGAGCATTTCGAGACAATGTAACCTCAGCACGGAATAATATCTTCATTTCCAGTGTTTGGTGCTTTGGGATTAATATATATTCCGCTCATGCTTGCCCGCCCGTTCATTCGTCAGCATCGTCTATCGCGGCGAAAGTAGAAGGAATTTAAGTAGGAGGAATGTGTCGTCGTCATCGGGAAGAACTTCTGTCTCCAATTAACCCAAATTCTTTCGCCAGCCTGGATTTCCGAATTATAATTTGGATAAATCATCCGCACCCGTGGTCATCGAATGAATTTTGCATAATCAGGGAGGAAACGCGACCGGATGTCATGGTCCTGGATTGGGGATTAAAAGCTCAAATTTTCAATGAACCCCGTTATTTTTGACAAGCATTTCTGATCGCAGTGAGTATGAAAACCACGTTGAGCGAATAATTTCTAGCACATTGAGAATATGTATATGTATATTACTGGCTACCTCGTAATAGCTGAACATTTATTTTCCTCATTCTGTACTCGTTCTTTCTATACGCAATTGTTTCCACTTCAAATCATTAGTTACTAAGCACAACTACGAAGTGCGTAGGACGCCAAGGAGGGTCACGTGCCCCAACAACTATGAAATATGGTCATTTAGCCACTTAATGCCTCTATAGTAGGCACAAAAATCCGGAAAGCCAACTAAGCATCATCTTCAAATTTCTGCTCAAGTCTGAGATCTAGAGAGTGTATTCTTCAGGTCGAGTCCGATTTACAATCAAGAAACTAGCGTCATATACGTAACTGTTGATCTTACCATTCCAATGGAGTTTTCCCAAATCCAAATTCCAGAAGTTGTTAGACATGAATATTAAAAAGCACAAAGTAATGGAATCTACAAATGAATCACATTTACAAATCAGTCCACGTCAAGATTTTGTTCATTTAGCATTTTTTTCGATTTCTTCCGAACATATCGTCTAGAATCCTTACTCTCTATCGACCTTTGATCTTTTCAGTCAATGAGCAAATGGAAAACAAATGAAAAGAAGGAAAAAAGTATATATGTTTCCAATATTGTCGAGATACTCGGCTTGAACTCAAAAGAGAAATTTCTAATGTATGCATTGAAATCAATGCAGATGAAATTAATCGTTGGTTTCAGCATGCTACACAACACGTTAACGAAAACAATTGGAAAACTTTGGCATTATTGAATGGAATAACGATCGTCACAATAATGTGTTTTAACGTCAGTGAAATCAAATTAACGAATACGTCCGTCGGTATTAATCAAATTTTACCGGATGTAATTTGAAAACATGAGACCTGAGTCAAATGTGGTCTCAAACTCGCATGCTCGTATATTTATAGAATACGAGCCAAGCATATTTATCAATCTTGAGAACACGGTTGGAAGAATTAACATAGTGATTCGATTGATTATTTCAAATTCAATACCGTTAAATATCACGGAAAATAATACCCTTGCGGTTCGCAGGCTTTTTGTCGGGGAATTAGGGATTGTTTCTCGGCATAATAAACGCGTTGAATGTGTATGAGAATTCATGTTGTCAACAAACGATGCCTGAATTGCCATCGCCTTTGTGAATTCACTGCCTTTGATCCATCTGGCGCCACCCGGGCCAGCACACTCCGCCATTACGCGCATTCGTACGTTTAATATTTTAAGAATGAAGCACGTCTCAATAAAATCACATGAATGGACGTGGGGGGGTCGTTAAATGTTTTAACGCTTACCGAAAGCTCACCACCTCTGCGGGCAAGAATTAAAGACGAGGTTGATTCGCATTGGATTATTTTTTAATAGCTTATCAAACAAGGGACAGACAGGTATATTTATAAATGCAGTCTATATTTGTCCATCGAGTTCAAATTTTACTAACATTTTAGAAGTGGATATCCTTGAATTCGACTGTGAATAAATCCTTGTGGAACTTCCAAGTAGTAATATGAATACAAGCAAGTATAACAAAAGCCCACGTCCATTTCTCATTAACGCCAAATAATGCCATTGATAAAGTGAAAAGTCAATCTCATGAATTTCACCACTCGCAAATGCGTTCGTGTACTCTCATTCAACATCTTCGAGCAGGGTAACATGTTTTAGCACTATTTGGTTATTTTGGTTGAATTTCCTGGTTCGTGTCTTTCGTTCATATCATAAAATTCATCTTGTGAATGTCAACGTTAAAGAACACTGCCGTGAGGGAACGAACTCGAAACTAGTCCCTTAAGAAAATGAAAATTTTTCTTAAACCGAGGTCACTGGAAAATTTTCCTTTCTGTATATACATACTATACCAAGTTTCTCCGGCCAGAAGGCACCTCAAAGAACTTGCATCAAGCAATAAATAACGTGGAACGGTACAGTATTGGAAGATTCCGATAGATGACGCATATACGGTGGTGGCATAGAATTCTGAGGCGAGGAAATAACAGCGTTGGGAATTATGGACGAGAAACAAATGGCGGTCTGATTCGGACGAAGTCAGCAATGATGGATAAAATAAGTGCACCCAAGAATTTCACTTTACTAAAACCTATCGTTTAGAAAGATATTTCTATCCGGATGAAATCTCCATATAGATCGAATTAGATGAATTCCTTTCAAAATACAATAGTAAACTATATTAAACGGAGGAAAATGGGCATTAGATTAAATTATTCAGCTCATGTTTAAGGGGTAATGAGCAAAGGGTGGGAAGTAATCATTAGTAGAAGCCCAATAGTATTTTCTTTCGAAATAGTTCGCGGCAACGTTTTTATTAACAGATGTCGGAATCGAAAGCGATTGAATTTCCAGTAATAGCGAGAGAATGTACGCGCGAGGGTAGGCTGAAATCTAATGCACACATGCTAGTAGATCACAAACATAATGACCGCCATGAAGCACTCCTGGTGGCATGTGGAGGTTACATTCACCCTCAACACGCATGCGCAGGTTTGAGGCTGTTAGATTCATCCGGTGTATTTTGAGAAGCGGAAGTTTGGAGATGTGTTCTAGTGATATGCCAACTGTGCGAGTTAAACAGCGGGCTGTTATCGAATTTTTAACAGCGGAAAAAGTGACTCCTACTGAGATTCATCGTCTTTTGAAGGCTGTTCATGGTGACAACGATGCTGTTAATAGGTCCACTGTAAATCGATGGATTGTAAAATTTCGTGGTTGTAACCTTGGAGAAGCCATTATTGTTGATGAAACACGCAGCCGACGTCCGATTACTGCCACAGACGATAAACATCGCAAACTCGTCGAAGATTTGATTCAAAATGACGGACGAATCACTCAAAAGAGTATCGCAAACCATATTGGTGGAGTTTGCCGAATGTAGATTCGGAGTTAGGAACGCTCCCTCTTTCCCGGCACTCACTGCGTACAGAAACTGTTTCCGAGAGGCGGAACTCTCAAGAAACGTACACCTCCAAACGAGGGGTGGAAATATTGCACGGTGATACTACCTTCCTCTATGTCCCAAGTCAACCTGGTTTTATATCGGAGAGAAATGTCGATGGACGTACTTCGGGGAACGCGCACGTGCCCCCCTCCTCCTTTTGGCTGACCAAGTCGGGCGTATTGACCATCATTTCTCTGTCTCTCACGCAGTTATCTCTATTATAATGCACTTCTCTACCAATTTTCAATGCACCTCTTCATATTACGGCAACTCTGTCCCTTTAAAATCTTGTGACTTTTCTAACTTGAATCAGTACCAATTGAAAGTCAAGCAGTTGAGTTTATTAAGGACTTTCCGCGGTCTAAAACACGAAAGTATTTTATTTTATTCTTTACTTAGTGCTATGGAAGTCATCGCTAGGATGGGTTTACTGGAGTTGTTGAGTTTATCACCCAAAATGTGGGTACTTCCCGTTTGACGTTCGAGTTGGTTCCGATATCTAAAACCGAAAAATACCCAAGTTACTTGGCCTAGATATCGGTACTGGAACTCACGGATTACAGGATGAATTTCATTAATACTGTCACTGAAATAACAGTATGAGAATGATGATGAGAATTGCTTGGGGCTGGTGCTACGTTCTAACCTACGGTCACACGCACCAAGACGTGAAATTCGTCCTTTAGTTACTGGTTAAGAGTGTCGGTACTTCTTGTACCCACGGAGCAGCACTAGAGTTAATTCCTCCCTGCCCCCAGATCACATTTTGCCAGACCTCTCCTCATCCCCTTCTGCCTTTGAAGTTATAAAATATATACATATCCCCTCCTTCATGTTTTGTCGAAAAGGACATTGAACAAAAAACAGCTCTCCGGAGTGGCGCAACTGACCTTCAGCTATGCGAGATAAATAAATAAATAAATAAATATATATATATATATATATATATATATATATATAATGGGCTGACACAATATAACACAAATAGAATAGAATAGTAACACGAAGAAGGCCTCTGAGAGGGCCGAAAGCTCGAACAATTATCCGTGTGAGTGTCCTTTTAAATGTTGCTATTCTATTCTATTTTTGTTATATTGTGTCAGCCCATTATTGTGCCGCTCGTGTGAGTTTTTCCACATATACACACATATATATATACACATATATATACACATATATATATATATATACACACATATATATATACACACATATATATATATATACACATATATATATATATACACATATATATATATATACACACATATATATACACATATATATACACACACACACACACATATATATATATATATATATATATATATATATATATATATACATAACATATATATGTACACACACACATATATACACACATACGTAATACGCGTGTGTGTGTGTGTCTAGAAGACAAGGTGGGCCGAGAAGGAGAAGAAAGAGGGCGGCGGTTGATGACTGTATGGGGCTGTGCTGTTGTCACCGGGTGCCGCCGTTGCCAAGCGTATTGTCTCTGCCCTGGGTCTCGCCGTGGGCTCATTCACCCACTCCGGATCGACGCCAAATGTGGAGAGACCCGCTGCAGCCAGCCGGACGGCAGTCGCCACGCCCCCAAGTCGTCCGTGGTGGCCTCCTCTCCCCCATTATCGGTCGTTCCGCTCAAGTTCGCTTTATCCGATCGAAGCAACTCGCTCGGGCACTTAAAGATTTGGGGAAGGGGTTAGGACGGCAGGAGGCACGCTGGAATTTGCCGAATATTTGAGAGATGGCATAAGCCCAAAGCAGAAAAATCAATTGCAAGGAGTAGGGACGCGAGATGGTGTTTGGCGTCTGGGCGACATCCATTTCACTACCAATGAGACGCGGTGGGCGGAGGAAATATTGAAAGGTATTTGGATTCTGAAGGCCGTGATAGAATGAAGAATGTTAGGTAACAGGGGTAGAGGAAGGAAGGGAAATAATAGGCTTGTTCGGCACTATGTGGGCAGGCACAAGTCACGAATAAATGAAGAAGGCAATAATGTAGGGCAAACAAAAGGAAGTTCTCGTGATACGAAGAAGATAACAATCACTAAGATCGCCCATAACCTAAATTTCCTACTGTGCGTGAGGTATATACTATATATATATATATATATATACCTCACGCACCTATATATATATATATATATATATATATATATATATATATATATATATATATATATATATATATATATATATAATGGGCTGACACAATATAACAGAAATGGAAAAGAATAGACACATTTAAAAGAACACTCACACGGTAAATTGTTCGAGCTTTCGGCCCTCTCAGAGGCCTTCTTCAGGAGAGACAGTCTCTCTTGAAGAAGGCCTCTGAGAGGGCCGAAAGCTCGAGCAATTTACCGTGTGAGTGTTCTTTTAAATGTGTCTATTCTTTTCTATTTGTGTTATATTATGTCAGCCCATTATTGTGCCGCTCGTGTGAGTTTTTCCGAACAATCTTTATATATATATATATATATATATATATATATATATATATATATATATATATATATATATATATATATATATGTGTGTGTGTGTGTGTGTGTGTGTGTGTGTGTGTATGTGTGTGTGTGTGTGTAATATAATCGAATACTATATTTGCTGATTTTGAAAACAATGATCGGTAAAATATAAAAATTGGCATACCGTAAAATACGGAAATAAAACACCGAAATGCGATATGCGAACGGAATTTTACGATTTGAATGCATTTTCGTTCACTGACATTACTACAGTCGTTTGTCCGTTTATATGTCAGCATGGTAAGTAGTTTTCGTCCTTCGAAGTTTATATTCGAGAATCTCAATTGGCTCAATGCGATGGCACAACAATCATGTGATATGGGCGGATTCGACACCGCGACCTGAACTCAATGGCCATCCGCTGGACTAGTCTGGTCGGTAATAAGGGTTAGAAAAATATGATACCGCCAAGTTACTGTTCTACAAATTATTGATCCTCGTAGAAGTTTTAAAAAAGCATTTTTTTGTTGTTACAACCTCGCTTGATTGCCGTTAAGACATGATGCCGTTAAGGCAAGTCGTAATGATTCCTCGAGGAGGAACTATTCTTGAAAACTGTTGAATGCAGATTAAGAATTTCGGCGCACACGGTCAAGATGCCATGGAAATGTGCCTTCAAGGGGAAGACGTATGAAAAGACTCCTAAGCGGATTCTTTTATGGCATTATTAGTTTCATCCTGGCTGGCTGTCCCCACTTGAATAGAATAACCACCATATTATTCCAATTAACATACGTACAGTAAATGACCCCAAATCCCACCTTCACACCTTGTTTTATTTTAAGTCAAGAGAGAATTCGAGAGCCACTTAAAAATTTTGAATCTACCAATACCATATTGCCTCAAGCAGAAACGCGAGGGCTAAGGAAATAATGCAACGTATGTAGTATATAAAATTCCCGTGCCCCTATAGTTTCATGTAGTTGAAACATTCCGCTCACGTCTTTGCGTCCCTTAGTCAGTTTCGCCCCTGGCAGGTGCCCCGCTCTAGTTACGGTGTTCGCCAACTCCCGCAAGCTCCCCCATAACATAACGGGCACCTACTTAAAAATGTATTCCGTCGCGCGCTTTACATTATCAGGTCTAGTCCCGCGATAAGTGTGCGCGCGGACGGGGTAGTTGGGAAAGGGTTGGAGGGGGAGGGATGGGGAGGGGGGGGTGGGGGGGAGACCCGCATGCATGGGCATAATCTGGAGCAGGAATTCATCAGCAGATAGTCAGCCAGTCATTTCAAGCTTTTTGAGAGTTCCCCCTTGGAATAAAGGGGGAGAGGGGCGCAGCGCGGTAATTTCTACGCCCGGGGCAAATATTATACAAATGTACTTCCTTGGCAGTAGAAAATTCTGCGAACGTATATGATAGCCCCTGATATTATTTGGCAAACGCCTCTTTGATTCATGAAAGATTTTTTGCGTGTGACTCACCGAAGTTCCGATCTAGGAAACACTGGCGACCAGATACAAGAAATTAGCGCTAACCAATGGTGGAAGTTTTTTTTTTAATTCTTATTTATTTTGATTTAATAACTTTTCAGAGTTACGAGTCGACAATCGCACGTTTAACATACAGGTTTAAAAATATCAATCCATAATTAAGCACACTGCGCGCAAAAGCGCGCACCGATCGTTCGTGAAAAAGGCGATAGAAACAGGATTTTACCCTTAAAGAATAGAATTTTAATTCGTTTCCATTTTCAATTAAAAAAAAATCTACGAAGACGGGGCTAAATTCCGTCGAAATTATTACGAAATAAAGTGTGAGGGTTCTTTTTATGGATTCTTATATTGTTTGTTGCTGTCCAAGTTTTTTATTGAACACTTCAGTGTTACTTCGACGAAATCTTTATATATATATATATAATATTTATATCTACCTTTCCTCATTATGAGTCTCAGGACAGCAGATTTTTCCGAGTCACTAGAATGCACCTTCAACTCTTTTTAACTTTCTTTGGACGGTGAGACGACAAAAGTAAGCTCTAAATACGTACTGGGGGAGTGATTTGGACGTAAAAGGGCACACACTATTCGGGCACAAGAGAAGAAATGAGCAGCGTGTTAAAAGAATTGCACACACAAAAAGGTGCGATTGAATACCAGGACATACGATATAGTAGTGGAGAGGCGTAAAGAAAAGATTACGTCAAGACCCTAATTTGGAGCATAACGTTATATGGTTCAGAAACAAGGCGTGTGAGGGAAGTAGGTGGTGAGTTTAAATTAGAGGCTTTTGTGAAAAGTGGGAGCCGGGAAGAAAGAAGAAAATAAGCCGCATAGAACGGAGCATAAACGGAAAAGTGATGGGGGAAGTGAAATTCGAAGGAGACGGAAAAGGTGAATGGAGGCGGCGTTGAAAGAGGTAACGGGATGTGGAATGACTCGATAAATGGAAGAATGTTAGCTAAGTAAGGAGGAGAGAGGGCAGGGAAGTGAATGTGAATTTGGCATCTCATGAAGGGAGATACATAATCGAAGTGGACGAAAAAGAGTCTCTTCAGTCACGGATATCGGAAATTCTGAACGGTCAACTCCCACAACGGCATTAGACTGATTGTATGAGTGATTTTATCTTTTTATAGTATATCAAATCTTTAAGTAGGTATGAATACCATCAAAAGTAATCGGCAAAATGACTGCGCTTCTCGTACTATTGGCACATTGGCCCGGGGCGGATTGCCCTTCATGTCCCAACCAACAAAAGCAACGGTAATCTTTCGGAATGGGGGGGGGGTGGAGGAGTTCGCGGGTGAGGAGAGGACCTGTACGCTATTTGTTATTCGCAGGAATTTCACAACAAACTTTTGCGACGCCGGGAGTCCACGAAACGAGCGAAACTCGGGTCGTCTTCTAGCGACGCCGCGGTGTAGGCGGGCGATCGTTGAATTGGCATCACTGTCGAAGTGCCTTCCTTCCTTTTGTCTTCTTCCCTCGGGTATTTGCACTTCCGCGAGAGCATCGGCATTCGGTTTGCGGGGGCGGCCTTTCGGAGGGCGGGAGGCGACGGCGGAGGAGGGTGAGGGGAACGGAAAGTGGGGAGGGAGAGAGAGGATTGTTAAACTGGTATGGGCGGCGGACGGAGAGGGTGAATGGTAACAGCATCCGAAGAAGAGGGGGGGAGGGAGAGCCGCTCCGGAGTGAAGGCCGCGGGCGAGCAAGACAGACGGTGAGCAAGCACCAGGTTGGAAAAATATATATCAAGAAGCTCTGCCGCCGAACCAGGATTCGAACAGCGGATTTTCACTTCGCCGATCGGGAGACTGTCCACAACACCAACGACGTTACGCGGATTCCTAGAATTTCACTGGCAACGAAAACGTATGCGACCTTTTTTTTTAAGAAGGCTTCGTGCCTACGAAAAAGCTAGTCTGTATGTAACCTGCTCGTAAACTGTATTCTTCAACTGATGTGTTTAACCGCGGATCGCAATCGATTAGTTGCAACTTGCTGGAAACAATCTGAACGCATCTAGTCCCGTTCTTCTGTGTGGGTTGATCTCATTGGCCCGCATATAATTAACATCGGATGCGACATGTCACCAGAGCATTTATTTATTTATTTATTTATTTATTTATTTATTTATTTATTTATTTATTTATTTATTTATTTATTTATTTATTTATTTATTTATTTATTTATTTATTTATTTATTTATTTATTTATTTATTTATTTATTTATTTATTTATTTATTTATTTATTTATTTATTTATTTATTTATTTATTTATTTATTTATTTATTTATTTATTTATTTATTTATTTATTTATTTATTTATTTATTTATTTATTTATTTATTTATTTATTTATTTATTCAGTATTAGTCCGAAAACAGCACATTTTGGCCTTTACATCGAACTATTAACAACAATAACAATGGTCACATGTACAAACACCCAAGCCCTGGATAGAGGGAAACTCACCCAGGCGGGAATCGAACCCGCGACCCTTGGAATGGCAGACGAGGACGTTACCCCGCCGCCACCGGGGTCGGCAAGCACTCGGGTTCACGCAAGCATTGGCTCAAAGGGTCATGAGGATAAGGCAGAAGTGAATCTTTAATCCAAACATTCCATTCGAGCGAAATGGCGTCCATTATGGTCGCGTGTCTACTGATCTGCCCCTCGAAGCTCTGAAGGAACAAATGTGCCAAATTTGATGTTAATCGACATGATCTTCACATGAAACTTGTGGATCATTGGCAAGTTACTTAATTTTTTCCCTAGCCTGGCAGCATTTTGGTTTGGTGCTTATTCTAGGACCTTATTCACGTATTCTCTTTCGGACGGGCGACTCACTCGTTCATTCTGACAGCTAATGACATTAAAGTCCACTGGTTCGAGAGTCTCGCCTCCGGCATGATTGTTGCGTTAACCTGGAAGAGGCGGCTCCCGGCGAGAAACAGAGAGAGAGGTAGTATATCGGAATCCCAATGTGCCATTCTGTGGTTTTTAGGACAAATCAGATAAAAAAATTACTATCCCAAGTGCTTGCATATAGAAAAAGACTTCCGTTTTCCGAATTTAAACGGTATTTAACATGTTTAGTATTTTTTTAGTACCCTGCAAGCCACCGCCAGGGTGTGTGGCAGGTGGTGGAAAAAAAAGAGGACGAAAGAAAAATAAATGGGACATAAAAAACTTGGGACAAAGTCTTTTGGCACACTTTCCGCCTAAGAAGCGATCGTGTTTCCAACGATTTACATCTCATTTATCGGAAGATTAAAATTTTCTTAAAGCATTCGAAACATATTCCAGATGGGAAACGAGAATGGATCCCGGATCTAAGGAAAGCCAAGTCACATTGAAAGCGGAACCCATTCATTCTACCTTATTGGGATCAACATAGAAACATACACACACACACACACACGCTCTCACTCACCTTCGTCCGAAGACTGCCGGAGGCGTATGCAAAATAATCATAGTATAGTAAACGAGCCCAGTTCGGATCCGCGGATGTTGTGGAATTATCGGCGCACGCCCCCATACATCGCACACGACTGACGGTGCCGCGTGATACTTATTTTCCGTCGCCACTGACCGAAACGATGGAAATGATTGATCGACTCTGGCTGACGGGACTAACTCACTCCGCCCGTTAGGGAGTTGAGGAACGAACGCAAAAGTGCGGACTGTGTCGCAACAGGGAAATGTATCCGTGGCGTTGTTATGTATCCACTTTCTGCGACTTTCGAGAGAGAGCGGAGAAAGAGTGACGATTCGAGTGCGAGTCGATGTGAGGCGGGGTGGGTGGGGAAGAATGTGGAAGGCCGTGGTGGTCCCATTGGAGCGCTTTACAACCAACGTTCGTCCGAACAGATTGAGTGAGAATATAAAACGGAGCTAACATGGCGTACACAGACAATAAGTAACGAAGAGGCTATGAAGACAGTGCAATAGGCCACCAGCACCAACATTTGGGATATCGACAGGATATCAAGTTATTATGATCGCTATTGAGGTTGTAGGGAGCTAAAACTCTATGAAGTCCTCCTTCACAACTAAAAGCTGATAATAATTCACAGAAAAGGAGAGCTAAGAAACGCAATCTTACATACCATACGCCCACATTACGGCCAGACCAATATCGTTATTGCGCAAAAGTAATATGCACTTGAGTTAAGTGCATAAATACGCAATTTATCGCTTCGTTTGATCAGTCTTACTCTCAGTTAAGAATAATCAGACCAACCAGGAAACTCTTGGTGATATTTACGTCTGCAGTGAATTTGGTGCGCACCCATTGATTTGACTGGGAGTGGGAAACTCGACCTGATGGAGATCAAGGGAGATTGTCAATCTATAAATAAACGTACAGGAGACCATTCAACTGATTCCTTCGAATTCATGGGACTCGTACACACCATATCATTTAAACCACTTTTATCGAAGGTGTGAATGCGCCAGTAGAGTGCTAGAATATAATCAGGCATCAGAACAAATGTTGAAAAAGAAAGAAACGAATTAGGTGGGGAAGTAAATATGTAATAATGACAGGAAATTACGTCTGAACGGCCGTCTTCGGATTACTATAAGAATACTGAAATTATACACGAGTCCTGATCCCACGACTGAATCACAAAGCATTGGATTTCAAGTTCCACCGCGTACACAGATTTTTTTAACTTAAGCTGTTTTTCCTGATGTGTGAGAAATGCCCTTTCCTAAATGATACGCACGTGTCACCTACATCAAGACAATAAAACCCGAAGAAAAGGTAAATATCAAGGTTGCGGAAGTTGGAAACGGTTTTAAACGAGCACTCAACCTTTTGATGAGTCGGCCCTTACCCGTAAATGAGGGAGGAGACACCGAAGAGAAGTGCGGGAGTTGAATTATGAGTAGAGATGGAGGAAGATTAAAAAGGAGATCATTTTTTTAGATGCCGACAGAAATAATTCATCGTAAGAGAGTGTAACTAAGACGGGACTCAATTCCAAATTACCCCTTTATCTTGGCAAAAACCATGCGACTTTCACGTTTATGATAATTAATCGAACAACACAACAAACATGGCTAAAATTTGGAAAAAGTCCAATAATATAAACAGCAGATAATGTATATAATAGAGCACTTATGATTATTTTTCGAAGACAGTACTCTTATTGACGTCTTAAGTTTTATATGATGTCGTAATTGATGGCTTTTCAAAAAACCTTCGCTCGTCGTTGTTAGTCCCAGTCCTATCTGCTCCATTCGCTATCGCATTAAGTACCTTCCATGACAGAAAACATAGAGATTTTAAACAATATAAAATTATGAAAAAATATATTAAAGCAGAAAAGGATAGGATATGTTAATAACCTTCGAAGCACACTGGAGGAATAGATTTTATATGTAATAAACCCATAACAAAAAAACAAGTGTTACGCGCGCGTATGTGAGAGAGTGAGGAAATACGCATGGGTGGAAAGATGGTGGTGAGGAGGTGAGGGTTGAAGAGAGAGGGTTGTGGAAAAGAGGGAATAATAGGAGAGAAATTAAAGGTGGGGAGGGCGAAGGTGAGGGGGTGAGAGAGGGAGGGAGGAGGAAGAAAGAATGAAAGAGAGTGAGCAGCAGAGTGTCTGCGCCGTCACGATGTAGGTCATCCGCAGGGTAGACGGGCGGGAGGAGGGGGGGGAGAGGGAGGTCGGAGGGGGTTATGGAGAGGGGGGGGTAGGCGGCCTCCCGAGGAGGAGAGCGCTCTCTAGACAACAGCACAAACGCCACCGCCCACGCGGGCACACGGAACCAGGCGAGAGAGAGGGCAAACCATCGCCGACGGCCGCCCCCACTACCACTCCACCTTTTTCTTCATCAGCGTCCTCCCCGTCCGGAGGAGGGCCACACGAAATGATCGCTTTACAAGTCTCCTCCACCGCGAGTCCGCCAAAGTAAGACGAAAAAAAACAGCGGAGCAGGGAGAGGCGGAGTGGGCGTGTGTGATTGAACGGATGAGGATGAGTGGGAGGAGACGTTAGAAATGAGGAGGAAGAGAATGAAATAAGAGGGATCGGAGGGCGGCGGGTGGGTAGGATAAGTGGAGTTGGTGGTGGCAGCAAGGTGAGGGGATCGGGTCATTCGGCCGACCCACATATTCCTCCTCCCCTCGCAGAGGGAGGGGTGGGTTTTCTGGGAGAGGACAGAAGGGAAAGGTGTCGGAGAGAGAGAGAGAGAGAGAGAGAGAGAGAGAGAGAGAGAGAAGGTGAGGTGAAGGGGGGGAGGCAACTAGCAGTGGGCGTTTAAGGGATTTCGCAAAGGCTGTGCAATAAAAAAATAATGCCTGCTGCCCCTTTGTTGTTGCCATTGCAGTGTAGGCGTCGAATTAATCCTCCCTGGATTGCTCCTCTCTCTCCCCTCTATGCGCGTCAAACATCGAGTCGGGGTGAGAGGGAAGGGATTCGTTTCCTAATGATCTCTTTTTATTTTCTTCGAGAGAGTTTATCCTCCTTCCTCGCTCTTGCAAAAGCCTAGACCTAAAGGCTGCTCGCTGGTGCCGAGCCTCGCGACTGGTTGAATGGTCGGTCCTTCGAACGATCTGTTCGCTGTCGATTTCCGCAGGCAGGTCGGAATACTAAAGTCGAAGAGATATGTTTTTAGTACTGAGGAAATTTCACTTTTTGGGAATTTCTTTGCTCTTGATCAATATGGGCATATGAGCACATTCCTTCACGCAAAGGAAGCGGAAAATGTTCGACTGCTAGGTGACTGAAATCAGGGCTTCTTACGTTTTTATAATCCAGATTGCCGCTCAACCGATGGCTTGATATATCTCTTTTTCTTTTGCATTGTCATTGTGAAAGCATTCCGGCGCTTGGTATAAGCAAAATGCTTTTTTATACTCACATGCTGAAAAGAGTGAAGCAATCCCCAGCACAATAAAACTGATCAGGAATTATTTTTACTTCAATGTTTCCTCTGAAATTTTATTATTATTTAATATTCATTTAAAATCACAAACACCAATGGCTCCAAAAACTTTAGCACCAGTAATACGATACAGTATCAGACTAGACAGCAAATGAATTGATAATAAATCTGATAATTTCCGATGCCGAGATTGCTACTTTTGTACGGAGACAATAATTTTATTTTTTATGAATCCCCTGAGATGCGGGATTTAGCGTCGCATTTCGCGGCCCCACTGTCGTGTAGCTTTTTAACGGTGCTTTTGACAGCTGAAACCAACTCCTAACGCATTCACGGTTTGTGTCACGAGTTTCGATCACGACAACCATACCCGAAACTGGATTCAAACTCTCGACCTTTTGAGCCAGCTAGCATACTCGCAGTATTGTTGAGCCAAATGAATATTAGCTAAGATGTAGGCTAACCAAGCGAAGAATTCTCAATGCTCATTATGAGTATAACTACTGGCAGATGTATGAGATTTTTTCCTCCCTTCCCTGCAATGCTCCTTTGTGAGTGGCAAATAAATAACGCGCCATGCAGTAAGATTGCAGCTCGTCATAACAGATGAAGGATTTTAAAGGTACACTTAATACACTACTCTAAAGAAGTTGACAAATTATTGAGCTTAAAAGAAAGTTTCATGCATGGAAAGGAGTGCATACCATTTCAATGCAACAATTTTGCATATTAGCGGATGACTCCGTTAAAAGTTCCTGTTGCGGCATTTCCATCGCAGTTTCTTGGAATTTGAAGCATATACCATGTTTCGGCGGATCGGTTGAAAAAGAAATAGTGATGATTTATCTGAAACATTCAATTTGTTTCTTTTGGTATAGATAGTAATTTGGGTTCCTTTTCAAATTGAATGAATTTTAAAATTAAAAGGAACGTGGGAACTTGGGTTAATCCACTACTTAAGTTCTATAGTTGTATTTCGTTATGAAAACCGGGTTGTGTGAGGTAGTAAAGATTAGCCCATGGTTCAGCACCTATTAACTTCGGATACAAGAGATGAATTTAGGAAATCCGGGTTGCGGTGTGATAGGTCACTTAAACTCACTCATTCGCTGTCCTTTAAGATAATGTAATATGTAGTACATGTATTGTCGTATTTCTATGGTGAGTTTTCAGAGACGGATTCTCCCTCATAGATTTAAGACATTATGAATCAAATAGGGAGTAAATGATCAATGGTTTCCGACGTAACTTCATGGAATCGATTCATATTGGAAATGTCAAATGGTAACTTTGTGATTCCACTGAAAAATTTTTAATTGCGAGACGGGTTTCGACGTTCAACGTCATCTTCAGGTGAACACTCTGACGGACATCCATCTATATATATATATATATATATATATATATATATATATATATATATATATATATATATATATATATAAACCCGTCTCGTAATAAAACTTTTTCAGTGGAATCACAAAGTTACTATTTTTCATTTCCAAGGGAGTGAATGGGCTACCGAAATACGTAATTTGGGAACCCGGGGAGCGGGACGGGAGGGGCAGTAAAACAACTGACAATCTGAGTACATATATCGCCGGAAGAATTGCCTCCGAGCGGTCTCGCGGATTGATATGAATTCCCTGGTTCCTGGAAATACCTCACCAGCTATAATAAAGGAATAGCTCGCGCATGCCGGAGGATAACAACAGAGGATCCGAACTATGGAATAGCCCAGATTGGGGGCGCACGTTTCTTTCTTTTTTAGCACAACTATGCGCCTAATGGACGGTCGAGATCCTGCTGCCAACATCTTTTGAATACAGAATAGGGAGGGAGAAGAGAGGTAGAGAGAGCTAGCGAGCGGGTGATTCGCCCGTCCTCTGATCTTCCCTCTGCCTAATACACGAGTTCTCTCTTTTCCCCACATAAGGATTAAAGCAGGAGGGGAGGGGAAAATGTGAATATGCCGGGCACATGCCTTCGTCAACCTCTTTCCCACACCCTCAAGACAGAACCCCTTCCCTTCCGACGATTTTCCCCGGGTTTAGGAGGCTTCTCGTCCCCTACCCTGCCCCCTCCTCCCCCCCACAAACCATAGCACCTTTTCTTCTTCCGTGGTTGAGGGTAGGGGGGGGAGGGGAGGGATCATCTCTCTCTACCCAACCCCCCTTCATTCCGAACACCACACACCCCTACCCACCCTCCTCCCCCCCTGTGGCCCCCCTCTCTCTCTCTCTTGCTTCTCCACGAGCGAGACGAAAACTTCCTCGGGAAGAGTTCACGGAGGCACGAAATGTTGCGAGTGGCGGAGGTGCAGGGGGGTTAAAAAGGGGGTGGTTGGTGGTGGAGGAGGGAGGTTTTCTTTTTGTTTTGAGAGGGGGGGATGAGTTGGAGGGATTTGAACCTTACGGGAAGAGAGGCACGACACGCTGTTAAATCACGAGCGCGGATATATTTTCACGACGCCTCGTTCCCTCATCCTCCCCCGCATAAATCCTCCCTCAACCCCCTACTTCTCTCTCTCCCCCCCTCCCCCCACACACACACTATAGAATCCCCTCCCAATCATTTCCCCACTCCGGACCAAGCCGCAATCATTCCCCCTCCCCCACAAACCCACTTCATTCGCTCTCCTCCGTATCGCACGTCGTGCATCTCCTCTCTCTCTCTCACTCTCCTCATCCGTTTGGTTGCACTCACTCGGCGCACGGGCCCGCGGGGGGGGGGGGTAGGGTGGGAGACCGGGGGGGGGGGGGTTAAAGGGAGGACGACCCGACCGACGCCGCCGCCTCCTCCTCGGCAAGCGACGACCGACCTCCTCTCTCTCTCGTGTGTTTCCTCCACGAGGGGATTGGAAGGAGGTGTGGCGGGCCCCCTCGCGCGGTTCCGTTAGCAAGCGCTCTGGGCTTTGGGTTGCGGGGGCCACCACCGCCGAGGTGAGGTGCGGGCTGTTTGGTGGTGGGGGAGGATTTGAAAAATGGTCGAACGTGCAGCAACAACCGACGGTCCAGGTGTGTTGTGTTGGTGTGTATGCGGGAGGGATGAGATCTTTCCCAGAGATACGAGCGAGGGAGACGATTGGGTCCAAGGGGCGATGCCGGAATGGGTGCCAGCCCCCCCCCCCCCGCCAATCCTCTCGCTAACTCTCCGTAGCGGAACCGATCATCGCACCACATTCCCGATTTCCATGCAAATTAAACGCCACTCCCACGTGGCGTTTTTTCGGGTTATTTCATTTTCATTTCCCGAACTCATCGAACCGTGGCAATCCAGCGAGCGGATAAGAGGGTTAAGCTACTGATAGCAGAGTCGTCGCAGGTTTTAAATATGAGATATGTCTCCTCACATATCTAGTTACACCCAAATTGCTAGTGATTTTCTTAGCAAGAGAGTATACTGGGAAATAGTAGGCGACCGCTAGGGAACCACTTACTAACCAACTTACGAATAGTACCAACGGCTTGTCGTGAATTTCCGAATGTTTACTTAAATTTTCTGCCTTCGACTCAAGCTCCTCGAACTACCATGCATTTCGCAGGATAATATTTTTCACTTCTAAAGCAAAAAAAAAAAAGGATCGGGTGTTTAGAGAGGTAACGATGGATACAAGGACTCAACTGCTATGTGTGTGTTGTTTCCTGTGAGATGGGCTCCTGTCTGTCTTTCTTTTGGGTTGGGTTCTGTCCGTAAATACGTACTTGCGGATTGAGGAGTGGGTACACCGAATCGTTTAAGCCGCTTGCAATTTTCTCGCTTAGCTCGCGAAATGCCATGGGAGTGATGTCGGCGTCAGAACAAGTGTCGCCCTCATATATTCATCCTACTTCCTCGGGTAGATGGGAAGATTTGGAATTGCGGGGAAACCTGTCGCTATCGGTCACAAATATGGCTTATAATGTTAACATATCATATCGTTCGAATACAGACAAGAATATACGAAATTGTGATTCTATTCAAAACAAAAATAAGAGTATTTTATCCTCTTGAGTTAAATTTCAAATTGTATGCACATTTGCAATCAATTGTACTCCTTAGTATTTGCCAATTTCAAATATTTTTCTTCGCCATCGCTTGCAATATCTCGCAATTGGTTATGCTCCGATAAAATTGTGTCCAATAATTTTAATTAATTCAAAGCGACGCTCCTGACTACAGATTAAAATGTACGCATCAATGTAAACACGTACATAATCGCAAGTGCTATGGTGGAGAGAACAATAATGATTTCAAATTGGGAGACGGTGAATCACAACGAAAAGTGTAACCTCAAATTTATATACTTAAATTGACTTTTAATAATTAATTTCATCAGTAGGATTAACATTATTTTTTCACATGAAACCTTCGCATTTTTATGAAAAAAAAACAAGTAACGATGACTCAATTACCAACAAACTTGAACATCCTTACATTTATTATCCAGCAAGCAAAATTTAAAGCTTTATTCGAATACACCGATTTTTACATGATATAGATATTCATGTTTGCGTGTTAATGCATTTGAGTTAACATGTGTTCATATTTATGTATTGGTGCATATTTTTACATAAATGGTAGATGCCCTTACACCACATGTTACACTCCCTTACGGAGGCTGAGAGGGATGTAATTTAATCTATATTTAGAGGTTTTTTTCCACGATTTTCATGCTGGTAGCTTGTCATACGCCACACGCTTTGGAGAATGTCGCCACGTTCTAGATATTGTTACATAAGTTGAAGAGATAATGGAAAATATTTGAATTGAAAAAAAATGCAAGATCTTTATTTCATAAGCGACTAAGTTTTGAAGGACGTTCTTATCTCAAAATAGTGGATCAATCTGTCCGAATCTACCGTTCGATTTTTCGGCAGAACGTCCTCAATTCCGGGGTCCATTCCCCCCCCGCATCATTCATCATGCTCATATAATACATATATTCACGCACGATTTTGTATTGCCGCACTGCCGTCGGGATAAGAAATCCGAGTCACATTTGCATATCAAATCATGGCATCAAACCCAATTTTCTACGCGCATGTACATCAGTACGAGAGGAATGGGCTCGGATCTCCCTCGGAATATATCTCTCTACGTACACAAAAGTCTTCCTTGTGCCCCACCGAGAATATATATATACATATATATATATTAAGTATACATAAGGCGTGCGTGTATATCTTTCTGGTTTGACCCTATTTTCGAAGGGAGTGAATGCATCGAGCTCATAAGGCAAACATATGTCTCATTGAGCATGACATTTCCGTTCCGCTACGTCAACACAAATATTCCACCATTTATTTGATCATTTGCATCCAAGGCATTGTGCACAAAGGGTTAGCGGTACGATGCGAAAGGAGAAAATTCTTGCTTCAGCGAGGGGCCTTTACGAAGGCAATTTCAAAAGTCGACGGATGAATTTGAAAAGAGAGAAAATTTGGATGCCGCACACGAGGCATCAGAAAAATATCGAAAATGGTTTGAGAAAATTTTGAACGAGAGTATGGTCTTATGGTTTGCATTAAAGTAACGGGAAACAGTTTCGGAAAAGTCGATTTATTTCGGATATTGCTAAAATGCCTCAAAATTCTTCTAAGTGAAGATCCCATTGAGCGTCGACACACACTTTTACCGGCGGCTTTTCCACGATTCGAAGGCTCCCTGGTTGGCGGATTCCTGAAGGAAGCGGTGTCATTTGAGGGTGGAAGGATTTCACTTTTATGAATAAGATATGGTCTGTTGGTGCCATGTCCGGACTGTAAGGGGGTTGTGGAATCGTCGCGATGACGTTGCAGAAGGTCTTCGCAAGCAGACACACTCGACTCTGTTCTTGGTCGTCCGTTCAAAGACCATCGGGAGGAAGAGTTTAGCGCAGATCTTTCGCATCGCTAAATTTTCAGTAATGGTAATGGCGTGTGCACTGTCATATTATCAATGCCAATACGATATGCGATTATCCGCACACTCAACCGGCGGTCTGTATTCAGCACTTCACGCATATGTGAGGAAAAAATTGTTTTACCAATACTTTTTATGCAAACCTTTTATTCAGCCACCGAAGAGCGTGGAGAATTTGTATACGATCATTTCAGACTGGATGAAAAACCTTTAGTTGTATAATCGATTTTTTCTTGTATATACGGAAGTATAATTTTGTATCATTAAGGAAAATTGTATGACTTCTTTTTCGGTCACTCAAAATAAATAACATCTTATTTGAGACTTCCATTAGGGAAGCCTCGAATATCAATAAAAGTCCGTGGATCCAATTATTGTGTTTCGAAATTACAGACGTAATTTCGGACAGTTACCTTAGACGCATGTCACCCATAACTACCATTTAGCTGAGCGTCGACCATCCTGGAGTACGGTAAAATGTTTCATCATAGTGCTTGGTGTTTACGTTCACTTATATAGTGACTTGCGTCATTTAGTGATTGAACATCCATACATCATTTAATTCAACGTTAATGACGCAGGAGACCCCTTTCCCGGTTCGTAAACAAACTTTGCCTTATTCTACGTTGATATTCATTAATTCGGAGGAATTGCTCTCATCCACCCACAGATATGGACAACGAATTAATGCCATGAAAGAATTTTTCTCGTAAAACCGTTATAACGACAACATTTCTAAGAATTAAAGATTAAAAAGCATAAAACTAATAAATATTGCAATGGAGTAATAATCCAACTTCTTGTAAACAGAATCATCGAATTGAGGATAAACCGAGAAGATTTTATAACTTTCAAGTTACAGAACGCATTGTATTCGTTTTACCCTGCTTGAACTATGTACATTCCTCGAGTTAATATTTGCCGTTCTTCGTCTCTTTCTCGGCATTGCTTTCCTCCTTTTTCCCTTCTGAAATTTGAGTCTTTAATGCTGATGTTTTCCGCACAATCTCATTCTGAATACCAGTGATATTCGTATGCTTTTACTGGACCCTTTCCACCAATTTGTGTTATACTTTATCATTCTCATTGTCTCTCAATTTTTCCTGCAGATTTTTACGCTGCGCAGACTTTTCAATTTGCTGCTTTTAATGGTACTAAAATGGATAACAGTTTCAGGTTTAACTTTGTGGAATTCATTCATCATGAGGGTAAAAAAGACTAATTCCAAAGAAACTGCGGGAGATGCCGCAACAGTAACTTTTAACGGAGTCATCCGCTAATGTGCATTATAATGCAACAATTTCAGAGCGTAAAAATCATTCGTACGAATTATAATGCACATTAGCGGATGACTCCGTTAAAAGTTACTGTTGCGGCATCTCCCGCAGTTTCTTTGGAATTAGTCAAAGGGAAAACACCATACGTGTTTAAAGTTGGCTTTTAACCTCGTGGACAGTGGCGCCTCGCGCACGACTACGAATGCATGTGACATTGTATGTACGGCATTTCGTCATAACATCTTGTTCCTTTAAAAGCCCCAAAATTTCAGAGTTTAAGAGGACGCCTCGGTAGCTTAAGTGGCTAAAGCACTCGACCGGATATTGAGGGATCTGGGTTCGAGTCCCAGTCAAGGCGAATGATTTTTACGCTCTGAAATTGTTGCATTGTAAAAAAGACTCTTTACACTTCCACAATAAAGATTTAATATTTCATGACCATGGTTTCGACGATGCGCCTAGTCATCAAGTGAATGATCGATCATCATCATACTTGGCGATGATGGGCAGCATCGAAACCATGGTCATGAAATATTAATTCTTTATTGTGTAATTGTAAATTTTCTTTTTTACCCTGGTACTGAAATGCTTTCTGTACCGTGGGTGTTGACAGGGAATCCAAGCCAGGTCTTCTTCACACACACGTATTCGCTATTTCATCATAATGTCAATAATTTCCCTAAATCATCATTACCTTTTTTTTCGACGGAGATTTATCGCATATGTTATCAATTCCTTTCTCAACGATGTAGTTCATCTATGCGTTTACCTATTTCCCTCCGTTTCAAAATATCAGTAACCTAGTTCTATATTAGTGTTATTTCTCCTTCAACTGAGGATAGTCGGTCGTTGTTGCGATGATTTTAACATATCCCAGCTTCCGGGAGATCCTATACCTTTTTTTTTACATATTATACAATACTCCTCTTTTATCCTCTCCTAAAATTCGGGTATGGGCCGTTAGGTCTCTGGCCCCCGAGGCATTTCTGTTCCTGATCTAGGTAATAATACAAATTTTCGATGAAATATGTTTCAGGGACTGCTTCATTTTGGTTCTTTTTTTACCCCGTGCCCCATGCGCACTTGAAGCAGTTGAGCAATATTTACGAATGATCAGGGCGATTGGATAAGTGGGGGGTTATATTGTATGAGCCTCGGGCGACTTTACCAATGCTATAGGCGTTATCTCCCACGAATATAGTATGTGGCTGGAGAGAGAGAGAGATAAAGGAGATTTGAACTTTGCCCGTAATGAAAGCTATTGAGAAGATAAGTGCTCGCGCGTTCTCTCTCGTGATTTTCGTGTTTGAGTTCATGCCCGGCATTCGGAAATAGGTCGCCGCGCCAAATGCTTTAGTTTTCCTCCACATTCCAGTGGCCTCGTTGATCGATCAACTACATACAGAGCCACGCGCTCCAAAGGAATAATGAAATCATCAGTTTTTGAGAAGCACCCGGATTGCGTCCGGCGGGTGAAAATAAAACTTTAACGTCAGCATCCCCTGAAGACCATCATAATAACTTGTCCGACGGAGATTACGAAGATGGTCATCAGATGACAAATTGCTTGCCGAACGAGATAAATTAAGACAAGACGTCCCCGCAAACATTCGATTTGCAAATAACTATTGAATATTACTCGAAGGACTGAAGTCAAATGAAATCCCTGATGAAAAATCAGGCAGCAGGAATTACAAATGGGCAAAGAAAACCAAAAAAGGCGCCGACGTGATATTGCAAGTCCCTTTCGCAGATTCCTTCCGCTCCTTTACGGGTTTACGTCACTTCGTCTTCGTTGTTCCGCCCCCACTCCGCTAGCGGTGCCTATGCCTTAAAAGGATTAACCCAATGATACTATATTCCGACGCTTCAACCGTGCCATCTTTCACATGGTATACCCTTGCCATTCTTCTGGAAATGCCTGCCTTAAAAAAATATCACCTGGGAGACGGGAACGTCTTAGCCGAATTGAAAAGAGGCTTTGGCAGGAGAAACCTTGGCGCGGCAACAGTTACGTGTATTATTTAAGACGGGAGTCGCGCGACTCATCTTATGTCATCTCTTCCTCTTAGGGAACGTGAGGGAATTAATAATAATAATCAATTAATAATTATAATAATTTGGCCCGTTCGATTAGAATCGGGCAATTTATTGTTTCAATTTTTTTGGGGTACCTTATTTTTAAACCTCCAATACAATTTCGTTAATTTTTTACAAAATACAAAACATGAGTTACATGCCCTTCCTTTCCGTCGTTCTCCCCGTTCCCACTTTATCAACTTTTGTTGATAAATCTATCCGATATTTTCCTAATCGGTTCCTCGTGTAGATATTTCCCAATTTGTTGGACGTTATGCAAATATCCGAGGATAGTCTCCTCCAGTTCGCGTCCTTCCTCAATATAAATTGGGCAATAAAGGATGTATTGCCATATCTTCTTCCATCATGCATTCACACGTGCCCTCCTTTTTTCTCTATTCCCTTGAGGTATGATATTTAACTCCCAGTGTCCTGTTAAAATGTGCGTTATTTCTTTGTAAGTTTTAAAATTGGATCTTCATTCTTTCCTTCAAGCTAGGTAGGAATTGTCTGATACAAATAACGGAAGGAATGGGAATGAGGGTGTAAGAGACCCCCGTCGGAATTATGAGCCAGGTTGCAAACGTGGCCATACAGTTTCGAGGCGGTCACCACGAGATGTCCAGGTGTGGAACGAAAACGACTGAAGAGATCACTGAACTCTCGGGAACTGATTTCAGGTCCCAGATACAGGATGCCAGTGGCCTCTCGCTCACCATTCTACTCACGTGGAAGCCCTGATTGTCCCGTCGTCTAGTACATTAGTTCTACTCCGTTTTACGATACCCTCAGGGCACCCACGTAATCTTGTACCGAAACATGATTTCTCTCGAGTTTTGAGTCAAAAAACACATAAATACCTCATTCCTATATGAGCAGCTGCCCCAATGAAATATTTCCTGGTGAAATATAACAAATAGCTACGTTTGCTAACTATGGATATCGCATAAATTGGTTTGCGCTTGCAGCAAACAGGTTCGTGGCGAGGGAATATATTTTGGCTACTTCCCTCCGCACCATCAGGCATTTTTAATCTCCGTCACAAAGAATCCACTTCATGAGCTTGGAGGCGGAGTTAACTAACTTCCTACTCGAGGAATCTCGAAACATTACTGTCAACAAATGCACTTAAACAAGTTCGTAGTTTTTATGTCTCTCGCAAACATTTTCAAAAACTTTCCAAATACTACGAAAATGACAGTTTTATTTGAGCAATTACGCGTGTGGCATTCATTTTTGTACTTAAAAGACAATATAGCTAAGATGAGAAAGACTGAATAAAATTCCTTGTAAAACTCTTCCGGTGGGGAACTCAAGACGGTTGTCAAATGAATCTCAGTTCCCAGAGGGTTGAAATTCCGAAGTTGAAGTTTCGCCCGGTGGGTGGGTCGGTGGGTGCACTTGATAACATCAAACCCGGTTTTGAATGTGGTTTTCTTTTTTTTTTCGAGGTTTTAAATTAATACGACTTGGATCGTGATATAAACGAGACGGACACTTCAAAGCTTCGTATGTTTTAAACGAGTATCTTCACTGGAATACTAAAGTAAAACTATATCCATTGAATAGAATTTTTTGAGGCGTCACTTTGTGGAAGCGATTCATATCGGAAAATAAACTACATTGTACTTCCACTTATATTTTATTAAGCACGACCTAGGTTTCGACTTACAAAGTCATCATCAGGTAATGACCTGATGATGATGATGATGATGATGTAAGTCGAAACCTAGGTCGTGCTCAATAAAATATATAAGTGGAAGGACAAAGTATTTTCTTTTCCGATGCTACAGCCATTGGTCAAAGATGAATTATAGTTTGCTGAAAATATACCGACTGACTGGTGGAAAATTATCTAAAATTTGCATCACGTTTTATTTCATTCGTCTTATTTTGACGGATTAATCAAAGAGACTCGAATATTTGTTTAAAGTAATAGCGTTAACAGTTTTTTTATTCCAAAACCGTTTGCATATGATAAAAAAAATAGATGACTTCCGATTGGGAAGGATATCCACGCAAGGCCAAGTTGATTTTCGTTGGTTCCGTTCCGTCTATCTTTAGTCACAACCAAATTCCAGTCAGTCTCTTTGTCAACCGCATTCTTTTGATCGATTTCGTTGGTTATCGTTTTGTTGCAAAAACTATGCTAAAATTCATTTACCTCAGTATGTATTAAGCAAGATAATTTATTGCGAGCACGGTGTCTGAGTGGATTTTTTCGCCGAACATTTTCTTTCCGAAAGAAGTTGATTATCTTATGACTGGATGAGACATCGTCAACCCATAAGTTTTTATTCATGGACACCAGAGGCGCAAATGTTCACGCGAGTTCTCGTATATGTTACTATGACGCTACCCTTTAACACTCCGGTAGAATTGTTAGAATATCCGGACAGTGACCCCGCCCCTGATAGTAAAGATAAAAAACTACACATTGCTCGATTTAGACATTAAATCTGCAGAGCGACACGAATGGCGGGGCTGACGTCATACGAGAAAAAACATTTTCACGGTTTTTAACGCGCTGAGATGATGATGTCCATTTTGTGGTTCTCGCTCGCCCTCATTTCAGTTTTGAATTAAAGAAAGGCAGTGCTTGCGAATATTTTTCCAAGAACCCGAGCGACTAAATGTGCGCCGAGTACGATGATTAAGCAAGTGCTCATTATAGGAATACGGACTATCTTCCCACAGAGCGATGTCCCCTTTCCTGTGTCAATATGGGTATTAATACGCGTCCGATGAAACCAGAGCAACCTTAAAAATCAATGGACCAATCATAAATGACCAAAGTTAAAGACTTGGAGGAAGCCACAACGTAACCATCAGTAGGAGACTTTGAAGAGCAACAGGTGCCACTTGAAAATAAAATCATTTGGGGTAAGGAGGAACTCGAATATTTGCACTGTCGATGACTCGGACCTTGGGCAGGAATCGTTCTGAATGGATTAAGTCAGCATCAGGCTAGGAATGCAAAAAAAGAGCTTGTTAAGACATTCAAATCGATATCTGTGCGAAAGTTTTTGGAAAGAAAATTTTCATTTCGGTCTCCAGGCGGTAATTCTCGAGGAAATCAGGGGGGAAAAAAAAGACTTCCTTTTACCAATTAACGCATTTGAATTATCAAATTCGTCCCGTTTTAAATTACGTGAATTTTATGAGGTCCGTTTATCAATTGGTCTACTTAGAGAAAAGTTAGCCACGCATAACATAGAATACTTGATGGTTGATCGCCATTGTGATCCAAGTAATTAAATTCTAAAGTTATGGAGTTTTATATTGTTTCACAACTATTGAGTAGCAGGACTCCTTTAATTAAATATTCATTGAACAATTAAGAAAAATGGCGCGTAATTGGTGAATTTTTACTTAAATATTAAGTTTAATTTAATTTGCAATCCGCTACCTCGCCATTCATCGTTGAAGGCGGAAATACTTTCGTAAAAATGTCTCTTTAACTCGGAAAGGTAAGACTGAAAAGATCGATTGCGAACCTGAAGGAAATGAAGACCATTATTCCAGGGAATGCACTGTACCTCCAGATTATGCTGCATTACAAAATATGGGAAACTTTTGGCGCGAATATATGTGTAGTTTCCAATTTACCGCGACTGTGCTTACCATCAAATCTGCAACCTTCACCTTTGTATTTAAAAAGAAATAACCAAAAATCTTGTGTTTTCCACACAAAACATATGACCTTACCCTTAAGTTCCCTAGTTGCAAGCGACTGAGCACCACTTCTACTCATAAGTAAGTACTTCAATTGCCTGGTTCTTACCATTGTTTCATCACAGGAAAGGGGATTACGAACTTATCGTTAGCCATGAATCCCAAGGGTTCAATTCACATGTTAATCTCCTCCACAACATCAATGCGATCAGCTATGCGATCGACAAATCTAATCACGGCGCTTTGGTTTCGATATTTCCAAAATTATCTGCACTCGCACAATGTTTTCAATTTGATAATGTTTTATTTTGCGATCGCACGATCACACGATCGCTTGTTTATCGCATGCCAAGGTTCTCAATTCAACATCAACTTTTGATCTTTTTTCCAGTTGGCTGCCGCTTTTATATGTATCTTGCAAATCGCTCAGTGTCATCTGACAACGCTTCCAGGAGATATCTGTTTCATGGACATCTGGAAGGATTTCAGCGCCCATCTGACAGCGAGCGTTATCAACGGGTCGATATTTAAGAAGATGACCCGAACAACGTGAGTACAAGACTTTTATCCCTCATTTGGAAAAAAACACAACTGAATAAATTATGGTGTATCGGCTATAGAACCCATTACAGACGTAAATAAATTTATAACTATACACTTAAGTAGAGCAGCTAGTTATCATGAGGATGAGTCAATCCAGTTCTTACTTTCCTCCAAAAAAACCCTAGTTATCAATTCATTCATGACGGAACACTCCTTAAAACTGCAAGAATTGGAAGGAACGCCTCCAGCAATGTAAAATCTAAAAAATAAGGCTTTCCTCTTTTAACATCTCGTTCGTTCGAAAACCGTTCCCACCTATAAGAACTTGAGCGTGCGAGGTCTGTCCAATAAATACGCGAGCTGACGCCATAAAAAAACTTATTCTGCAAAATTTAGTCTACATCGATGCTGAATCCGTATTTACCGTGCTATGTGCTAACACTTTTTCGTACTTGGATGTCAATCTCAAAACGAAGGCGTATTCCAAAATGCGGAGAGTCAAAATTTCATTTGCAGTCGCAAGAATTAAGTGCAACCTGTCGAGTAGGAAAATTCTCTACACGGCAACACATTAGGGTGGATATCTTTGGAGCTAAGATCACGTGCACCATTTAAAAAGGTAATGTGGTGCGCGCTAATGATCGGGGAGATTGAAGGACGGCGGCGAGGAAGAATGACGGAGAGAAACGCGGCGTCGGAATTAGAAAGGCGCTCAACAGAAATATCCGAGAACCCATAATTTCATCGCTAAGAATTCGATGCGGCGCGGACTGTTTCTTCCTGCTGTTGTGTTCACCAATCATCATATCCCAAGCGAGGACTACTATGAAACAAAAAACGCCCCCATATTGGGGGAATGGAACTAAGAATGGCTTCAGCTTGGGGGGAGGGGTTTACAATATTGACGATAGCCATCATATTCCATCCATCGCCATTCTTCATTTGTGATCGTTCCGTGCATGCAATTACCACTAGAAAATTGGCCGCGAAGGATATCAGTTATCCCATATTCCGTGTCAAATTTAGAGGACTCTTATAATCATCCTCAGACGGTGAATATTTCGCCCATGATCCTTTCTCGCTCCCAGTCTGCTGTCATGTGAGGGATATTTCAAGGACGGTGCATGATCTCTTTTGGGAGGGCCTTGCGAACAGAGTGATCCCTTGTCCCCGAGAAGCATATGCTGCTACGCGAGACTTGTGCCGGACCAATCATAGGACCATACAACTTTTACATGTTATATCGGGCTGTGCACTTCTGAGTTTTTGCATAAGCGGTGACAAGCAATGGCGCCTGTCATCTATAATTATTAACCCTCGTGCATAAATATGAATTTTCTCTAAAACATTACCTTGTCCTATTTCCTTTAAATACCAGTAGGTAAAATTTTGTTCCACAAATAAAAATATTGTGTGCATACAATTAAGTTGATTCGTTCTCAATGGAAATAAAAAACTACGCTTGAATAAACGCTTCGCGTCAGAAATTGCATACTCTAATGAGTAAAAATCACGAGAATAACAAGAGGGATTATTTTTTGTATGAAAATTAGACAGGATTGGGTCACGGATATGTACCACCGAGCTACATGAGTTCCCTTAAGTAACGGTTTTTTTTCTTTCTTTTTCTTCAAGCGGGAATCTCTAAATATATCTCGATGACAGCGATGTGATGAAGTCAAGTATGAGGTAAAACACGTGAAGCTGGTGCTGAGAAACTTAAAAAGGTGAGATTATGTTACACAAAGTCTCGAGATATATGGGCCTTTCTCTCTCATTCACATTTATTTTCATCCAAACGTGGATTACAAAGAACCCCCTATTTACCTTCAGTTTCCACGATAAATTCCTTACGCCTTGTGTGACCTAAAACTTTTCCGCTATCTCACACGTCTCAAGTATTTCTCCCCAGCATACCATCCTTCCGTTATGTCCTCGACGCTGCGCTGGGTGGGATACAGTTCGTTACTCATCGATTAAAATATATTATTATTTCATCCATTCGATGTAGAATTTTTCCGCAAATTCGCCCCGAGACGTTAGGGAATCTCCAGGGCAAGGAGGCATGGGAAGCAGGGAGGAGAACATCACACGAACTCGGGTGCGTGCGAGAGGACTTGGCCAGGTGAAGGAGGATCAAGATTCGATCCCACTACGCACGCACCCACCCACCCCCGCCCTCTTCACCCTCCGCCCCCGCTTGCCCCCCCCCTCCCCCAGGTCGACCGACCGACTCGCCTGCCGCCGCTGCTGCCTTCCCTCTTTCAAGGTGAACCGCATCCATTCCTATATCGCCAAGTCTCCCGTGTTCTCCCTCTCTCCGCTCTCTTTCTCCCTCAGGACGCGTGGAAAATGCCTCCTCCTCGCCGTGGATGTGGACTGCGACGCCGCAAGGTCGCACTGCTGGCGCCGAACTATCCTCTCCCTCCCCACTATGGGAGGTCTCGTCCTTTTTATTTTCCCAGTTTCTCCTCTTTTATTATTTGCCCAGTCTATTTGTTTGTTTATTCGCTTCCAGTGCTCAAACCCGCCCCTTCCCGCTCGCCCGCTCTCTCTTTTCCACATCACTCTTCTCTTGCTCCGAAATTCTTATCGCGGGGACACTCTCGCTGGAGTTTTTAACCCTACGTCCTGCTGTGCCAGACGCCACACATATTGCAGAATTGTCTAATTGGCGTGTTCGGACACCACCCGTTAATATTGCAATTTTTAAGGGATTTTGTAATTTGAAAAGAGCGTACGATACATGTGTGTGTGTATGTATATATATATATATATATATATATATATATATATATATATATATATATATATATTTGGAATAATTTTGAGGGGGGAGTTTAATTTAATGATCTCAATTTTTTGCTATGGAAGAAAGAGCATTGTTAAATCTACTAGTTTTCAAATCTCTTCCCTACGTAATTTTATTTTGAGTTCTCTGTTCCGCCGGCCGATATACTAATATCGTTAATTCTTATTAATAATACCTTCTCCTTCACGCTCAGAAGGAGTCTCTTTTACTATTCTCTACCATTGCTATTTTTACGTGTCTACCCTCCAAGTCAACTAACATGAGTTTTCTTTTTTCCCTTTTCCTACGTGATTGAGCGTCTTCAAGCAGCGGATTTTAATTCCTGAGAGACCACGTACATGCCGATAAAAATTTGTTGATCCCCATAGTGAGGGAGACGGCAGAGATTCCTCAAAACTCCAAATCGAGCGACCAAAAAAGTTTTCAATCAACCATAAGTTTTAGCATATGATTGCCATTCATTTGAGAGAATTTCCTCCACGCTAATTATTAGTTCATTCACTCCCCCAATTTCACCAGAATAATTAAGTGTAATAATATCGGCGTGTTATCAATATATATTTCTCTCGTGCACAATATTTTATGAAACATTTCAGATGGTTTTTCGTCCAAGTAACAATTATTTTATTCATCCTCACGTTCGTCGTCGTATACGACTTTTTCATTCCGGACATTTTATTCCAGTTGAAGCAAGCTGAAGAGAAAATTCTTCTTTAAATGATAAAAAATACGATAGCTAATGCCATAGATTCTCTCATTAAGGGGATTAGTTCTTCTCACTGCTCAAATGATGAAATATCAAGGGTGATGACAGATGGGGATGGAGTTAACCTTCCCCCATTTGCCATACAGTTTCTTTGGCCAAAAATGATGCACCGGACTACTCCCTGTAAGTTTTCGCTAGCGAACCCTTATTAATCAGGAGTGCATTTTAATAACTATGATGATAGTAAGCATTGAAAAAATTGGTTGTGCCAAAAATAAAGCTTAATATCATAAGGGCATATTTTTCCTTGCCTGGAGGGGATGGCGTCGAAGGGGTGAAAGAGCTGCTGAATCACGCAGCGAATGGTTTTTTCACCGCATCTCCGCTTGCTTCTCTTTGGGATTCAGTTGTTACCTTGCTTGGTGCCACCGAGTGGGGGATAGTCTATTTATAACATCGGCTTCTTTCCGCTCAATCCGAGCCCAACATTGAAGGTCGTCGTCTCGGTACCATCCACGCAAAATGAGTTGGAAAGAACTAAACAAAATACTTGGAAGAAAATTACCATGTAATACTGGAAATAAAAGCTTGAATCATGAAATCTGCTTTCAAATTAATGTTCCAAAAAAAACACCAAAATTCGTTTATGGCAACATATAACAATCATTTTCCCTGTGAGTTCGCCCTATTAAACATCATTATGATATTATAATTAATTTTCAGGCGCCCAAACTCTTTCCGATCGACGTTTTAAGACTTCAGAATTTCGCGATTCAGTTGTGATTTGAAGCGCGTGATTGACTTAAGCTAATGTATAACGATTTGTTTCCTCGATATTATTAGTTTTTGTGGTGCAAAATCCAGAAGATGTATGAGGCAAAGTGGCTAAATGAGTAGCTCTTTTCACACTAATCCTCACAAGTCTTAAGGTAGCGAAGACCAAAATAATACTAATATGAGTAATAAAAATTTTTCCACCACTGCTATATAAAACCCTTAGCCAACGGCGATAAAATTTACGGGTTTTTATTTCAGTCGCATTTTTATATCAAGAATCAGCCCGAAGGTCGGTTTAGTAGGTGATGGTAGAGTTCGCCCAGTACTAAGCCCTATACGGCATGTGAAATTCACATATCGGGGCGGGGGGGGGGCAGTTCCATTCCCTGTGCCGGCTCTGGTTTCCCAGGAAGATCTGGTACCCGAAAAATCACATTACTTGGGTGGAACTCACAGTACCCAGAGAGGCTTGCCCCAGAATCGAACCCAGACCCTCCATTCAGTAGTCAAACGCTCTACCCCCTGGATTACCGCGAATCCCCCCCACAATATACATATATATATACCACGATTGTACGGAAAAACTCATACGAGCGGCACAATAATTGGCTGACACAACATAACACAAATAGAAAAGAATAGACACATATAAAAGAACACTTACACGGTAAATTGTTCGAGCTTTCGGCCCTCTCAGGGGCCTTCTTCAAGAGAGACTGACAGAGTCTCTCTTGAAGAAGGCCCCTGAGAGGGCCGAAAGCTCGAACAATTTACCGTGTAAGTGTTCTTTTATATGTGTCTATTCTTTTCTATTTGTGTTATGTTGTGTCAGCCAATTATATATATATATATATATATATATATATATATATATATATATATATATATATATACACACACACACACAGAAACAAATATAAACATATGTATATATATATTTATATTAAACTAAATCCTTGCAGCCACCTAATTAAATAAAGTCTTAGATTTGTTTCTGTAAATTTGTGTGAATGAATCGATTAATTAAATTGTCGAGTATTAAATCATAATAGTTTTAACAAAATATATAAATGAAAGAAGTTCGGTTGAAGCAATGCTTTTTCGTTAAATATGAAATATGATGGATCCGCTGAGAAAATCTTTCCCCAATAAGGAAGATTTCATTTCTATTTATTATTCACGTTGAGTAACCATGTGATTAAATCTTATTTTATCAACGCAGTGGAGCAATAATTTTTCTTGATACATAAAAATCAATGTTTTCTCAATTCTTCGAGTAGAAGAAATATGGTCACGATAGGACATGCATGCTTAACAAATAACTCCTTTTTCGAAAAGAGTATTCCCAAAACATCGATTCCTGCCTATTAATTCTACATTTAACAATTTTTGGTATAACATTCAGTATTGCTATCAAGTTACCAGACCCGAAATTATAGGAAGGAGATCCCCCATGACGCCATCGGAGGGAAAATATTTAAATTAGGGGTCGTTTCCGAAATAAGATGTTAAGAGAAGTTTCCCTAGAGAACCCATTTCCTCATAGTCTCAGAAGCTAACCAATTACGAAATAAAAGGATTTTTTTCGCTCCTCTCTCACTTTATGATTCCCAAAGGCGATCGGCAGTCTACACGAAAGGCAAAACCGATTGCTGAACGGGCGAGATGCGTCCGTTTCCGCCAATTTGAGCGAAAGATGGGCGCTCTTCTCATGCGACCTTGGGGGTGTTGGCGTGGCGGGCGAAATCCTTGCGCCCTTCGGAAAAGAATTCCTAAGCTCTCGACGGCCATCGTCGAGAAAGATGGCTAAAAACAACCACTTCGCTTATCTGCCTGTTGCTCTTATTACATTTCGCTGGCGAAACAGATCCGAGACGCCTTCGCACCGGACGGACACTTGTGGACCCGCGTTAAATATCTTGTTTTATTTCTGTATAATGGGTTTAAGGAGGGAAGAAAAAACGAAGAGAAAAAACTATGACCAAGACCAAAAGGTAATTCAGAATTAGTTCGCTCGGGATCGGAAACCACACGCACTCACTAGAGACATCGTGCCGTAATTTGATTTAACACGTCAGGAGACATAACCATCTCTGTCCTGGACCACTCCGTCAACATCTGGCCCCCGCAGATATTTCGAGACCTCCTCTAGCGATTGAAATGAAAGGATAATTGAAGGAAGTGGATGTCTTTGTGAGCTTCTTATGTATTTTCTATCAGAAATGATTTTGATTAATTGAGTCACCTGATCGTTCTTAGACACCGAAATCTCAGGAATATTTTTGGCACAAAACACAGCTAGTTTACTGTTCATCGTGATTAGTTTGTAGCGAGCCTCGCATTTAGCTAATTTATTGCCACCTTCTTCACTTCTTCGTAATTCTTCGGTCTGATATCATTTTCATTACTTGGTTCTTGCAAACTATCCATGACCTTCCCATAGATCTCTTCCCTCAGCGACACTATTAACATATTGGAGACACTTCTTCTACTTAATCTTCCAAAATAATCATTAATTTCGGTTTTTAGTGTTGTGCCTTTAAATGCATCCATTCATGTTCACCTCTTCCTTGTTCCATCTGTTCCTCAATCTTTTAAGGACTTCTTAGTTAGTCAATCGGTCTGTCCGTTTCTTCGGTTAGTACTTTAGTCTCACATTTTCATCATATTAGCTTTTCTTCTATTGCTATCATCCACTTCTCATAGACGTCAAAGGTAAACTTCTTATTTAAGTACTCTTTTCCAAGCTCCAGGAAAATTCACAGTTCAACAGGGGCGTTTAGAAGACATGCGATGGCTCAGAGGCTCATAAAAAACACCAATCTCGCATTCCTCAAACCATTCGTTGATGATTCTTCATGAGTAACAAATAATAGTGTTAGTAACCGAAATAACGGTTTGAACAAAATGGTCAGTAGTTTTTGGTTGACAAAGGGTTAGTGCGACAGATGGCTATTTCAATCTCTGAATATCGTCTTTAAAAGCTGTCCAAGGTGACCATGGCTTCATTTAATACAAATTATTTTGTGGAAAGGTATATTCAAACACTTTGGTTTATCTCTTCATCAGAAAAAAGAAAACATTATCAACGATTGTTCAAGGTATGAGACAAGGATAAAAAGTCAGACCAAGTTATACAACGCATACGAATGAAGGAAACTCTGATTATCTTCATCGAATGTGCCAATTATGTTTTACCGTACTGTTTCGCTCATATGGGTAATACATTAAATGTCGTGCCACAAAGTTCGCTTTCAACCTAACTGTTCGATATCATACCTCTATCATTTTTGTGAAGGGTGCATGGAACAAGGTGAATGGTGGGATTTCAAACTCCATCTTAGAAGTAATAACACTAACCGTGGGAGTAATACGATAAATGTTTTCATTCACACCACATCAGGACTGACTTACGGTTTGTACGTCAAAGGAAATAATATTTAAAACAATATTCATAGATATGAACTAAAGATGTCAGCTCATAATAATTATTAACTGTTTGGAGATGCTAGATGATCCCTAAAACTGCGTTGCTGCAGAAAGTCAAGAGAGGTGCAATGATATAAAGTACACACACTCCAAGGGGCTAAACTCTTCCGAGACTTGATCACAAAAAAAAGGTAATGCCATAAGAACTACAATGTGTCGCTAAATTCTAGCTCATGTGCATTCAGATCAAAATAGTTACGGTCAAACCCGGTAAAACGGAGTTAAAATAAATTTTATATTACGCGAGAAAGGATGAGCTAATGACCATGGGCAATGATTTAAATAGATTTCTAGAATTTACAGGTCTCTCAGGTTTTTTTTTACAAATTCCATGACTTAAGTTCCGCCGGCAAGCCACTTCGGACGCCATGGCAACAGGGCCAGTGGCAATCTCGAGTCTTATTATTGACATTGTTTTCCTTAGTAATAAGGATCGCCATGTCACTTGATGAATGATGCACGGGTTATCCTCTTTAAAGAGTGATAAGAAATGAATGCTAATATAATTAAGAATGCTAATTAAACTTTCTCATCCCTTCTATGAGCAAAATGATTGTCTGAAAGAATTAAGACGAAGATCAGTTGAGATATAATTAACTCTAAGGTAAAACGCTGCTCTTTCTTTTTCATTTTAGTGGACGCAGATTTTTAAGATAACCACTAGATACTGACGCATGCTCCTAATTTGTATTGCCATCAACACGTCTCTGTGTCTAAATTTTTACCTGAAAGTGGTAATCTATAGAAGATAATGAATTTATCGGGCGTAATCTGATTTTATAAGCTCTTCGGAGATGAAACCAATAAATCTTGATTGAACAGAGAATAAATAAATAGGGAAAACCTAGAGGTCATTTTCTATATTTGTAATGAATTATAAGTACGTTAAAATTATTTAACTTCATTCGTTGATTTATAATATTGAGAATGAATCCTTGTTATTGGCCAAAAACAAGACCTTCACTCTGTTATACCAGGGTTCCATCGCCAGGCTAGATATCACCAATCCATGAGAAGACGCCATGCTCGGAGACTTGAACGACCGTTCTTCTTGCGAACAATTGGAAGTCCGAAACAGAAGGAAACAAGGAGTATATATTTTTGGAGGATAAGAATTCCAAAGAGTTTATTAAAACTGCAGCCGTGTTCTTTTTTAACTTTTAATGAATGTATCTTCGCCCATCATAACCCTTGTAATTTCGTTCAACGAATTAGCATAGGCTTTCGAATCCTGATTTGAAATTTTGCTGAGTGGTGTCCTTAACCTACCATCCGCGTGGCTCTGAGGTTATCGATTGACTGCTTAGTGGCAGACGTGTCACAACTTGCACTCTAAGGGCGACTGCTTGACATGCCGATCGTTTTCAGCGAGGAAAAAAAACCAAGCGCTGCCCATTTACTAAAGACTAGTTAAGAAGCGGAAAACCTTAGCAACTTCATGGATAATTCAGTGTCAACGAAAGGGAAAATGGCGAGGAGAATGCATGCAAAAATCTCACGGGAGAGTCGCGCTGCTCTATTTAACCCTCTTTGTTTTCTTTCTCCAGTTTAGTTGTTGAATTTCAGCGCGCTCTTTTGTTAGTTAGGTTGTACAACTACCATCGCAATCGAGATTTAGTCTGTTCTTCATGCCATAAACTCACAATAAGTTCACAAACATATACAACACCGCGTTCTTAATCCGATTTATAAGATTAAGGCCATTGTTTACCCGGTGATATGTCACAGATGAAGTAAAGCGTCTTCATCTAATCCATTCACCCTGCTCCGATCGTTTAAAAACATTTCCACACCTGAGAATATTTTTGTTTTCAAGTGAATTCATGAGAAACATCGGCATATTCTCTTATTAAATTGGTCGTATTCAATTTTATATGTAGATCAAAATGCTACCTGTTTGGAGTAAATAGCGAAAATCAATCTTCGAAATGAAATGGGAAATACTGAACTAGCTGTTGTTTGTCCCATAATTTCCACAGTAGTCCCGAGTTTATTATTGTTTAAAATAAAGGAATTCCACTCTTACATGCTGTTAAAACATGCATGATGCAATTTACCGCTCGTTAATTTCAAATGCCTGCGATTGGCCATAAAAATAGTTTCACCGCTGCTTCAACAGCATCTGTTTTATGTCCTATTGCGAGGACCAAATCAGACCGAATTTTTCACCAAGGTTCGTGGGTTTTCGAAAGAACAAATAAAGGTTTAAGAAAATTTTATTTGAAATATAAATTTTATTAATGCCATTTCATCATGTTGTGTTTGAATTCGAGGGTTCTCGCACGCGATATATGTTACAATATTTCTCTTATATAGTGATATACTCATTTGATGGTAACACACTACTCTTCTTTGAGTGGCAGACTTACTTTTATAATCTACCACTTGCTTACATTGGGTGCCTTCTATATCTTCTAAGACTCCCTAATATGCGCGAAAAACATCAAAGGTGGTAAATGGATGAATTTACACTCACATTTAGGATATAGAAACGATTACAACCTTATCTGAAGGAGGCGACCAAGGTGGACGAGGAAAATCCACCAAGAGCGACGGCAATTGAGACCCGCATGGTATCTGTAATCAAGGCTTGTACCAGTTTCGGTTGAGTTTTCATTCCGACGATAATTGGATCATTTTTCCCCATTACCGCATTAAAATTTTCGAACGACGCTCAAGGAGTCAGCGTGCACGGCAGGGTGAGCACCAGGGCGGGAGAGCAGGGGGACTTCTTTCGCCCAACAAGAGCGAAAAGGCGCGGCGGCGCGAGAGGGGAATCATCTCACCGAGGGGGGGTGGGGACGGTCAGAGCGATCGATGTATCGAATGCGATAGGAATGCAATGGCTTGGACGGCACCGGGGGCGGTGTGAGGGTGGGGGAAGTGAAGGGAATGAACAGAGAGCGGGGAGGAGGGTTGGGAGGTCGGGCGGCGGGGGAGGGCAACGGGGGAGGGGGCGTGGAGGCAACACTCGGCCTCGGGAGGGCACGAGGAATGGAGGAGTCGACTGTGGCAGGGAGTGGGTGTGGCGGAGCAAGAGAGATGCCAAGGGAGGAGGGGAGCTCGCGGGGGAGAAGAGGGGGTTTTGTGTCGAGCGGGCGGGAAGGCCTCCTGGTGCCAGCCAACCACCCCCCCACGCCCCCGAGTTTCCCTCCCCGTCCCCCGGAGTGGATGGGGATGCGAATGCGCCGGTGAAAGGTTGGTGCGGGGCGAGGCAGGGAGGGGAGGAGAAAGGGGGGTGGGTGGGCAGGACGGTGGCGGGGGAGCGGAGAGTTGGAGGTGGGAGAGGGGTCGGGAGGTGATGGGAAGGAAGGAAGGGGTGGGTGGGAAAATTCCAGGGGAGCAGCGGAGAGCGGACTCGTTTCGGGGGTGGGAGCAGGCAGGAGGAGACTTCAATGCCAGGGAGGCAAATTCCGTTTCGGATTTCAATTCCAGAGACGTGCGCACGGCAAAACGACCCGCGGGGTTGATTTTTATCCGGTGCCCCATACGCGATGATATTTCCGATTAAGAACACACCACCCCACCCTCACTCCATTCTCCCCTCCCTCCGTGGTGATAGAAAAATCTCACTCAAGGACGGTCGAAAAATGCTAAGGCGTTCCGCTCGAAAAAAGTAGGAGGTAGGTGCGTTGGCATGCGCGCATGCAAAAACAGAAAAGGAAGGCTGTCGATGTTCATTACGGACAGCTTTTGAACGTATCAACTTTTCTTTGAATACGCATTAACATCACGCGTGATGAGGAACTGTATCGTGAATCGCCAGGGCGGCACAGACGCGGCTTTATTCATTTAACCACCGCCGCCTCTTCCTCCTCATCTTCCTATCCCGAGGTAATCGTCATCTTCGTCTGGATGTTTGAAGTGATCGATGACGATGAAACTCCATATTAATGAATTGAGCTCTAAACCCGTTTTAAGGGTGGTAGGGAGGAGGTGGGCCTCATGAAATTCGGACCGTGGCCCACCGTCGGCCAGAGGTGGCTATCTCCGAAACAAGCCATGGTCCGTGTCTGGCAAATGCATTTTTTTTCGATACAAGTTAGTAAATGAGGCATTGAATGTCTTGAGTCAAATGTGACCTTTTATCACGCTATCTATATTTGTTGACCCGTAAAATGAATTTTGGGTTTGCCAAAAGTTAAAGTATATCGCCTGAGTAAACGGAGTAGGCTACGATCTAGTACGGACGAATATCCTCAATACCCAACTAATCGTTTTGAAGTCCTACGATGGAATTAAGTGCAAACGCGCTTACTGAAAAAAACTCTCTCTCTCTACATATATATATATATATATATATATATATATATAGTATATATGTATATTATATATATATATATATATATATATATATATATATATATATATATATATATATATATATATATATATATATATATATATATGAGAGAGAGAGAGAGAGAGTTATTACGAAACTGACGCATTCATAATTGACGGACGGTCGTATCGATACCATCCTATACTTGAGAATAGGCTGGAGCTTTGACGAGTCAGGTAGGTATGCTTTATCTACGAATTTTGATTGGAAATGATTGAAAAAGGCTTCTGAAGAGAAATTCTCATCATATTCTCTGTGACCTTATCGCGAAACTAGTTCCTTTAAATCGAATGAATTTGCGGAGAACTGTTACTGCACATTTTCTCATTCTCAGTGAATCGATCGATTCCTTCCACGTCATCGTCAGACATAGCTACTCTCTCCAGAAAATAAACTCGTTATCTCACTAACGGTCGTTCATTAATGAGTCCTTCCTCCCTTCCTTGGCCGCGATACAGGACGCTCGAGTGTTTCTTCTTATTGCCTCGCAGAAAGAGCGGAATGTTCTCACGAACCGTTGCGATTGACTGGGCGACAAATTCTCCGCGTACCTCCGGCGGTTCTGCATATGTGAATGTGTGGACACTCACACATTTGGGTGCGTGTATCCATATATATGTGTAGATGCATATGGATAAAATAAAGACATTTTTTCCTTAGTCAACTTATACTCTCACGCTTTTATCCGCCTCGCCCGTGACTGGAGTGATGATGAGACCGTCTCACGGATTGCAAATACTTGAATCGCGCTTGATCGGTTGAAAATATATATATATATATATATATATATATATATATATATATATATATATATATATATATATATATATATATAACGATTGCGATTGTACGGAAAAACTCACACGAGCGGCACAATAATGGGCTGGCACAATATAACACTTCTTTAGAAGAAGGCCTCTGAAAGGGCCAAAAGCTCGAACAATTTACCCTGTGAGTGTAATTTTAAATGTTGCTATTCTATTTGTGTTATATTGTGCCAGCCCATTATAATATCGTATATATATATATGTGTGTGTGTGTGTTTGTAAGTGCGTGCTCTTAGGGAGATAGAAAAACGGTTGAGGGAAACTCTCACGTTCGCAGGTATGCATGTGTATATATGCGGAGACGAGAATGATAAAATAAATAAGCGAATGGTCGAACGGTATAAAACTGGACACAACGGATTCCTCACGGCCCTCTCTCCCTACCACCATCTCCCCTTGGACTTCAACTAGCCCCTCCCTCGACCACCACACCTATCCCTCTTCACTCCCCTCCCCTGGCGACCTCAGCGTCTCGTTCGTCGGACGACGTGACGTCATCCGGGAATGTCAAGCTGCTGCTATTGTCGCGAAACGGACGGGTCGCTCTCGCAGGGCTCGAGGGAGTCTCCCCCTCGCCGCCCTTCGAATGAGGATTGGCAAGGGGTACGACGGGCAGAGGGTGGCCTTCCCCGGGCGAAACACGCGTCCCCGTTTGCTCGAGCCGTTGCTAACTGAGCACTGCTGCTTCAACTCCCACTGCTTGCTCTCCCTGGCGAGGACGTCCTTTCGGAGACGCACACCTGCAAACAATCGCTCGGCGTGGACGTAATGGGGGGGGGAGGGAGGAGACTCTGTGTCCTCTCGCAGGCAACGCTGCTCTAATGAAGTATTCGCAGGAAATCCTCCCGCCCGCCCATGGATTACTCATCCTATGAGTGAGTTATTTGGGGAGCGAGCCACCGACACGCCTTTCAAAATTCATTTCCTTTGGGGACATAACAGGAACTTAAGAATACCAGCGTTAAGACTGCACTATTGCAAAAAAAAATCAATATCTAACATATTAGCAGCCTGCAGCTCTCAGTTGGTTTTTTTAGCGTATTGGTAATTTTCCCTCCCACTTTTGGAAGATTTTTGGGTTGTTGAATCTCAATCGTTTATTTACAATTTTTCATAAGTGAATAAGTATAGATTTAAAAAAAAAATAGGAAACAGTAATTTAACGGATCATTCGAGTTTATTTAACAATTTCAGAATGCAACTTCACAGTTCCAGACAAAAAAATCTTCATTCACTGACCAAAATGGGTCTCGAGTTTTCTTTACAGTTTAAAGTGTTGTATGTTTTTAATAATACGTATTTCGCCTTGCAAAATTCCTAGTAATGTTTACTTAATGATAGAATCCATAACACTAAATTGATCACTTGGATGTTAAGTGATATATTTTGACATTTAAAACGATAGTGTAAGATTTTATTACAATCGATATAAAAAATGTATGACTAGAGAGTGGATGCTGACCCACGTAACCTAACCCATGTAACAACTACATCTACATAATACCCCATAAGCCGTCGTAAGAAAGTGTGGCAGGTGGTGTTAGGTCACCAGCCATTAGTGGGTCATAACCCATTAGCACGTGCAAATCGAAAAATAATCCATTAAGATATCATTTATTTAATTTTACGAGTGATACATTACAAAACTGGTAACTAATAAATTCAGTTCTTTTCATATTTTCATCGGTCATTATTTCTATTAATTTGACTATAAAATTACCTTCATTCTCAAAGCTCTGATTTGTCTAATATAATTTGCTGTTTTATTTGTTTTCTTGTACTTGAAAGACTACATGTAGGAAAATTTCATTTTTATTGCCCGAATCTTTCCGTGCTCATGCGTTAGCGATCGCCCTCGCTTTGGCGAGGACATTCTTCGCGCTCCCAATCACCAACGCCACGGGGGCAGCTACCCCATCCCCTACTACTGTGCAGCATACGCCCAGCCTCAATTCCGTCGAGTGAGTGGTGGTACGCCACCACCAGACGAAAGCGACGTTCATTTGTCGTGGGCGTCATTGGCTCCCACTCGATTCAGCCCCTCAGGGAAAGACATTATTATTGCAAGTAGAAGTCCTTGGCTGGTTCGTTCAATATTTACAGCCGAATAGTAGATCACGAGAATCGACGCGTAAGGCACTAACTGGTGTCACTTTAGTGTCAATTGTTTTTCCCAGGCGGAATTATGCACCATTTTATTGGAAATATTTCTCGTTCCCTCGAAGCCACATAAAAAGAGTAATGGGTTTTGGAAGTATGAGGACGTGAACAGGTTTTATTGGAAATATGTCACTTGGGAAAGGAAAGTGAATTACATAAATCACATGTCTGATAAACTTCCTGGAAATAATGAAAATGCGCTTATATATACGTTTGAGTTATCCATACACCCAACGGTAGCAAATGTTTATCACCATCAATGAAATGGAGAATTAGAATGTCCTTTTCATTTTATCCTCGGTGTTCATAAAATTATTACCAGTCAGCTAAGACTATGAATTTAATTCATGTTTGAATCGATTTTACTTATCCTTCCGTTGAAGTAGTATATTTGATGAAGTGTACCTGATGATGACGCCGTTGCGTTGAAACCGGTAGTACGAATAAAAAATGGTGTGGAAGTTACAAAGTATATTCATTTAAACGAGTATATTTGATCCCTACGCTTATGAATACCTAGCCGGATATCATTACATTATGTTCTGCAATACGCTTCGGAAGATTTAATTCGTTTCAGTGGTGATTGAAATTTTCTCACGCGTACGTTTTAGATAGGAGACAATATAATTAGTGATTGACAAGAAATTGTATTCGTGTACTTAAATTTATCAATGTTTTATTTCGAGCTCAAAAAGTAACTCCAAGCAGTTGTTTGAGTATTTAATTAGGGGTGTAAACGGGATATTTTAATCTAAAATTTGCTCACTGAATGTGATTTTCAATGGAATGGCCGAAGTGGAAATAATTTTATTAAAGGTAAACATTTTCCGATGATTTTTAATGTTTCGGCCCGGTGAAGTATGATGTCATCACCCATCGAATGGCATTGTTTGAGCTTCCTTCCGTTCTCTGAAAATGTCTCGAACGCTGTTTGCATACAGTCCTCCTACTTCGACGAAAGAGGACACATTAATTAGAACTCTCACCAAAACCACAGCATCGGAATACGAAACTTGGCACAAGCGATGGCAATCAGCCATGTGTGACAATTGGGCTTCATCATAATCCCAAAAACATTTGGCCTTGTCACTTGAAATCGTAGGCAAAGGAAGCAGTCGGTCTTTTTATGGACCCTCGCGAAAATACTATGATGAAACATTAAATGACCTGTCCTGACTCAAGAACACTGGGGGATTGCATGGCTTTAGAGTTTTCCCACTCATGACAAAGACTTCACGTGTTTGAAAATAATACAGCAGTCAGGTACTGCAAACGTTTTTTTTCAAAACTTAAGTGTCTGGATCACGATTTAGAACAATGAGGGGCAATCTCCGTAATTTGTGTGAATTAGCAATATCTTTCTTTGGTATTTCAATACGCTTTATTATAAAATGACTACTTCATTGGGCAATAATATTATTAGACCATGTTTATCCGTTTGGATATTAAAATAATACTGAATTTTTGAGATTCCTATTTTCATTAGGTCTTCCGAAATTATTCTTTGGGGAACTTCCTGATTTTTTCAAATTATTGTGGACCTGGGATATTTTTCATTTATGAAAAATATAGGACACCCCATTTGGTATTTCAATCCCTAAAATCTGTTTTTGAAGAAAATATATTTTGTTATTCTCACACTGAATGAAATCAAACCAATTTGCACGCTGACTAGGAGACAGTGACAAAATGCTAACTTCTTAGACGGATTCACTTGACCTTAGTTGGAGTATCGACGCAGTTGTCAACGACTTTCCACTACAGCTGCTATTTCCTGGTGAATTCCTATAATGATACATAAAATTAATTCCCAGCTATGGAAATACTGGTGACCGCAGCCTAATATTTAGCACCCTTTCTCCAAATACGCATTTATCGGCTTAGAGCTCCTTTTTTTGGGGGGCATGGCCCATCCATTTCCCTCCGTCGGAGTGCTTGAGGGTATGAGTCGGGGGAAGAAGGTAAGGAAGTAGGGTGGAAAGGGGGAACGAGCCAAGGCCCCTCTTCCTCCTCCCCCCTCCCCTCTATCGGTATGCAGTTGGCCGGATGCCTCTCCCTCTCTCCTCCCGCCCCTTTCCTCCTCCTATTTAAGCCACCCTCCCCGACACCATCGCCCCCCAGACACAGTCCACCCCAAACCTAACCTCTCCTCCTCTCCACCCCATCCATCCTGGCTCTTCTTCCGAGGGACTACTACTAAAAGCACACTACCGCAGACACATTTTACACACGTGGTACCCTATAACTCTCCGCTAGGGTGCGTGATGGGGGTTGTGATTCAACATCAAACAAGCTATCTATTATTACCGAAAGAGCAGGAAATAGTGGAAGAGTTACGAAATCCTAACGATATCAGTCACTGGGCTTACAAACAGCCTAACACTGAATGCAGTATTAAAGCTTAACTTGCACCTTAATCAATTGAGAATAGTTAAAAGTTTCAGGCTTAACTTTGTTGAATTCCTTGATGATGAGCGTAAAAAATAACAGAAACTTCCCCATACTTTTAATTCCATACGACCATGGTTGACGGTCGTATGACACCAACATGGTTTCGATGCTGCCAACCATCATCATCATCACCTGATAATCACGTGATGATTGACAGTATCGAAACCATCGTCGTAGGACAATAAAAGTGTGTGGAAGTGTAAAGTTTCTGTTAATTTTTACCCTAATTGAGAATAGTTTCTACCAGTGGTTAAAACAGACAGAAAGATCTAGTTGCAAACATTTCTACACACACCAGACTATTCCCTAAAGACAAATTCGAATACTACAATCCCAGTCTCCTATCGCACGTGGAGAAATGAATTTTTTAGATCGCATATTTATGATCAACTTTACTTAAGTGCATTAGGGATGTGAAATGTGTTTCGAACGTCTCCAGGAAACGTATCTGCCTCAAATACACTCGGGAGATTTGATCTACGATCCGAGAGTGATTCACCACCCTGATGTCTGCGTCGTGCGAGGATTCGATTCCCCTTCGCACCGCACCAAGTCGTCCCCTGGGGGTTAGTCGGCGGTTGGCGACTCTGCGAGGAGGGGTGCGGAGTGTTCCTCAGTGCAATGGCAGGAGTCGTTAAGGGGGGTGGGGGGAGGTTGGGTGAGAGGGAGGAGAGGCCTGGAGAATGAGTGTTCTTGCGAGGAAGGAGGATGGCTGCTTCTTTTTCTTATTCTACCACTTCTTAAACACACACGCACATTCCGCGGGGAGGGGGGAAGAAGATGGGGAGACCCCAGGCGCGACGGCGCATGCGTCATAAAAATAGAAGCACAGCGTGAAAATGTCGGAATATGGTGTGCTGTGCCGCGAGGAGTCCCCCCCTCCCCTCCCCCCGCCGCGCAACCCTCAGCGCCGCAGCTTCGTCCCCTTCTCCCCAAACACCACTCGCCCCTTCCCTCCTTCCTTCCCACAAATCCCTTCTCTCGTTTCAACCCCCATACCCACCCCCCCACACCATCCCTATCACGCGAGTTATGCGTCCGCCGGCACCTTTATATAGATTCACATTCCGCGTCTCTTTTTAAACCCTTTCTTATATGAAAATTCCTGTGGGGAACCAGGGGAACGCCCCCAATCGTTTCGTTAAGCACTCGCGAAGCCTGGGATAATTTGATGGATACTGTTGCGGTCGATTGTTCCATACTTCTCTCTATCTCTCTCTCTTCAGTCGAGACTTTAACCATTTTTCACACGAAAAACCACTTTGGTGATTTGAATTGATGAAAAGAATGTGTCTCCATCAAATGGAAGAGGGAACGTAATTTTCCACAGAATTTCTTTGGTTTGGTACAATGCGTTGCCCCGTGATAAGGCATTATCAGGTACAGATTTGTGTTAAGATCCGCGTGATGTGTATTCATATGTGTGTATATATAAAAAATATACATGTGTATATATATATATATGTATATATATATATGTATATATATATATATATGTATATATATTTATGTATATGTATATATGTATGCATATGCATATATAGATGTGTATATATAAAAACCATAAACACAGTAATCAACCCGAAGGTCGGTTTGGTTGGTGATGACAGAGTTCACCCAGTACTAAGCCCTATACGGCGTGTGACATTCACACATCAGGGTAGGGGGGCCACAGTTCCTTTCCTTGTGCCGGAACCAGGAGAACGCCCCCAATCGTTTCGTTAAGCACTCGCGAAGCGAGATATCCTGTTATTGTATCCCAGAAAGAAACGGGAAGGTAACAGAAAAATCACAGAGCTTGGGTGGAGCTGAGGGTGCCCAGAGAGGCTTGCCCGGGAAATGAACACGGGTCCAGTAGTCCAACGCTCTACCCCTGGACTACCGCGATCCTCCCGCCAAATGGCGAGCACATATTCATTCATATGGATATAGACACAAGGGAAAGGGATAGAAACACAGTGAAACATGCAGTGCGATGGGTGGGAGTGAGTTGGTGCGGACATGGAAATGGTTATTTTTTATAAGCTATTCGGTGGAAATAACCAATTCTGTTTGAGCTTTAACTTACTCCCACCCATCGCACTCCGCCTATTCAAATAAACATCACATGCTGCATCTTACTAAAAGTCTGTGCCTGATGATACCGTATCACAATGAAACGCGTTTTAACAAACCAAATAAAGTCTGTGGGAAAGTACTTTCCCTCTTTCATTTGATGTTTTTACAAAACTTCCACAAAATGAAGCCTCAACCTGTAAGGTTTATTGAACTTAAAAGTGTCCTTAATTACCTGCAAAATCCTCGAGACCAAATGCCCAACACTGGTTGCCAGGTCAATTTGCGAAGTTTATAAAGATATGCGATCACCATTCTAGGATAAGTGAATTACCTGAAAAGAGAGAAAATTGAACACATGAGTAATTTGAAATTCAAATCCAACATATTTACAACGAGGCAACGATCCAAATAATCGTAAACCATTGGCATTGCAAACACTTCGTTTATTTGTCGTTGGATTCGCCCCTAAAACGATTTCTCCCGCAAAATAATAAGTTATGCACGTCGTCATAGCAACAATGACTCAGGACCATTAACAGCGTTTTGCATACACAGTAGAGTGCATGCATTATATTCAGAGGTATAATAAAAAGAGTTGATATCTTTCGCTAGATACGAGAGATATTTCGTATGCAACGCGAAACGGCAACTAGTTTTCAATTATTATTATTAAGTAATCTACCAGTTAAGGTAGGTTTTGGATGGACACAACTACCAAATAAAAATAAACTTCAAACAAAACACAACCCAGCAACTTACTCTACATCAAGTCCTTCTTCACCCCTCTGTATTTCCTTCCTCCTTTCATCCCATCCAAAATCCCCATCCTGATCCTGCCCTTTCCTCGTTTGCCTAACATTCTCCCCTCTATTACAGTCTTCAACATACCACTGCCTATCAATACGAACCTCATCCATTTTTCCTGCCTCCATAGGATTTCTCCCAACAAACCCCTCTCTTCGCCCACCATACCAAGTACTTCCTCATTTGTTTTCTTCTCTGTCCATTTCACCATCTCTATTCTTCTCCACACCCACATTTCAAAAGCCTCCAATCTACGTCTATCCTCCTGCTTCAATGACCACGTTTCCGCGCCGTACATAGCTACGCTCTATATCAAAGTTTTCACGAGTCTTTTCTTAACATCCTTACTCAACGTCCCCGTCATCAACTCCCTCCTCCTTGTGGAAGCCTCTTTGCCTAGCGCAATTTTTCTCCTTACGCCCCAACTACTTTGACCGTGTTGGTCCAGAACACTTCCGAGATACGTAAACTGTTCTACTTACTCTAGTTTTTGCCCTCCTATTTTAATGTTTAGCTTAGCCGTTTTCTTTCTGGAGAATCACATGACCTTTGTTTTATTAATATTGATTTTCATCCCATACCTGTCGCACTGAATTTCCAATTCACTAAGCCTTGCTTGCAGCCCCTTGGCTGACTGACAAATCAGAGCTTGGTCATCACCAAACCTAACTGATTTTACGAATTCCTCTCCGACTTTCATTCCTACCTCCAGTTCTTCCCATGCCTCTTTAATCAATTCCTCAAAATATACGTTCATATTTTCCAATATTAATGTGGTTATTAATTATAGTTGCATCAAGCACTTGAACTCTATTCGGGGTCGCATAAAAATATAGCGCAACATGTTCTCGATTGAAATTGCTAACTTTTAAAATTGTTTTTCGCAACGGTTGAGTAAGCATGCAATATTGCGCGCTAAAAGTCAGCATTTGACCAGTGTCGTTTAGTCAGCGTTCCCGAGGCATGAATGAGTGGGTCACTCAAAGAGAGGCACTTGGCTTTGGGCTCAGTCATTATTTTCACCTTCAATGTTTGCACGCACGCGCGTGTAAGACACAGAGGCGTGCTAAGGAGAGCAAGAAATCCGCTCGGTCAGTGCACATAATAAAAAACCCTATCTCCCCATCGTCACCAAGGACGGCCAACAAACGAACATCATTGAAGGAGAGATGACTAAATGATTACGTGGGGAAAGGACAAAAAATCGCATTTTAGATGAAGTAAGGTTGAGTTGGATAAGTTGACAACATCACTTCAACTTGTCAAATTAAATGAGGTGCAATGTGAAAATCGGTCAAAGTGCGTTTATTAGTTAAATTAGAATATCGTATGAATCCCAAGCTACTCTAGTGTACTAAAACTTTAAAAAAATCAAACAGATGCTCTAAGAGGGGACCAAGTGCACCCAATCCATGGACGAAATCCATCGATCTCTATTAGCTAATTTCATCAGGAAATCTAGTTTACACTAGGGAACGTGGACTACATTTGTGCCCTGCATATCATGCAAAAACTCACTGCCGCAAGACTTACGAAACAACACACCAAGCGGAATAGAATCTCGACGTAGGCCTAATTTAGTAGTAGTACGTGTATATGGGGTACCCAGACGGTAAAATATTTTCAAACATACCCAGCCGCCCTTCAAAATAAAATGATTTCGAGGACGACTGACTCTGATTGAAGAGCAAAATTTAAGTTATAAGCGATTCGTGTGAAAACATTTTCAGCAGGACTCTTTTCTCAGGGCAGTCGTAAAAATAAGTGAAATATTGAGGAAAAACACGCCCTCGGAGGTCGAAGACTCAGGAATCCCGAGGTCTGTCACAAAATATACATTTTTGGCGGCGCTCGAGGGCAGGGAAGTACGCATTGGGATGAGAGGAGAGTGAGAAAATGATGCGTCTGGAACAAACCCGTGGTATTTAATATATAAATATAAATAAATAAATTATATATATACATATTTATGTATATATATACATATATATATATATATATATATATATATATATATATATATATGTATATATATATGTATGTATATATATATATATGTGTATATATATATATATGTATATATATATGTATGTATATATATATATATATATGTGTATATATATATATATGTGTATATATATATGTGTGTATATATATATATATGTGTGTGTATATATATATATATGTGTGTATATATATATATATGTGTGTATATATATATATATATATATATATATATATATATATATATATATATATATATGTGTGTGTGTGTGTGTGTGTGTGTATAAAAGAACGACACCACCTGGGAGGGATGGTGACTACTTCCAATTGACTCAGCGTTGACATTACTCGGGTTTTCATTCGGACCGGAAAGTGAGGAGTGGCCCGATTGCTGTTTTTTCCCCCCTCACGGATTGTAAGCGAATGAATCACGCTCCACATATCGACGCCCACGATCGGGTGAGTGCGAGGAGGGGCAAAGGGAAAAAGGGCCGGCCACTCCAGTCCTCCTCCTCTGGGGAGCTCCTTATGCGCGCACGCGCTTCGTCTTCTTCTTCTCCTCCTCCTCCTCTGATCCACTTTCGAGTGGGAATGTGGGCGCTCCCGAACAAACCATCCTCTCTCTCCTCCTCTCGAACTCACTGACATTAGAAACTGAATGGGACTCGCTCTCTAGTGGTGCGACGGCTCCGCGAAACACTCGACCGCCGGCGGAAGGGGGTGGGGGTTGGAGGGGGGGGAGAGTCCCGCCGTCGCACGACTCCCCGGCCTGCCTGTGTGGGTGAGAGAGAGGTTTCCGAGAGGGAACTACGATAGGCGACGATCTCATCTCGAGAGAGGTTTCTTTTTTTGCCAGACCTCTCTCCCTCAGGGCTGGCAAAATTGTGTTGACCTCCGAAATGCAACTTGGCCAACGACACTAAGATTCTACCAACGAAATCTTGGGCTCTTGGGGAGCTCTCAATGATCTGGAAGAGTGAACTAATTGGAAAAATAGTCAAGGAATTTTAAAAGCGTCAACGGCAGTGCACTCTAAAACTTGTGGGAATTCTTTTAAATTTTTTCAACTTTTTATCTCCATTATGAAGTTTAACCAAAGTTACTGTCAATTTCAGACGCAAATAAGAATATTTTGTTATCCTTATTTACGTCTGATGGATATGTCGTATTTGCATGGGTGCAGAGCATATTGATTGGCATTGATATGTTGAGGATCGTGATGGAGGGGATTATGTCGGGCATACAAGCAAGGGTTAGGACTAGGATGATTGGGATGTTGGAAGGACTGAAGGGAGGAAGTAAGTTGACAGAGTTGAGGAGAGGGTTGAATTAGTGTAGGATGTTAGGCAGTGTTTATGATAGGAAATGCGAGGGAATTTCCGCTCTACCATTTGGTGGATAGTGTCCATCCAAAACCTACCTTAACACGTAGATTATATACGTATTTACACGACTGGATTCGAGCCAAACCGAACGGTTTCTCGATTTATAAAAACTTCGTTGGCGCGTGGACAGAAAAGCTCAATAGTCTCAGTTTTACTTATATTTTTCAAACCAAGAAATAATACTAGCACTGCGTGGAATTAGACGATTGACAAACGGGACGATCAGTTTTTTAAATCTTTTTTTAATTCAGAACATACTTGGATTCTGTTACCTTGTAGCACGAGGACTTTAAAGTAGTCCTTCGATGTTCTTTAGCAATAACCCTGGCGTGCAAAGACACGCTTTCTCGTCGAATTTGCTCTCGCCGCTCTCGTGAAGAGATCAATAGCTCAGAAGGTGTAAACATCCTTTTCAGAGAAAACAGTTTCGATTGCGTGCATTCGCCCGAAAGAAAACAAAAGGATTCATATTTGCACCGCGATCCGTTGAGAAGGAAAACTATGTTCGCAATGAATGCACAATAACCCTTTATAAAACCTGAGAATTCCGGTGTATTCCGAGTCTGATGCTCACGGAAGTCAAATCTTTTTTTTCCTCGTTGGAAGAGGTCTTTGCTGCAATTCTCATTTCAAATATTCTAAAGACATTTAAGGATGGAGAAAAAAACTGATAAAAAGCGCCCTTCGAGGATTTTTTGTGTTTCACATGCAATTGTATAAACAGTTGAAAACACGCACCTTCTTGGTCGTAATTTATGAATTTAATCTTGCCAAATACTTCTTAACTTACTTAAAAAGAGAAATAGTTACCGCTCGTCGAATCACTTTTATTAGTATTACATTTATTATTTCTTCGAAATGAAACATGTGAGGCGTCACTGGATACCTAAGTCTTTAATATATCAATCGATTTATTTGTAGGAAGTTGGAACTTATCTTTAAAACCTGTGACCTTACCGCTAAGAGTCACGGAATGAAACGCTGATTTAGGTTCGCTTTCCGGGGGTTTTTCAAATAAAAAAAACTGGTTCCCTGACGAATTCCTTACTCAAGGAAAAAGAGTGAAATCCACTCGTAAATATTCTCCTCACTGGCACTTCGAATTAAGTAAAGATTTTCCACTTTTGAGTATAAGCCCACTGACAATTAAAACGCCTAGAAATGATCGAAATACTAACTCGAATAGGCATCAACATGTCTGCCAATTTCACTTTGCCCTTGACCCAAGGAGCCTTAAAGTGAAACCGAGAAAACGTCGTCTCCATATAAGTAGGACCAAACCAGAGAGTTTCACCGGCATAGGCGGAGGGGAGTTAACCTCGTCTTAAAGGCGGCGAAATGAACAAGGTTTTCGCAGGCACGGCTGCGATGGACACGGCGACCCCTGATTTCAATATCTTTGTTTTAAAATATCGCCAAAAAATTTAAAAAAAAGGAGGAGACGAATATCTCTGGGGGATAAAAAGAGAGAGAGAGAGACTCTTTTTGGACATAAAAAAAAGAGAAAACGAGGAAGCATGCTTATTCATAGAAAAATTTATCGTGCAAGAAATCTCAAGGACGCTGGGAAAGTGAAAAACTTGAGGAAAACGGAAGCTGGTGGAGGCGAAAGATCTCGCGGGAGACAATTCCGAGATCCCTCTCAAGTGATAAGATCATCCGAAATCGCTCAAGGAACGCTGGCGGTGCGCTTTTACTTCTTCAGAAAATGAAATAGAGAGTGTCAAGGTCCTCGAACGTGGAGAATGAAACAAAGGAAATAAGATGGGAGGAGTAGGTGGGGTGGGTGGGAATGGGTGTCCGCTTCCTCGAGATGCGGCGAACTGGCAAAGGCACAACTGTCTGTCAATCGTGGGGCGTGACTTTTCAAAAATTCCTCGGGTTATTCGGAGTACATTCAAATGACCGAAAGAGGGAGAACAAGGAAGTGGACCAGGTATGGGAATAAGGAGAAAAGAAATGCCAACGTTTTAAGAACCAAAAGACCTTTCGTGGTTGAGACCCATGATGTCGTCTTTCGACGTCTTATGGTTGGTTGATCGTTCATGTTTCACGTGAGCAGGAAGCCCTCCGAGCGATTACACGGGGATTTATGGATTCCGACCATTTCTGACGTAAAACTCGGAGGTGTGCGTTCGGAAAATTCTTACTTTTTCTTTTCGTGAGCTCTCTTACTCTATGGGCATTCGGCACGGGTAGAAAGCGTGTCCATTCCCTCCAAAAGGAACTTCACTTTGGGTTGGAAGACCCTGGGAGATAGCCGGAGTTGAGCTCGTGGGCTGCCGATGTGAAGGTGAGGAAAGCAAAATTAGAGTAAAAACCGAGGTCTTCACCGTGCCATTAATGCCAAAATGAAATGCTTTACATGGAACGTTCCCCATCCGGGAAAACGAATTTAAATCGCGCCTGGTTCGTGCCGTCGCACTGTCAACCAACCTACGCGTTTTAGAATCAAGGGAGGGGGCCAAGCCCTCGATTCTCAACGCGGGCCAGGATGGAAGAGCACCACTTGCGGATGATGGGCGGGGCGGACTTGTTGGTAGGTACCCGCGGCATATATGGCGGTTCCAATTCGTGGGCGGCCTGCTGACTCTTTTATAAATAGACACACCGAATGATGTGGATTTTTGTTTTTCGAATCTCCATTCTTGTCCCGAAATCGAGTTGCGCTCGGGAGAGAGGAACTGAAAAATCAAAAGGAGAGGCGAGGAGAAGTCTGTCTGCTGATGGACATTTTATTGCATGGCGAAACGCTTAAAAGTGGGTTCCAATGAGCGCGGTCCCACGCGAATGATGGATAAGATTCATCGCCGAAGACCGAGGAGCACTAAAAACAAAAGGTGGACTCGAAACGAATGAGCTCAACCTGGCAAACAGGACGCTAGCCGATTCGTAGAGAATTTAACGGCCGGAGAAACTATTTTTGGGGAACGAGCTGTCAAGTATCGCTTGTGGCATCAAAGAAGCTGATGCCCAAGGTATATATATATATATATATATATATATATATATATATATATATATATATATATGCACATTACCAACATCGAAAAAATACAGCCACCGCCCCGCAGTAAACTGATCGATACTCTCCTGTGTGTATGAGGGCGCTTAACCATGGACCACATTTAATACGCACAGTTGGCTGGTGATTTTGCAACTGATAACGGGCAGGAATGGGGAAGATGGAAAGGGAATTTGGAAAAAAAACTCCGGGGCCTCTTCAGGTTCTTCCTAACTTCCAGATATCTTGTGGTAGCAGTAGTAATTATTAGAGGAGACGACCGATAGCTCGGGTCATTAGGGTTGGATGGGAAAAGAGGAAGGGCGGAGAGAAACCCGACGACGCATTAGCCTACTCTAATAACTATAGGTGCCAAGGGGTCATACAATTCAACGTCCCATCCGACGGACGGTTTACTCACTCAAAGTACTCTCCTCAAAGCACCTCAATTAAGGATCGGGATACCAATGAAAAAATATCAGTCGCCTCAAAGATTCGAACCCGGACCCTATCGGTGGGAAGCCAGTACGTTAGCCTCCGTACCATCCCGATCCCATTTATAACCTGAAGAAAAGACATCCGTTTTCCATTAAGATAACAGTTTTTACCCATGATTCCATCAGAGATAAACTACATCCTTCCGCCGGGGTTAAAGGAAATAATAAACAAATGCACCTATAATTACGCGAAATCCACACTATCCCAGCTCTAAATAGTGACGAGAATATCTCCGTGGAGCACAGCATTAGCCGGGTCGTAAGAAAAGTCGACCGGAAAGACATCATGTCCCAAGTGCCCCCTCTAAAGTGCTCTCCCTCTCCTCGCAAATCACATATGCGGACGGTCTGGATCTCCTCCGTCTATTGTGAGGACACGAGACTTTTTTGCCCAAAAAATATACTGGTCCCTACCGTTATTAATCCGCAGCTGTACGTAATTCGGGAAATGACAGTTTAACTTGCATAATATTTTTGTTTTGAGCCAGAGTTGGAATGTCAGGAATTTCGACCGTTAAAACACCCCTCTTTCGGGGGGGGGGGGCGCTAACGATCTCCCGGAATGCAACCAGCACACGCAAGCCCTGGAGGGTCGCGCTTACCTTCCAATGCGTGCACTCTCCCCCAACCCCCCCATCTCCCCCCCCCCCGCTCGGAGCGGCGACCGAAGCTTTTTCCGCCGTCGGCGGTGGAGGGTGAGGAGAGACAGGTGCGCCGCCAAGGGAAGGGAGAGAGAGAGTTTCGCGAGAGAGGAGAGCGGTCGCGTGGGGAGGCTGATGCATTGCCCGGCCACTGCGCTCCTCCCTCCCACAGAGAGCACGCCGGCTCGATTCCCGGTGAACGACGGCATATTTTCATCGATTTTCTCCCTCTGGGAATGATGAAGTGCTTACATACATCCAAGGGCCGTTCCTGGACTTGAAACACCATCATCCCCTTCATTCGACAATGACTGTGACCGTCGAGACTTCAGTTCGTGAACGAATCGTTGTATGAGTTTGAAAAAGATACCATTCATGACTTTTGAATTTAGTGTTTTACTTAAGCTCCTTTGCTTCCATAAACAATATCAAAAGTCTCTAAAAAAATCAAATGAATGCCTTCACGCAAAGTTAATATTTAATTAGTGTATGCAAGGTTAATAATTTAAATAAGGAAACTTTCGTGGAACCAACTCATACAAAAATACATCGAACTACCGCATATTTTCCATCTGGCCTTTGGGATTTGCTTAAAAAAATATGAAAACAGGGAATACCATACTAATCCAAAGGTTGGGGGGGCTGCCAAACCACCCTTATCCAATCTCACTTGTCTCAATTCTCGATAACCCATTTGGCAACTGACTCATCGGAAAAGACGCTTAATTGTTTCCCCAAGAGGTGCATATCGGGAAAATAAGAAAACTTCCATAAGAAACGCAAAAGGTGTAATATACACCTTAAGATGTCTACACAAGACAAGCCACCATAATTATGTGCCAGGGGCTACTAGGATACCAGTTATTAATGATGAAGAAATGAAAAAATAGATAGCCGAGAGATTGATTGACACTAGGTTTGCTTAAAGGGGGAGAGGTAAAAACAAAGTTAGGGGAAACAAGTAGGGGGATAGATAGGGAACACACACACTAGGTCACTTGGGTGTGTTTGGGAAACAGTGACCCGCATGTACCTCAAACACACACAAACAATGCAAAATTAATAAATAAGGAAACAAACTTACAACCACTCGATCAATGGGGTGGGTTAAGGAATAACAGTCAACCTCGTGAATCGTATTCATACACACACACACACACACACACACACACTCTCAGGGTTTGCAAGAATATTTCGTTTTTCATTGATTCGCGACCGTAGGTACGTTCATTTTTAACTTACAATGATGAAGAAGTTGTGGAATTCGTCGCACATATTTTGAAAAGGAAAGGTATTGATAACTGCTCCCTGAATAAACGTTTAAACAGGAATCTCCACAAATTGTAGTCGGTCGAAACCGTAGTACCTACAACAACGGAGTGAATTCGACGTCGATTCCCCCTCTTCACCTATTGCTGGTGCCTCCTCCAGCACCCTTCACTGGAGAATGCTCTTATTTCTGCAATGGAGGGAACGGAGTGGTGCGAAAACACTTTCGAAAGAAATGTGATCTCAAGAACTCTGCGCCTGTCCTTGGCGATGATTGACGCAAGGGATAGCACCCGCAGATCGAAATATTCCAGCGATTAATGGGTCCTATGGAAAATGTCGGAGGAGGCGATATTTTTTTATTTATTTATTTATTCAGTATAAGTCCGAAAACAGCACATTTTGGCCTTTACATCGAACTATTAACAACGATAACAATGGTCACATTTACAAACACCCAAGCCCTAGATGGAGGGAAACTCCCCCAGGCGGGAATCGAACCCGCGACCCTTGGAATGGCAGACGAGGACGTTACCCCGCCGCCACCGGGGCCGGCAATCTCGTTCACGTGCTTATTCTTTTCCTGAATTGTGGCACGAGGGAACAACAGTATGTTGTACTTACAGCGAGATGATTCCGGCCTCGAAACCGGTCAGTCCCAAATGACCCATACTTCATACTCCGCCCCCAATTACACCCCTCCCCCCCCTCCTCTATCTCTGTTGTTGCATCTTGCCCCGATTTACTTATCTTGCGTTTTATTCACTCACGATATATAGTAACGACCGTATCGGTCGATAGCCTTCCGCGACTCAAATTACACGCGCGTACTACTTTTCCCTGCGTGTAGGATGCTGGATTCTTTGCCTTCCTCGTGCGTCGGTACGTCGTACGCGGACGTGGTCCGAGCAAGTTCGATACCTTGAAAATAGAATAGAAAGAATGGCCGTAATCGAATCGACCGGAATCCGATATCGCCGAGGAGAGACTGGATCTGTCGGTGGGAGAGGGGGAGGAACGGGATGGGAGGGGAGGTAGAAAGTTAACACTCGCCTTTTGCTTCGACCTTGATACACGCGGTCACAAAACGGACGTCGATATCGTTATGTCAGCCGCGGCGGAGCACGAATTCGCACGCACGGATGGCGTGCATCACAATTCACTTATTTCCCCCCTCTCTTTCCCTCGGAGGCGTGATCAGCAAAGCGGGCACGGCTATTCCGTCACATCGAGACATGGCCAAGGAAAGGAGAGAAGGGCACGGCCATTCGAGGGAATAAGTTTTCCGCCCCAGAATCCCATTCATCTGAAAGATCACACGGATTGGCGAGGGTTAATGGGGATTGTGAAGGAATGTGGCGGCCCAGTGGATCAGTTCCCCATCTTCATGGTAGAGCCGAGGATACGAAAATGGAACAATTATAAGGGACAGGGGCGGCCAAAAATTGTTTAATTACCCCCCGGATGTATTTTTAAGTCCGCCTCGATGATTCCACATCGACTTCTCGGGGACTACATCCGCCACTCTTTCTCCAAGAAAGTACGGCATTAACTACAGAGGATCCTACTCTCCTACTGAACTATAACTAGCTCTAATTGACACCTAGTTAGAATATCTGAACAAGCAAATGGTTTGGTGTTCTTGAGACGAAATACCTATTGAAAATCATAGCGGAAATATGTACATGTGTGTAGTTTTATTGTAGAGATATCCTCATAAAATGTACAAAATGTTAAATTGGGCATTTTTTTTAATGGGATAGCGTCGCAACCAAGCGATGGCTCATGGTCGCGATTTAATTCAACGAATTTTCAGAACACCTGATTGGATGTTGACGTGGGAATAGCCTGACGGAGGCTTCCCTCAATCCCACTCCCTGCATACTCGTAAGGTGGAAAAACTAACGAATGGAAGGGCTGTTGTTAACACACTTTAAAAGTGATAACCGCGTCGGAATATGGAGACAAAGAATGAGAGGGCTTCTTTCAACTCCAAGCACACTTCTTCCACTCGACAAAATCATCAGACAAAAAGAGACCCCGCCAAAATCACACCCACCAGCCCTCCTCTCATGGGGGTGGGGGGGTTAAACGGAAAACGAGGGTTGATTGGGGGATGTGGGAAGAAGACGCGTGCGATACCTCTCTCTCTCTCCCATTCCTGCTCGTACCGCGGACGGATACGATGCAGAAAATAGACAGGCGAAAGAGGGGTGGGGTTGGGGATTGGAGATTGGAGATTTATTCGCGAGAAAAGCAACTTTCGCGTTCATATCGTTTTTTTTAGCCGAGATTCCACGCTCTTCTTTTGAGACTTTTTTTATCGTATGAGGTATCACCGAATTTACGCAGAGGAGAAAGAGGATATCTATTATTGCTCCGCGTGTGCTGGGATGGTACGGACAAACCGAAGAGCAGTGAACTCAACCCCACCCCCTTCTTCAGTTGTGCTGAACCAAACCTATGCATAGCAGCCTTCTCCCTCCGCGTTTGACGAAGGACTAAAGAAAGAAGACCCCTCCCCTCTTCCTCCCGCCCCCTCTCGCGAGACGGCCCGAGTCATTCTTCCCAATTTGTAACGCGTCGCCTTCATTACAGTCCGGGAGCCCCCGCGGGATATACGGAGGAAGGGAGGTGGTGACGTGGCGGACGAGAGCAAGCGTCCTTGGAGGCGGAGGGTGTGTGTGGGGAGTGGGGCGAGTGGCAACAGGAGCGGCAGGGGGTGATGGGGGTTGGGTGGAAGAGGGGGGTGAGTATGTAGAAGGAAGCGGAGAACGGAAGGAGCGGGCAGGAGGAGGGAGGCCGAAATAGCATGGGGAAGATCGGGGATTATATATATATATATATATATATATATATATATATATATATATATATATATATATATATATATATATATATATATACGGCGAAGGTCCCTCGACCACCCCTCCCCCCCCCGCCTCCCACAATTTGTGTATATGGGTGTGTGTGTATATGTATATATATATATATATATATATATATATATATATATATGTATGTATATATATATATATATATATATATATATATATATATATATATATGCATACATATGAACACACACACTCATACACACCAAATGGGGGTGGCGGGGGGGGGAAGAGGGGGTGGTCGAGGGACCATCGCCGTCTTGAAACATTCGATTATTCTCCGAGTGCGTGCATCAGGGATTAGTCACCTGCGAGGAAAATGGAATGGAGTGGGAGGGAAGGTGGTTTTTTTTCCTTCATTCCGTCGAGACAGAGAGAGAGAAGAAGGGGATGAGAGATGGCATGAGAGGAATGGTTGGAGGAAGTGAGAGGGGCGGAAATTAAAAGACGTTATTCTTTTGAAAGACGCGTCATCTTCGCCAAAGGTGGGAGGATGTGTTGGGTGCGGCAGTCCCATGCAGTTCGATGATTCTCGCGTTAGAAAAAAAGGTTTTCGTGGAGGCTTAATCACATCTACATGATACTCCGCAATCCGCCGAAAGGGTGTGTGGCGGGGGGTGTTAAGTCCACCAGTATCATGAATGCACAATCACGATTATCACGACTTCACACAAATATCAGTTCGATCACGGGCACGATCCAAGTCATTCACACGAATGAAGCTACTTACGTACAAGAATATTAAATAACTGGATTATTCGATAAAGAGGATAGATTAAAACCATTCGTGCTTATGTTATAAAAATAGGCCTATTTGAAATTCTCTGCCAGGGTATCAACAAAAAATATATACCCTAGCAGTCCTAATTATCAATTCCGCGCCAGCAATCATATCTATTTCGATCTCTAATCTGGTATCTGACCTGTAAAATGCCTTCAACCTCTTAGGATCAGGGACCTACATCAAATTCGCGCAGTGAACTCAACCTGTATATCAACCAACGGAGAATAGGGCCCGTGGGGCCCGGAAAAATGTAATAAAAAACTTACATTAGTGATTTCTATCAGGCATTAGATGGTAATCAGGAAGGGATAGATATTACAGCATAGAGGAAAACCTACAGCCCTCCAAGATGGCTTTTCCTCGACCATCAGACGAGAGGACATTGCGACCACACAAATTCCAATCAACACGAGTCATCAGCAAACAAACGAAGATTTTACATAGCTTTTCATGAGATTCTATCGATTTCGACTGACAAACTAAGAATTATCGATTGCAATTTAATTGAAAAAATTTCTAACCCAAGGTCTTTTATTTTTGTTACCATAGTTTTCCAAAAAAATATTTACACGCTGAGCGTATCTAATCCCCTTTTTGAGTTTTGAGGAATGAACGATTCGTACGATGAAATAGGGCCAGTCTTGACTTCTATTAAATCTTCGTCCGCGAACAAGAAAAAAATCGCGATCTTTAAAAAAGAGCGAGTGTGTTGCTGATGGCAGCGTCATAAGCTTCCTCCTCGGTGAGCATCAATCATCATTCATTCCTGTCAATGTCATTTCTTCTGCAGTTAAGCTAATAGAACGCCAGTGGGCAACTTTCGCTGAAAATTCGTGGGCCCCTACGCTTTGAAAATGAGAGCTGTTTTTGAAAAATGAGATGGGAACCGAATGCAAAAAAACGCGAAGCTATAATAACTAAAGGTCGCTTATCGAGTCAGAACAATCAACTCTATAAATTCTTTTAAGCTTCGTAGATACTACACGTACAAAGAATGCACTTGTATAAAAGATACCGGTAACAATTTTCCAGAAGTGCTGTATTCAGACCGCCGACTGAGTGTGCGCATGATAGCAGATCGTATAATGGCTTTGATAAGAAGAGAACGCACTCACCAACATCACTGAACATTTGGCGATGCGGAAGATTTGCGCTAAACTCGTCCCGAAGTTATTTGGACGCATAACCAAGAACAGAGTCGAGTGACTGTCTGCGAAGACCATCTGCGACGACATCGCGACGAATCCCCAACCCCACTACAGTCCTGACTTGGTAACAGTCAACTATTTCCTATTCCTATGAAAGTGAAATCTACTATCCATCAAAGGACACCACCATGGGACCCAAAGTGCCGTCAAAGAAGCTGGCACGCTTGTACCCTTTAGGGCCTTCCGGAATCCGCCTTCTAGTCGTGGAGAAACCGCTGGCAAAAGTGTGTCGATGCTCAAAGAACGTACTTTGAAGAATTTTGAGACACTGTAGCAATATCTGAAATAAATCTATTCTCCCGAAACTTTTCCTTATTCTTTTTATATTCTTTCAGTCCATTTCCACTTTGTATTTAATTGGTTGGTTAAATTAATCAAGGAAAAGTGCTTGCGTGCGTCACTAGAGCATAGTTTGGTGGAGCCGTTAGGGCAAGAGACCAGATTTCGGGAACTCTGAACTCATTCCGAAGGTTCGCCGCTTGGGGCTCGGCCCAGATAAAATTCCGGTATGCCACTGTTTCGCGGAATCAGGTTGCCTTGCCCAAGACGGGCTTTGGAGCAGCGCCGGCGAGAGGAATTCGTGTGTGGGCGTGAAGAACATTTATCGTGGAGATTAAATCGCGTGCGAATTCCTCAGCCGTTAGAGGATGGGGTTTGGACTGACCATATTTGCCGGAGCTCGTGAACGGAGACGATTGGCGGGGCGAACGAAATGCCATTGTGCTCTTAGTCGAGCTTTTCGAAGGTAAATTAAGATTACATCGATTTCGGAGCATAGATGCTCAACTATCTCCTAAAGGTAAAACACGAAGGCAGTCAACATGCAGGTGAAGAATGTTTTTGCGTGGTCGCGGAAATTCTAGCTCGCGCGTTCCCTCAAGGGTCTTACACAAAAGAAATCATCCGTGTTTCATGGGAAAATCGGGCATCTAATAAATTATTATCTCATTCAACGCTTTGAAGCATTCGGAAATTTGAATGTGGTGGGGGTGTTAATCCTAAGGCTTGCGCGACGTCTATCTGATGGAGGATCCATACTGCTACCGTCGCGTGGGTTGATTGTTAGACAACTGTTTCGCCCTCAATCCTGGAGGCGTCTTCAGGTCGAAGTGGCTTCTACCTGAAAACGCCTCCAGGACCGGGGGCGGAACAGTTGTCCATCAACACACTTACGCGACGGTAATTCCCGGAAACAGTATGGATCCTTCGTCTTGGGGGTGATTTGAACGTTCGAGTGTCTTCATAGTTTGAAAAGATCGCTATAAATATTATTGAAACGATTTCATTTCATATTTCGGAAAAATCGGAATGTGCGGCTGAATAAATGTATTATTATGAATACCTTTCTCCGCCCTTCTGAAAAAAACCACGACCGTAAAGAAAACGGCGTCTTCAATCACGACGTCGCAGGCGCGCAGAAAAAAATGAAAATCGCGACGCAAAACGTGTTGATCCTTTCGTTTCCCCGGGCTCACTCCCACAAAAAGATTTAGCGATTAAAGTGATCCCCGCCCCCTTTTCAGGCATGGCCATTGAACTGGTGCCCTAAAGCGCTCCCTACTTTACAACTCACTCTCGACCTTGCACTTAAACGATGGAAGCTTAATTCAAATGTGTCCGCCACGGAAATATGCGTTTGAAAAAAATACGTGACTCACCTTTCTCCCAAGGACACCTCGTGGTGACACCCGTCCCTATTCGAGATCGAAAAGGAGAGAGGGGGCGGGGCTTCCCGCGGATGGGTCACCTCACTCACGGATCACAATTTCCTAAAATCAGGTGACGTGAGGTCGAGCTACTTCATCACAAAACGAAGAAAATTAAAAGAGGAGGCCAATTCAGCGCAGTTTCAGGAATATTTATGCAGGAACATCTCGACGCGACACATCCCAACCATTCCTCCGCCGCTCTCTCTTTAATCCCGTATTTTACAATCAATCAGCCTTATTAAAACTTGACTGGATCATATACGAGCATTTGAAATGTGGTGCTGGAGAAGAATGCTGAAGATTAAATGGGCAGACAAAGTGAGGAACGATGAAGTACATAGCAGAGCAGAGGAGGAAAGGACCATGTAGAGAGCTCTACGGAAAAGAAGTAATTGATGGATTGTACATGGTTAGAAACATAATAGAAGGAAAATTTGAAAGAAAGATCCCGCGAGGAAGGCCAAGAGACTAGTAAATAGGGCAAATTAAGAAGGACATAAAACAGGAAACCTGTTTATTTATATATATATATATATATATATATATATATATATATATATATATATATATATATATATATAATCCTCGAATGCTGTCCAATGAGATCGTGAACTAAAACAGCCCCTGGATCCTGGATACATCTCTAAAAAAAGTACACCTGACCTTTGGGACTGGAGAGGGTGAATACTTGAAGTGGATCGAAGGGTGGACCGGGTGTGTGGGGGGGAGGGGAGGAGGCAGACGTGATATGGTTCCGAAGGGACTCGGGAAGAGGGAAAAACCCAATGCCTTCGGGGTGCATGGGGAAGGGAAGATGACGAGGGTGGGAACTGACATCGCTATGAAATGCCAAGGATCGTGCGGCGGAGGGGGGAATATTTTAATTTTTTTTAATGGCGAGACAGTAACGCATTTGTCAGTCCACGATGTTAAATTTCCTAAATCATTCGCCGGCTCTCAAGTCGAAGGCAGGCGCGGTACAAAACTTTTATTCTCCCATCTCTCCCTTCCTCTCTCCCGCTTCCCCCGAAGAAGGGAGACAGGGTAAGCATACAGCCGTCGATGATCCGGCGGTCGAGAGAAAAGCGGTCGTTATAATACGGGTTGTCCATCGAAAGGGTAATTCGATGGGGATTCGGGGAGGGGGGGGGCGTAATGGCAGAACGAATGTCAGGAAATCGAGAGCGCTACGGTACTAAAAAAAAAGGAAAAAAAATCGTAGGCCATTAAGAGAAGGGCTGTTAAAATCGCTTCGGGGATGACGGCGTTCTGTATGAGAAATTTAGTTTAGTAGCCGGCACACGTGTTCTGAGTACATTAGACGCGTCTATTTTAAACGTTATAGCGACAATAAAGATAACTGTATGAGAGATTATGAACGAGAAAAAATTGAGATCTTTCGATTTGCGATTGGATTCGAAATGCGATGCAAGGATGAGAATTATGGAGCAAAGAATAAGAAGTATGGCATAGTTGTGCCGTATTTATCATTTCTCTGGCACTGGAATGAAAATATTATAATGGCAGCAGAAATATTTTGAATTATAATTCAATACGTCTAGTCTGAAGTAATTCGTATTGCGTATGGATGAAGGCAAAATTAAGACACAACAATACACTTCCCTCTCCAAATTCAGTGGTTAAGATATTCTTCCATCTATCAATGACGGTCATTGTGTTCGTATCTGCTCGAGATTGACGACGACAACAATAATGATATCTCCGGAAACGTGGATTGCCCTTAACAACACATATCTGTTGGTCAGTCTTGGTCAAGCAACCACCCCCCTTAAGGAGGGGGACCTTAGCCACTATTTGAGGCGTCAATTCCTCCCTATAAAGACGGGTATCTATCTCTATTATCATACCCTGATGGTAATCCATTCATCCTATTGACGCAACATATGCTGGATAGACGCAAGAAATGGTTTCATAAGGCTCGATTCTTGAAGAACCGAGCCAGGAGGACTCTCGTGAGTTCCTTCCCATTAGCTTAACGGCTTCCGGTTTCTTAAAATCCGTGGATTTCCTATTGCCGGAAAATTGTCGAAATCCCATTCGGCGTAATGGGAAACATCTGCCTGTTCACTAATACAGGCCCTCACGAAACACTCCGCGAGATTCAATATCCGCCCATGGGGCAGAGAAAGAGATGGAGGAATAAAGAGAGGGGCTGTGAAATAGGTTGCCGAGGAAACGGCGTGGAAATGGAAATTTCGGACGGTCCAAAACCGTGCCTAAGGCGGCAGCGTTGTGCTTCTTTTTTTTTGGCAAATCTTGCGCGCACGGTTCGCACGATGTCTTCTCGCGTTTCCCGCGGCTCTACGAAAGCTATGATGGAGAGAATAAGAGGAGGGAGGAAATCATCTGCAGCGAAAAGTTGATAAGTGAGAAATGGGTCAACGATGGTCATTATAAGCGTTCGACTCAACCAGACCTCCCGTCGCCAATAATGCTTCCTTTCACATTGCAAATCAAACCTTGCCTAATTCCCTGATTGTCCCTCGACCAAATATAGAGGTATATATTTTTTATTTTGTTTCTCCACTTGCCCCGTGCATTTTATTCGCGAAATTTCCGATTACATTTTTTTCCAACCTCTTTGCCAGAAGAATTCTAAAATGAAGCATTGAAAGAGATAAAACACCTTATTCACATCCAATCGAATATCGTTTACTTTTATATAGATTACTTTCTCTAGAAATATTCCTAAGAAGAAGCCGAATTCTTTCTTATCCAATTCTTCACTAGTTCACATAGTGCCGTTTATCTAAATTACTTGTGCCTCTTGGTCTAAATCAGTTCTTTTCTGTTCTGATAACTGCGAAATTTCTCAATATGCCCATACATTATGCACATGTATTTACATTCCCTAAACAGTATTTAGATACGTGGAACATTGATTACATTGATCAACACGGGCAGACAGTGCCTAAGACAATGATAACAGACGCCACCGCGATTGATTTTTCGCTTACCACATTAGCCGGATTAAATTGCATGATCCCAACTTCCCACTCGAATATACATCGCTAGTCTGTATGTACTCGTATTTGGCAAATTGATGTCATTACGCCAGTCGGTAATTATTCAAAGAAATCCGCTGTTAACCAATGAATTACCATTTTGAAAGTAAAGCATGATTTGTGCCAAATTATTCTTCAGGAGTGGAGAAAACAATTCCATATTTACAAGGAATAGAGCGAAATGAATACAAATACTGTCCTCTGTCCACAAATGGCCAACGAAATTTATATATATATATATATATATCGATGAGTGATATTTAACACAAATACATTCGTATAAATCTCAACGCCAGTGTTAATTGTATAAAATTTTATATAATATAATAATTTTATATATATATATATATATATATATATATATATATATATATATATATATATATATATATACCATTAGACCATAAACACAGTAATCAACCCGAAGGTCGGTTTGGTAGGTGATGGCAGAGTTCACCCAGTACTAAGATGTGAAATTCACACATCAGGGTAGGGGGGCTAGTTCCTTTCCCTGTGACGGTTATGGTTTCCCAGGAAGATCAGGTACCCGAAAAATCACATAGCTGGGGTGGACCTGCAGGCGCCCAGAGAGGCTTGCCCGGGAATCGAATACGGGCCCTCCGCTCAGTAGTCCAACGCTCCACCGCGACCCATACATATACATATATATATATATATATATATATATATACACACACACACCCTGCTGAAATAATTTGGGATCATTCAAGTAGGTGAGCAATTAGCTGACGGGAATGGTCCTATTAGATTTTCCGGCAATAGGTCGCCGCTTGTCGTGCGCACCTCAAAAACCAGGCTCCGAGTGGAAAAATTGCCAGGAAATGGACCGTCGTGTTGGGAATCGTGCCTGGTTACAGGGCACGGAGGGCCGGCACGCTAATCCAGACCCGAAAATCTCCGGATAAGGAGACAGACAGGGATGTGTCTAGGCGTCGTCGGCGGGGAATGGGGGGAGGGCACAGGTTGGCGAGGGGGGTGGGGAACGGTGAGACGACGAGGAGCGAATTAACATCTCGCTCCCTCGCGAGACAAAGATGGAGTGAGAGAGGGAGAGGATAAAGGGAGGGAAAACTGGGTTGGGGAGTGGAGGGGGAGAGGAGTGGACGAAAGAAAGTTCCGTCTGAAGGAGCATGAAAATGACTGTAACAGCAGGACGGAAGAAATTGGGTGAAGTGTACGACAGAAATAGATAGTATGGAGGGACTATTTCCATTCTTCTAAATTGAAATGTCTTTAGAAACACTTACCGTTTCATTTCCGTGTTTTGAAAAATAGGAATTTCGATTAAATTTGCATTTTTTTAAATTTTTATTTATTTTCAAAATAATAATAGCGCTGAATATTTAAATATGTTGTTAAATATGTTTAAATATGTGTGTTAAAAATGTGTATGTTAGTTGGTAGTTTGAGTGTTTGCATGTGTGTGGGGTGTAAGTGTTCATGCATGAATGTATGCCAAGTTTTTTTTTATATATGATTTTGTCGTTATTGCATGCGATTTTTTTTTTAATTATTTTTCTTTTCTAAATTATGGGTGGTGTCCTAGCACCCCCCGCCACACGCCCTTGCGGCGGCTTGCGGGGTATTGAGTAGATGTAGATGTAGATGAATATTTGGGCTTTAAGGGTCCAAAATTTTAAACCTTGAAAACTCTGTCTATTTTATATACATTGAAATGACGTTATTAAATAAAATTTCCCGACATTCATGGCATTCATCGGTATGATGCTCATTGAAATAAAGGTTATAACCGGGAGGGCCGCTGTTAACTTTCTGGAGAAAGTTTCTTGCCTACCTATATTCAATCCGAGTAAAAATATAGGCAACCGTTGTAAGCAATTTGTAAATTTACATGAAGTCGCATCAGAACTTTGAACTAATATTTCATAAATATGCCATGTTAAAATCATTATATTAAAAATTTTTGCAAAATAATTTGATTAAATTTCAGCTGAGAGAACGTTAGAGCGTTGGGCCAATCAGAAGTTTTAGACGGAGCCATGCATTTGAATGGTTCGGAGACGTTGTTATGGAGGGGAGAAAATAAAGGTGAGGGGAGAGGGTTGGGCATGTGAGACGGAATCTTAGGGTAAGCAAATCCTAGAGGAATCCCAAAACACCGTCCAGATTTAGGGTGCTGTCCCATCGGGGCGATGTGGGGAAGGAAGCCCGGAAGCAGCCACTCGTTCCCATGTATGGTCGCGGGCCCGGGTGTGTGCATTATCACTATAGGGGTGCCCCTGAGGGAGGGGAGAAGGGGTTCTAGTAGGTGGGGGGGGACATTGGAAGGGAGGTTTGGAGGGGTGGTTGGTTAGGGAAGAGGAGCAGGTGCTCAGCAGGGGAGAGTGGAGAAGAGCATAGGCGCCACTCTAGTGCCGAGTGGCATTCGGATATTTTGCGAGCGATGAGGAAGACTTTGGCAAGCGGAACAGGCACTTTGTGTGAGTCGGAAAGGTGGGGGGGGGAGGGGGTTGCGAATGAGTGTGGGTCGACGCCACGCCGCTCGGTAGGAGGTGGGGGTGGCGTGAGAATGCCCGGCATCCTAGCCACTGGACCTATTTATAAAGGAATGAATAGCGCCGGGGATAATAAGGTCGCGAAAACCACCTAATTATGGAACCGACTTGTGTTTTGCTGACTACCCCCTTGGATTTGAGTCGGCCAGAACGTACTTTGACACCGAATTTTTACGCGTCTCCGTCGACGCTATTAAACGCGCAAAACATCTGGCACGGAAGCCGCTTCGTGATTTCACGAGGGTGACGTGTTCTTGCAAAACATTCTGCGAGTTGTTTTGGACACTTAACATCGCTTCATGCTCTAAATGCGTTCGCGACACCTATCGTCATTATAATAACATGAAACTTGAGCGCCGCCCACAGATTATTAGAGTAACTTTTATTTCGAGCACACACGGCACAACTATTTGAGGTTTTTAATAATTTATACTAAAAGTAATAAGGTTTTATTTTGTGTTAAAAATAAGATATCATTATATACTCTTATGAGAGTTCGATTATTTCCAAATAACCACTTTACTCGTGTTTTGGTGAAAGTAAGTAGCAGTGCTAATATTTTTTAGCGAAGACTTTGAATGTGTAGCCTACATTTCAATCGTTACGCCGAAGAAGTGATGGCATGCCATTAATTCCAGATGTGTTATAGAAACTTGACATTTTTAGATCGAATATATTTAAAAAAAACGCCTGGACCTAATTTTGACTGAATACAGGAGAAATGTAAAAGGCTTGTTTCCGTCTTCGCTCTCGGAAAAAAACCAATGTAATGCTTACAAGAAAAAGGGTTGGACGTAAGAATGATTAAAACATTAGTCTACCGTTTCTTGGGACAAAAACTGTTTTACCTGAATACCTCCGATTCGAAGAATTATAAAAAGTCGTCGTCATCATCGTCGTCGTTTTGAAACGGCATTTTCTCGATCCGCGACGTAAGAAGCGAACGTCGGCCAGGGGAACATGCGCCGGCCGAGCTCTTTCCTACGGAGCGATGAGGGACGTTTTCTCTCGTTTCCATGACGAGGAGACATAAGGGGCGGGGTGGGGCAGGAGGAAAGGGAGGGTTGAGAGCGTGCTAGGAGCTTTAGCACAGGTTGTCAAAGTGACCGTAATTGACTGCGCTTTCAAATGTCCTTGGATGCAAGTCGCTCATAATCAATTCCGTTTTCATCGGCACATTACGAGAGGAGAGAGATATCGTGCGAGAGTTCCCCACTTCGGATTCCTCGTCCCAGTCCGTCTGATTGGCGGCACAGAGGCACGTGATTGCTCAAAAGGCCAACGGATCCTATTGATAATTGTTTCTAAATATCCTCACGCAAACATAGCGGCGCGATGGGTCGTGGGAGTAAGTACACATCCGCCATTGGAACCGAATTACTTAGCTTAAAAAAAGGAAGGTTTCTTTTCCAGAAAAAAATAGCCGTGTCAAAATTGAAAATTCAACAGAAAGCATGAGACGACACAAAACTATCGTTGTTTACAGTTAATACCCAACAGTATTACTTCGGCGCTAGAAAATGGAATGTCTGCCATTCCAAGGGTCGCGGGTTCGATTCCCGCCTGGGTGAATTTTCCTCCACCTAGGGCTTGGGTGTTTGTAAATGTGATCATTGTTATCGTTGTTAATAGTTCGATGTAAAGGCCAGAATGTGCTGTTTTCGGACTTATACTGAATAAATAAATAAATAAATAGAAATAAAAGACTTACTTGTCAAACCTTCTATTGCTTTTTGGATCGATGAAGTTGTCGATACAGGTTGCCAAACGAATTCCCGACAATTAATAGCATGTTTATGAGAACTTTCGCGCAGAAGAATAACCATTAACAGGAAATATCCACCCGAAGGTCGGTTTGATAGGTGATTGTAGAGTTCACCCAGTACCTAGCCATACACGGGGCCAGTTCCTTTCCCTGCGCCGGTTATGGCTTTCCAGGAAGATCTGGTACCCGGCAAAATCACATAGCTTGGGTTGAGCTGTAGGTGCCCAGAATACCGAAGAATATTTAAGAGCATATTTGAGACACTCCAATAATGTGAAAAAAGGGAAAGAAGTACCTAAAGATAGGGCAGGATGAAAGATATATCGACAGGCATAACATGAAATTGGACTTTCTTGACTGTGACTGACGTAATAGGAAGGGTTTATTCATAGACAACATTTCTAAATCCAAATGGATATCGAATCTATGCACAATATCAGAGTAACTTGAACTTGGTAAAATTTTGACGTTTAGTGCCAACTGCTAGTAGTGCTGAAGCGCTGATTTCACACACCTGAACGGACCATCTTCGGTGCTTAATGCACTCACTCCTGGTTTTGAGATGCGGGGGGGGGGGGTGGGGGGGGGAGAAGAAGGTTGCCCCGGGCGATAACCGGGGGGAGACATCATCTCCGGTCGCTTTCGAAAAATTCGACTTCTTTCATTAGCCTGGGAAATTCATTTGTCCAACCTCCGGCACCTACCTCGTGTGCTGGCCGTGAAAAAAAGAGTCGGGATTACATTATTGGGTCGCCCGCTGACTACGTTAAGCTCATCGCAAGTGCCGCGAGGAATTTTCGTCTCTCTCTCTCGGCCTGACCCAAATTTCTCAAACCACTTTCTTCCTCAAACGATTTTGCAAATCAGCTTTAATAACCGATTTGGCCTATAAAACTCCATGCCAAACCGTGGAAATGAATTAGTGGACATGGATATCATTACAAGAGCCAGAATGCGATATTTTAGACGGAGGACGACTCTTAAAAGTGCATATTCGTTTTTGAGCGTCCAATGGCCGACTATAAGGCGACTGGGGGGGGTGGTTAAGCGGCTTTTTCGCCAGTTGCCGCGAACTCACCTTCTGTCCTCCGTCGTCATGTCCACCCGAACTGCGGGGGGGACACCAAGGGAGTTAGTCGGACGTTAATCCCTCACAGAATTGACTGAAGTGACCGAGCGGAATCATTTCAGGGGGCTTTGAAATTGTTCAATTTTTGCTCTTTGTCTTTCATCTGTTCTGATTACCTATGTAGCTTTCCCTGTTATCTTATTTATTGGAACTGTTTACGGGTATTGGTGTTTTTCATTTATTTCATTCTCTGCTATCGTTTAGGCAAGTGCTAACACAGGCCTTTTATATTTGTCCCCAAAAATTGCATTATCGTTAGCTAATTTTATAATTATTGAGGATCAATTTACCTTTAATTTCTCGTAATATGTTCTCGAGGGTTGTTTGATCTCTGCGGAAACCGGTCTAATTTTGGAAATTCGATACAATTTCTCATTAACAGTGTTACTCTTGACTTTGTGCATTGACCTTATGCTCTTTCTTCCTTACCCCGCGATCTTTTTTTCAAATAAATTCTTTCGATATTATGTCAGCCCATGCTGTTGTTACAATAGGTCGAATATAAGTGATATAAGTAAATAATGTTTTCACCTCAGAAGGCGTGGCGTTATTTTGTAAAATCGGCTTAAGACCTGATCGATTTCCTTTAGCATTGAATTGACTGACTGAGCACTGAATAGACTTACCAAATACGACATAACTATAAGGGTGAATATACATCCTCGGGGATAAATCTTGTCTTCAAAATTAATCTATTTTTATCTTTACTCCTTATGCAGCCTAGTAATTTTTACTTAAGTAGGAAGGGCCCTAATTGAACTTTATTTCCAGCTGACCAAAGGGCTACGCTAAATAACTACCACCGTAAACTTTCGGCACCGTGAAACGTAATGACAACATGGAAAATACATTCTCTTGGAAAATACATTCTCATGGAAAATACATTCTCATGGAAAATGCAACTGCAAAGCACCAGTTCGAAACGGGTTCGTCCTGCTTCTTAGTATATGCCGACATATAAGAGACCTTTCACCGAACTCCCAGGATGATAGATCCGATTGAGGCTGAGAATGCCTGCCTCCCACCACATGTCTTATGAAGCCTTTCGTCTTCTAATGTAATTCGAAATGCGTGTGACGTTTGCAAATGAGAAGGCAATGAGGCGTGAAGAAAAGGCTGACGTCTTGCTTGGAGAAAGGCTTAGCACGACATATAGCTTTTCGATGAAGTAGATGATGCCATCATGCGATGCCTCGTTTTTCACATGATGACTTAGGATTTCAAACGGTTGACAAGTTTCATTTAGTCCAAAAAGTCGTTGCAGTTTGAGTTCCAGTGCCAAAACAGTCCCTGATTGAATTCCAGTTCAAATCTCAGATACAATGATGAAATGAGTGACCGATTGACTTGTTAATTTCATTGATAAAAAAATCACATGACTTTGACCGGCGTTCGTAAACTATTCTGCGGAGCCGTAATTTTTCTCGGATTGCGTGCCTAACCGAGTATCCGCTGCGTATCGTTACCTCGATATTGAAAATGCAACACCCCACACCACTCGACTTTGCGTCGCAATATTTGCTCCCAGCTTTTGATCGCAAGTCGTCTGATTTCTTCACGCAGTCGTTCGGCTAATAGTCTTACAAGGATACCTCTCAGTCCATTTGTGTGATGCAAGCGACCGTGGCGCCCATGGACCTCGTGCGTAACACCTAGAGCACACAATTAGGTTCCATCCACGTTCCCCGCAAGTCTGTGACGTTCAACCTCCATTATACTCCCAAGGTTCTCTGGTCAAAGCACTCATCACGTCACAACCTTCAGCTATGCAATGTGAATCACCGATTCTACGAAGTTAGGCAAACTAAGAGTTAGAATCGTCCTTACTTTAAGGAACCTCTGCCTCACAGGAGACTCAATCGTAAACCATCTGATAACTATTTTTACGATGATAAGAAAAATTGGCAAATGGTCTTCCGTGGGCATAGAGGGTAAATGGTAGGAGTAGTTTTTAAGGGAGGCGACCGACAGCTGAGGTAATTTGGGCCATTAGGGATAGACAGGAAAGGATGAAGAGAAACCCGGTGGAGAAAAACCCAGTGATGGCATTAGCCTACTCTTAACGAAAGGCGCCAAGGGGTCACACAATTCAACGTCCCATCCGACGGACGGTTTACTCTTTCAAAGTACACTTCAAAAAGCCCCTCAAGTAGAGATCGGGATAACACTGAAAAACATCGGCCGCCTCCGGGATTCGAACGCAGGTCCTCTGGGTGGGAAGCTAGTACGTTAGCACCATCCCGATCCCCGAGGGTTATTGGAAAGATCATATGTTGGTCGAAACAGAGATGTTTCCCAGTTCATAAATCCCAATTCACGTTTTATTTAAGAAACATATTAACACTTTTCAAATCCCTAGGTTATTATTACATAGAATATATTTCATTTAGAATATGCTGGTAGTGTATGAGAACCTCATTACATTGTGATTACGTTAGATCGCGTGCAGGGTTGGGAATCACTCGAAGGTTAAATTACAGATTGATTCTTTTGCATAAATTGGAAGGTTGTCCATGTAGCGATGATGTCGAAAATGCATTATTACCTCCACCGTACTACGGTAGAAGATATGCCAATAAAATTTGAGGGATCAAGTGTAGAACAGATAGATTTTAGATTTTTTATTTTTCCCACGAGCGATAAGTGATCAGAATGACGTCGTCCGACCGCGCTAGGGGGGTATTTTGGGTCAGAGGTAGTCTTGTGTGTAATCACTCCATGCCATGCACCCTGGCAGTGCCTTTCAGGCCACTATGTAATAATAATAAAAATAAATAATGTAAAAATATAGACATCGGTACGAGGACGCTGAGCACCATTCGGTTACTGTCAATAAATGTATGTACGTACGTGATCCGATATGTTCGAGAGGGGTTTTTAGGATGCCGGCATTTGCACATTTCCCCATCGCACGCTCTTAACCGGGAAGGATATCTTTCCTTCGGTTGGTTTTCGATCTCAGCCGTGTGATACGCCTGAAAGTGAGTTTTGCCAGTTTGAGAAAGGCCTCATTTCAATAAAGATAAAGTGCGACGTTGAAGCTACGAGTCTCTTGTGCTTTGTGATGAATTGCATTCGCTAAGAAAGAATAACCCGACAGAAAGTCCCAACGTACTGGATACGCTCAGATGAATAATTTTATAAAGTGAAATGCTCGTCTGGTTTCGACTAGGTATTTACTCTAGGCTTATTACTCGTTATTAGACTTACCACTGCTTTTCACGGGTATGAAAGAGAGGTCATGGTATTTCCGCCGCTTTCACTGCTGGATGAAAATACCCAACCTTAAAAAGAGGGTCTTCTTCTTCTTTTACCAAACCCCACCGATACCAGCCGGATTCCAAACCTTCCGGTTTTTCCAGAAGACTTTGTGTGACAGATTTACTCGTTGGTCGAAACTAGCGTCGGTCAAAGTGCATACTTCCGATTTGAGGAACCAACCAAGTAATTTGTTCAAGGTTTATGTAAAAGTAAGCCTTATTTTTTTTTTAAGGTAATATACCGTTTAAGGTAGGTTTTTTGGATGGACACAACTACCAAACAAATATTCTATTACTCCTAACAAAACACAAAATCCATCATCCTACTCTATATCAGGTCCCTCTTCATCTCTGAGTACTTTCTTCCTCCCTTCATCCCGTCCAACATCCCTATCCTGTTCCTTCCCTTTCCTCTTTTGCCCAACATTCTACCCTCTATCACAGTCTTCAACACCCCACTGCCGGTCAACACCCCCTTCATCCACTTTTCCTGCCTCCATAGGATTGCTCCCAACAAACCCCTCTCTTCGCCCACCATACGTAGTACTTCCTCATTTGTTTTCTTCTCTGTCCATTTCACCTTCTCCATTCTTCTCCACAACCACATTTCAAAAGCCTCCAATCTACGTCTATCCTCCTGCTTCAATGACCACGTTTCCGCGCCGTACATAGCTACGCTCTATATCAAAGTTTTCACGAGTCTTTTCTTAACATCCTTACTCAGAGTCCCCGTCATCAACTCCCTCCTCCTTGTGAAAGCCTCTTTGCCTAGCGCAATTCTTCTCCTTACGCCCCTACTACTTTGACCGTGTTGGTCGTAAGCCTTATAATAAAAAAAATTATTTTGGCAAGAAACGATTGGGATTTGAAATCTAAGCATCACACAACAGAATCCCATTCGAAACGAATAATGATTATTTCTGTGATTTAGCTTTTATCCGAGAATTAACTCAAGATCAGTCGTTATTCAGACGTGGCAGTTTATTTGTCTTCAGAATGGTCATCTATAAATTACAATAATGCATTTATCGGAGTCCGCTTTACGTGTCGAAATGCCAAGAACCGTAATTATTATGGGATCCTCATGAAGTTTTATTGATTACCGAATTGAATCGCGTGCAGCGTAGATGAGCTAGATTTATAAAACGCTGTTATGATAAACTTAGTAGCGTGTCCGAGATATTGGAGCTGCTACATTGAGAATCACTCACGGAGCAAAGGTTAAATTGCAGATTGAATCTCTTGCATAAATTGGAAGGAGGTCTCTTCAGCAGTGGTGTTGAAAATGTAATATTACCCCCATGGTACTACTGTAGGGGAGATCATGTAATTAATATTAGAGAGATTAAGGGTTGGACCGACTTATTTGAGATATCAGTATTTCCACGAACGATAAGGGATCAAAATAACACAGTTCGACCACGGTAAGGAAAAAGTATTCGGGTCAAAATTAGCCTGGCGCGTGTGCACCCCCTGCCTCACACCCTAGCGGTGGCTTGCAGAGTACTAAAAAATATTAGGATTGTACTTTCTTCTGTACTATTGCATTACGGTGATGTTTATAAGGAATCCAAAATCCTAGGATGAAAAGAGAGAACTTAGAAGACAGATGCTGCGCAAAGAGGAGAGAAATTCAAACAAGTGGAATCTTACACATATTCAGAATAAACTGATAAACCTAAATCGCTGGAAAAGTAAGTCAAAAGAGAATAGAGGCCTTAGAAATGTAGTGTGGTTGGTGAATTCTAAGCATTATAAGGAAATATGTATTTAGAAATGAGAGTAAGAGGGAGTAAGTATTACATGATGCACTGCGTGAAAAATAGGAGATAGATGCATTAGTTACACCTTGAGAATTAATGTGTTGCTAGGAAGGCAACAGAAGGGAAGTCCCCAGGAAGAACACCACGGGAGAACCACGTAGGCCAAATAGAGAGAGGATTGAAATATAGATAATCCAATTAGAACTGTGCAAATTTGAATTAAGGGCTGCAGCTAGCCAATCCTCTTGTCTTCGGATTTATGGGTTAATGATCGATGAATACATTTGCTAAAGAAAATTCATAATATGGATGACACTACATAGTGTACTGAATTAAGAGTCAGGCCATTCGTGGGAGTTAGTTTTCAGTACTAATATTAGTCTCCCCCGGACCCTTTGGATCTCGACACATTAATTGTAAGGTTCTAAATTTCCAATGTGTATTTCGTAGACAGCCTCTCTTTCCCCCCTTCCCCCCCTCTCTGACACTACCTTGACCTTCGTTTCGTCCTGTTCGACGAAATATTAATCCCCCCCACTCACCCTGAATATATTTCCCTTTCCTTTCTCCTGGTTTACTTTTATCCATGCAACTTTCTTCTTCCAGCCTCTACGATCACACATACGCTTATAACTGGAGGCATCTCGCCTCCTCCCCCCCACCCTTCCCCCGACCGTCTCTCCACGTATCTCTTCCCCGGCATCGCAACACGCATCGGACGTCGCGGAGAGCCCGGTTTGGGGTCGCATGGGATGAGGTCCCTCCCCCATCCCCCCCTCGGCTCAATCCGATGGTCCATTAGCGAGAGCGATCTGGGGGAGACGGAGGAAGAAGCTTCGAGCGAAGTTGGGACTCTCTCTTCCCCCCCCCCCCCCGGAGTGTCGGCACCGAGGCCAAGGTCGGACAAGCTACCGAAAGCATCTTACTACTTCCTAAGAAAAAACCAGCGTCTTCCGAACTTTCCGGATTTGGACACCCAGAATAACCTCTGCACAAAAGTTAATGCTACCCCTTTATTCCTGTTCATTCTCAAGCGACGTTTGAACTTGGATGAGAGGTGCGGAGGTCACGGCAAGTTTTGAAATGTTTTCGTTTCTATGGCGTAAAGTAAGTTTTAGAGGCGGTAAGGCTAGACGTTTTACTGGGTTTGGAAAATAAATAAGGATCACAGAATGGATAAACTTCGTTTTTTCTCACGCGCCAAAAAAGTTCATCACAATACCACCGGTTTCGACACATAGGCTACATTATTAAGACCTGATGACGTCGTCTATGCGTCGAAACCGGTGATTTTATAATAACTTTTTTTGGTGTGTGAAAAAATACCAAGTTTATAAATTCGGTGATCATGAAATTTTCACAAAGAAGAGGCTCCAAACCATCAAATTCAATTCAGGAGGAGTTGGATTACCTCTTGATATGTGTGTACTTATGACAGGTAAAAATTTCTCACCGATTACTTTTAATTTAAGCCTACTTTATTAATGGTCTGCCGCACCCTGGGGTGAGGCTAATTAGGCCAGAACTCACGGTTCACGAAGCCATTTTTCGTTATTCCACCCACCGCGAATTCGTGCACTCGGAAAATTGCGTTCCGACCACACCGGAAATCTTACCCTTTGCCTTAATGCTGTCCCACATATGGAAACATTTTCTTGGCAGAGTAAAACGAGTTTTGCGGATATTGCTTTTAATATGAATGATCGCTCTATATAGGGAGCATCTCGAACTTGCCAGCCTCAAAATAGTAAGAGAAACCCAAATCACTGTCATTTGCAATGTTTGTTGAAATCCCTCGAAACTACCTCAGAGTCTTAGTCTCTTCAATCCTCAAGATGTTTTTCCATTGAACTTCATTAACCCAAGAAATTTCACGCAAATCCAATTCATAGAAGGTCACGTGTAATTTTGAATGCACACAAGAAAGATTCAAGAACGCGTTTCAATGTGAACTGATTGGTAAAAAGGAGCGACCATTAATCCCACGCCTGATTTTTTTTGGGACCGATTTCAGAGCCACCCCCCGCCGTATGAAGTCCCGTGATATTTTTTCTTGGCATCTCGCCTCGATTTTTAAAACAATATAACTTAGAAACTGTCTCAAACTGTGACGATGGGCAGCCAAAAATACAACTTCTTCCGTCATTTTACTTTTTATTTGACTGCTTAAACAGACTACGTTTCATCAACACCTAGCAGGGAAAAATCGAAATTGAAGAGAGCAATATTTTCTTATAAACTGACATAAATACACTTTGTGAAGACGTAAAGGCCAGAAGACGGATCTCGGATTGAATCAGGTATTCATGCGTGTCGTGAACTCGTATGTGTTTGTGTTCTGGTCTATCAAAAATTCTAAGATGTGAAGCAGAACCATTAGAAATCTTACTAGTCTTTGTCGGTCGTGATTAATGTTTGAGGAATATCAAAAAGAAATCAGATGTATACTATAGTAGTCTCGGATCAAGTCAGATTTGAGAATTTTCTAAGGATTCTCGTATTTGGTTACACACCTCTTAAGAATCTGGATTGGAAAACCAAAGGATAGCAACAGATCTTATTGATTTTTAGTTTCAATGAGAGGTGAAAGTGTCGTGTGATGCGTGCTCTGGATCCTCCCATCTCCCCGTCCAAACTGAGACTCCACGTAGGATAGACCCACCAAATAGCAGGCCGTGATTAATGGTTACGCCTTCTTACGAGTTGAGTTCTGAGCCAGAGGCCAATCTGAGAATTGGAGGGTGAACCATCATCCTCATTGAACGCACGGGAGAACTACGCCAAAGGCCATCTAGACAAGTCAGAAGGACCAAAATCTCTAGCCGGGAGTTATTGGAGCCCAGGTGTAATTAATAATAACAGACGCTTACTTATTCGAGGGAGGCAAACGAAGAGAAAAAAAACAATGGAGAAAGTGTGGTAATCTTGATAAAATGGAAAGTGTTGTCTCGTAGATGCATGAACGTTTTGAATATTAATGCCATATGAAATGAAGACAATATAATAGCAGAGAATTTTCGAATGCTCGAATTGACGAACTCGTCCACTTCAGTTGAGAGGAGACCCACTCACGTCGGCGCTCAAGGCAGTTATTGATTTCCAAATAATCGGTAATTTATTCCTCTCCACACTACAGTAATTTCAAGGAGTACGATGATGGCTCATCAGGGCCCTCTGATGTAAATTATCCCATGGGACGCTCGTACTTATTCTCCCTTCGCCACCCAGAAATAGTATCTTGCGGTAAATAACAAAACCCACTAGGGAAAGGAAGTTCTTCGAATTAATGTCGAGATTTTTAATTATCGAGAGATGACCTCGAGATTGTTTGAACTTCGTTCTTATTAGTATATCTGGACATCGCTCAAACGCGCCGAGTATCACAGCGCTTGCTTGTGCAAGAATTTTTAATAAGGCTCTCGTATAGATGGAATCAAAATATTTTTAAAAAACTTAAAATAAGGAGGATTTTACGCAGGAAAGCGCGTTAAACCGGTGAAATGATATTTTATTAATCATACTAGGTTGCCGGGAAGATCAAGAGTCGTAATAAATCTGAAAATAAACACAAGCCTGAACATATAAGGAATTAATTGCATGTCAGCCTCGGAAAATATGGAAAAAAGCAAAGAAATTCGTTGAAATATCAATAAATTCTCGAGTTGAAATTTATTCAAAATGGCAATCGAAATTAATGAGCTATGATTGGCAATAAATGATAATTTTATAGTCCGGAATTGTTCGGATTATTGCTGGCAATGCTGGAAGAAGCCTGCATTTTGTAAATGTGTAAGAAGCATCGCATAAATTTCATCTCTTTGCGCTTCGAACAGAGAGAGAGCTCTCTCTGCTCTCCGTCCCGGATGGATGAGCAGGCCTTTTTCCCTCGATGCACTAATCGCTAGGATAAACGAACGCGCACTCGGAGCAGAAAAAAAACTCCCTTCCGTGAACTGATATTACCAAAGATGAGCGAGGGATTTACAGTACGAGTGTTCAGCTAATTTTATTACCCGTTACAGATGCGCGCAGCTGGGGAAAGGACAGATAATTCGCAGCATCATAGGTTATCCTGTTTTTTTCTGTATCACGAATAAAACTTTTCGAGTGCAAAAACACTCCACGGCCATAGGATATCGGCAATTGAATCCAGTCGGATAATGATCACGAGATTAACGATGCTGCATTTAAGCAGCAGTATTAGTTGTCATAGCAATACGAGCAGATATGCTGGGATTAAAACGAATAAGTTAGTACCGTCCACATTATAATTCATGGCACTTCGACGGAGCATAAAAAAAATAACTGTTGGGAGCTGTCTTAAGTGCGTATTCCTTGAAGCGACAAAGGTCAGAGTACAGAGAAGGGCGTTGAATGTTGTTGATTGGCCACGTGCTGTTTAATGTCGTAGTGTCACCACCAGGAAAATTTTCAAACCAAGTCATGCGCAAATCAATGATGCTTAAGAAAAGAAAATTTTGCAGCCCTTAAAGTATGGCGTAATAGAATACCAGCAGCTGAGTTAAACTTTGCCGGGGTAAAATGTTGAGTGTCGGCAAAACGGCAATCGTGGGACAAGCTACGAACTGATGTCACCCCCAAACTCTCCTTCGATAATTCCGGTCGACAGTTTTCGAGATGAAACGAACTCTACTGGAAAAAGAAAGATAACCTGGATTACGATGCGATAATTTAAACGTGGACGGTTGACCTTTTGGAATGAACCGTGGACCTAAACGAACTTGACATTCCCCAAAATCCACGTGCATTCAATACTTCTACTGCCCATTTCGAAAAGTTTCAGGTGATGGGGAAGGAAAAGTCGAAAACCCCGAAGTGCACGAAAGCGTTATTTTTCTTTAAGTGTCGCGGGAGATTCTAGTAGTCGAGTCGTTCGAGCTTAGAGGAGTCTGGGAAAGTGACAGGGGAAAAGTGTGGGAGAGCCCATTTCGGGATGGTCCACCGATGATCTTCAACGCTCTTCCCCGCGTCACCACAACTCTCGCGACCAGCTAACGCTTCACACACACACACACATTGTATATATGTATATAGGGGTCACGAAGGGAAGGGGAAAGCGGATCCAAAACGGATGGGAGAGAGGAAAGTTGTTGTAGGAGCCACCACCTTTAACTATGAAGCCCTCCCTCCCTACCGCCTCCACCGCGAGTGAAAACCGAAATTAGGAAGCGGAAAGCGAGGGAGGGGGAGAGGGGAGGCGGGTGGAGTCTCTCCCGCTTACTCTTCATCCCCGCCCGCCCGCCTCGCATCCCTCGGCCCGCCCGGCCGACCTCCGCGTCGCTACCCGCGACCTCCACCGCAGTTCGCTTATATCCGCGAGTTTCCTGGGGAGACCCACGGAGAGTGGGGAAGTGTTTTATGGCGAGGCGGTAATTTAGTCCCGACCCTTTACCTCCCCAACGATCACCCTTCCCCCCCCCCCCTACTTCACATAACAGTACCGGCGGCCACTCACACGGTTTCATATTCTTTTATTTTATTTTTTTTAAATAAATAAATCTGTGAGGGCTTTGATCTAAGATGAGTTTTTTTTCCTTTTGCAAGGGGAAAAACGAAACTCAATCCAAAAAGCAGCAGCACCCTGCGGATGTAAGAAATCCCAAGTACACTGCCCAAGAAATAAGGAGATCATCGTCATCTTTTTTTTAATCAAAACTATTATTGTCAAGGATTCGCGATATCGGTTGATCTTAAAAGGAAGTTTCACGGCGCTTTAATTACAAGCCGATTTCCATTTTATTTAGCAACTTATTCGTCTGATGAATATGTTCTGATTTTATCGAAATCTTACCGTCAACATTTTCACCCCTTTTTTTTATATAGGATGAAAGATGTTCTCTGCATTCACCCAAATAACAGTTAAGCGTAGTTCTCCTTACGTATTTCGCACATTTAGGATTCAATTCAGCCGCAGGAGCAGTCACTAACATACCACCGTAATGAAATTTAAATTATTTTAGAAGCTTTTCTTCCTCAGAGTTTGATTCCATCTTTGACGCTATTGCTTTCGGGAGTTTGTGATAATTGCTGATGTAGTACATTAGGTTTCACATTTATTCAATATTTTCTTGGACCTTCAAGCATAGTCCTTTTCAGTTACAGAGGCTGGGAAGTAAAGTTTATTGGTTTATTTATAAATGCATTTCCTATCCGCTAAAAGTATGGTCTCCGGGAACAGACATGTAAGTATGTAAGTCCACATCTCAGTTATGAACGAAGCAGGCCCATGAAAATTTAAATTTGTTCACTAACCTCAGACAGGACATAATAATAAAAAAACATTGGATCTACTTAAGTGACAAGTCCAGCGGTCAACTTCTTGTTTCCAGTAAATGCTTACTCAAACTTAACGTCTTAAAGGAAACAAAAGGATTCCGATCGGATGAAGGTTTTTATCACGTGGTTTAGAGGACCTTACGCCAAATTCGGCCCGTTCACATCCGGCCCAGTAAACCCCTCACCTCCCTTCCAATGGGTCGAGGCTCTACTATACAGCGTCAATTGTAAACCGCGCCAACGGTCAGTTGGATATTAAATCGAGTAATAGATAGTGGAACGGAACTCGATTTCGAAAGAGGCAATGTCACGAAGAATATCAGCGAGCGAATCATGCGAGATCGCCCGCAAGTTAGATAAGCGATCGCCTACCCCCTTTTGTGGTTTGGCCTTGTTTTGTCGATGATGGTGTCACGGAGATGCAAGTCGTGTAAGACTGGAGCGAGATTCGAAGGCATGCGAGAATCCAGTCCCCGTCGACAGGTATCGTTTAACAAGGACACGGTTGATATATTTTTAACACTAGATCATCATCATCTCTCTCTCTCTCCATTGTGATCTTCGTATCTTGATGATCCGTCTCTGGACTTGGGATTTTGTTGCCATTGTCATCTTCTCTTGCATCTGTGTCACAATCGAACGCCGGGGTCCGGAGAGAAAACCCTAACCCGATGAAGAAAGCTCTAAACACAGGTTATTAACCAATCTAACTTGATCGAGTGATGCCCTTAGTATGAACTGAACTGTCACCATTGGAATCTTATAATTTGTTTCTCGTTTTATTTTTGATCTGCCAAACGCGTCGATATTTCCATCTGTTCGACATATCAACTGTAATTCCTTTTGACTAACGCAATCTTTTCATATCGACGGTTTGGGAATAGCCTAATGAATGGAATGCCTCGCATGTGTGATTGTTTATTCTAGCTTGGGAAATATACCTTGCAGTCATTCCTACGACTCAAGTAATTAGCATGACCCGTGGAAATGTTGGTGAAACAGTCATAGTTTGAGAGCTGTGAACTCGTTTGATTCATTCGATTAAAGCAACCAAGGAAATAATTTCGCCATCGAGTTAGGTTAACTCCGCGACTTCAGAATCAATACGCGTTTGAAATAAACAAAAAAACACCAAAACCGTATAGCAATGAGTGCATTGAATTACAAAAAACGAATATATTTATTTCTGACAAAGAATAGGAGTTCTGAAAAAGCATGCACACCTTCATTTAGCAACAAAAAAAATGGCAATAAAGGTCGAAACACTTCCATCGCAAGCAAAAGTGCCACGATTTCGTCGTGTAGTATTACAATGACGTCGATGGGGAACATTTGTAAAACCGACGTCTTATGCGCATGTCTCATGCTTAGACATGGTGGGATCACTTAAAGAGGACCACTCACACCCTTGCCCTGATAGGAGCAACCGTTCTTTTTAGATACACTATCACGTTGCCTTTTCAGGAGACTATTCCTGCTAGTCGTCAGAGGATAACTTTCAAGATATTCTTAATCTCCGCCCTTCTTTCGATAGCCGCTGGAATCATCCCCTCGGAGGTTGCAAGGGGAATTAGTTTGCCGTTCACACGTGCGATCCCGCGTTGGAATTATCGCGTTTTAAGAATTCACTCCTGTTCTCCACGCGTGATGTGCATCGATGGACGTGCGCCCGTCGCATTGACTTTGTCTCCTCGTAATTAAATACCCTCGGCTTGAAACGAAGGCCCTTTCTTTCTTTCTCTTTCAAACCAAAGCTTAAGCGTTTTTCGTGTCATGGACGGGTGGGCAAACCGACAAATGATAGTCGATTTTTTTCCCGCGCTCAAACTTGAGTGCACACAAGGGGGAATGCCTTTTTAACGAAAAAAATTGATCAAATCCGCACGAACATAAAAAGATTCTCGTCTTGATTGGGTCACGGTCGGACATCGTCTTCGGGAATTACGAAGGTCGTTCTAAATTTTGTGAATTTTGGTTTCGGGAGGCATTCAGGTAACCATTGATACGCCAATGTGAATTCTACTCACTTTTCTCGACACCTTCTTCCATCATAAACACGGCTTTAAGATAATGTTTCACATTGAAAGTGACAAGACTATAGTTTCACATAAGAATGGAAGCGGTGCTGAGCCAAAAATAATTGAAAAACAGCATCTGAAATTCAGTGGCATGGAAAACCAATAAAACCAAATCCACATCAGACCTCAACCTGATTACTGGCTTCCAGCCGAGATAACCTTGTATTGAACTGCAAAAAAACCGGGCCGAGGGCTACTCTCTTTCCTGTTATGCCCGGGGTTTTCCCAGATGAGAACGAAACAAGCGTTTAGCTAAACATGTCCTGCGAGCTATCATTCGAATTTTAATCGGGAAAATCCGATAAATAGTCGAAGCCTACCCAACATGTAACCCCAACGCCAAAAAACAATTATGAAATCTATAATATTGATAAACAGTCGGAAAAGTTGGACGGAAAATTGTTCAGGACTTGGGGGTTATCTTCGTTGTAATTTCATCTAATACCAGAGTAGATATGACATCGTGAACAATGATTTCCTTTAGCGGAAATCGTTTTCCAGATGCACAAAGCTCATACAGTAATATTTATTAATTTGATTTAATAAGGACCCTTATATCATGTCAGTTGGAAATTTTCAATGGGAAATACTAATTTCATAATCGTCTTTCAATAAGTTTCACACCCTGTCCAGGAGAACATACGCTTAGAACGAGAATATCTTAGAATTTTGAAACAAGATGCAGGTATTGGCGAGAGCTCTTCACGTATTTTTCACGAGCTTAAAAACATTTATATTGTGTCGTGAACATTTTGAGTTTCGCTCAGAAACTTCTTGTCACCCATAAAAATTTTATAGTTCATAAACTACTCACAGAAAATTTGTGAGGTGAAAGAGTAAGATTGACTAGGGCCATTGACTTTACACTTGGCAATCACTGACCATAGCATGTTTTGTTTCAGTATTGTTTTGTTATTGACCCCAAAAAAGGAAGTTGAATCCGACGGACTTTCACGTGATTTAAAAACAAAACACCAATGCGTTAGAAAATGACTCTCCCCTTGAATATTTAAGGCTTGAACATTTTCTCTGATAAATGAGTTTCGAGATACTTGCTGCTATTGAGGTCGAAAGCTTTTTCCTTCGCGTACTACGGAGAGGGTCGTTTCATACGGTAGCTCATAGGATTTCCACCAGAGATTAAATGACCGGCTTACGGGCAATTTATCTGGGCAGACTGCCATGGGCTACTGGGAAGAGTCTGAGGCGGATACCCTATGTCACGAGCGCTCCTACTTAATCACCAATGGAAGTTGCTGGGGTCTCGGATCGTGGTTCATCATCATTAAAAAATGATATTAATAAGCAGCTTCCTCGTGCTCTCTGATCGCCTCCAGAACAATACTTGTATTGAAAAAATAGATTATGATTTACTATTTTCTCGAAGAGTTAAAACTGTTCGACTTATATTAATCGAGAATGAAATTAGTCGAACGCATTTTTCAGTGCGTAGACCTCTTCTCGTCCTTCATAACACGCTTCAGCGTTTGACACAGTTTGAAGAGGTAGCAAGTGAGGAAAGTTCTCGGCAGATAAATGCACCTCTTGAAATTAACCCAACGAATCGCAACATTGTATGACAAACTCTCACCTGGTCCAGAAGGGGGGGTTCAATTTCTACTGCTTACGCGATAACGGAAACCCATCCACGCTAAAGCATAACTGCGCGAAGTTGAATAGAGGCTTCCATTTGAAAATAACGTTGGGGCGCTTATTTAAGTAATTTACAGAAATTCCGGCAAGGATAACTTTACTTGTGTGCGAAACCCCGAGAGACCAATGCCGATGTGATTATAAATGGGGACTTTGCAGGAGTTAAAATTCCCGACACCAGAGCCCTTGAGGTTACTTTTTTATTCTCTAGGCACTGGAGATAACAAATGCGCAATTTTAGAGACACGTACTGGGGAAACTCCGGTAAAAAGCCTACTTTAATTCAATGGCAATGAAGGCGACATTCAAGTAAGTAAAGTAAAGGCGGTTATAAATAATTTTTAAAAAACCAACGAGAAAATTGGCCCCAAAACCTAGCATAAACAGAAATGTCACTTTTTTTATGGTACCTTGCAAAGGTACCATAAAAGGTACCATACCTTACCTCCTTTCCACTAGGAGGTGTGGCAGGGGGTGAATACAAACTAGACAAATTTCAACCCGAATATTTTTTAATCCACTTCCGAGGTCGAACAATATTATTCTGATCCCTTGTTGTACGTGGAGAAAATTACTTCCTAAATCTATCTGTTCTACCCTTTAATCTCTCTAATTTCATTAACATGATCTCGCCTGCCGTAGTAGTACAATGGGGGTAATAATACATTTTTCGTAACAATACTTTTTGTAGATAGTAATGACATGAAGTAAAAAAATGATATTATATTTCGAATTCAAAGAAACGACATCGATGGATTGAGTAGTTGGAATGGGAGTATTTTTCAAATTTGTTGGAATAGACTTTTTCAAATCTTCGCTTTCCAAAGACGGACATGAATAGACGCTCCAAACCGACGGATTAATAAGGGAAGATTCATGCGTCTACTCGATTCTTGCGAGCGCGGAAATCTTTGGGGTTTCTGCGATTGCCCTTCGCGTGTTCGATTTGTAGCAAGATGAGGTGAGAAACTAACGCTTCTCATGCTTCCGGGAAAGAGACAGGGGTCGTTCGTTCAACCGTATCCCTTGATTCTACATCACCGGGGCTTGCATTGAGGAGAGACAAGGATCATGTGACTTGTTTCGACCTAAATTAGGGAAACTAAACATTACGGTATTTGGACGATTTGCAGCGATTATTCGTGGAGGCGCGGGCCTAGAAGGTCAAGCATGAAGAGGAGGCCTTCTTCCCCGGTCCGCTAAAGCTTAAGTCGACGCAGCCAAACAAACGCCTCTCTCGCCTGACGCCCCCGCCCCCCTTTCTTGAGAGAGCGGCCATTCAGCGTTAACTCGACTCAACAATCGGCTCTGGCTCCTTCACGCGACTTGCTCCTTTCGTACCGGAAGTGACGATCTCAGGGGCCCAAGTCCGGAACGACCTTTGCGGAATTTTCTCTCCAAGTCCCGCGTTTCCAAATCCGCTATATCTCGACATTGATGTTTCCTCTGTCGAATCTGATAGTACGGAAGAAATAAAAAGAAAAGGATTCGCGGGGTAGAGTTCGATCAAATCTCGAAAAACCTTGAAAAATATTTCACGGTCGCGTCTAACCTTTTTTTTTGCAATCGTTCGCTCGTGTTGTATAAGGTCTCGTTAAAAAACATGAAATTCTTCACGAATGCTCTCGACTTCCTTAGCTTTTAGAGAACTCTTGAATAATCGAGGATGCGCACAATTTTACGCAGAAAATTTAATATTTTAAAAATAAATTAATAACAACCTAATTCATGCTTTTTGATTGGTTTCTCGAGATGAAATTTCATAATCCGTTTGATTTTTTTCGATCAATATCAAAAGCTTAGTTTCATCGCAACCCTTCAGTGATCGACGATAAATTTAATTGACCAATGTTCGATCATAGCCAAATCAAATTTAGGATTGTTCCTGAGAATTCGATTTTGTTTTATCAGGTTCCTCGACCCATCTCAACCAGTGTAGTTCATCCTTTGCATAGAATTCAGGACTGTATGTAGGAAAATGAAAAAAAAGATCGTTCAAATTCAAGAAATGGAAAATCAGGTGTTTCGTCATAGATATTATGAAAAGTATGTGGTCATATATGTAAAATTATATTTATTCCATATTATTTAAATTAAAGGAAGCTGATAAGGGTTTTGCTCCATTGGACTGTAAACAAACTGGTTGTCTCCGTTTTCGTCCAAATGACGCAAGGCAAGAATTATGGCATACTTCCAAAGTTAAATACGCGCACCAATTAAAAGAATTCGCCGAACGAATTCATTTTGTCGGAACTAACGAGGGCGAGGTGATTTAATGTTGCGACCATGAACCAATCAGATTGCACGTCGTATGGAAAACGTGTGCACATGCCTCGACGCCTCCGACACTAAGGCGGCAACATCAGAAGAGTTTCACGGAGCTGTGATTCTACCTAATGCGCATGCGTTTAGACGTCACGACAATTTTTGACGTGGGAACAACAAAACCTGCCAGGAGAGGTAGTAGGGAGTCGTCGTGCTCCCACAGTGCTCTCAAGGATGGTATGCTTGGTATGGTTCACAAAGCAAGACGTAACAAGTGAAAGAATTATGTTTCACCCCCGAGGTAAAAGATAAATTATTTACATCAATTCACTCTGTCTCCGTAAATGTGCATTCAAAAAATTAAAAAAGAATGGGTTAGTTACTCGATCAATTTGTCATTACCTTATGTCATTTAAATGTCATTATTAGACGTCCATCTGGTATATATTTCGTTCAACAATCGACTACAGACATTTTAGTTATTTCTCGAAATCAAATAATTTGTCTCGACCAAAAGAAAATTGGACAAAAACTTCTCTGTATGCCATATTCCATTTAATTTTCATTCAATTCCATTTTCTCTGTCTTTCTAAGGACACTTCCCATGACGCAGGAATAATCGAGTCTTAAAAATACTGATGATTAAAGAAACAACTCTTTGCACGCGTGTTTTTTCTAAGCACGTCCATGTTTGTGCGAGATGTATGCATATACGATATATATATATATATATATATATATATATATATATATATATATATATATATACATGCATGTATGCATGTATATACGACATGTATATCGTATACGCTGTTCAAATACGTAAATCGAACGAAATCACGGCTATTTTCCATCATAATAGCCAAGGCCATATACATATAACTATACTCAATGCCATTTTAATGGAAATCTCCTCGATATTCAAGTTGTTTGTTCTCACGGCGATCGGGAAGGCCTCCGGTGGCTTCGGCATATCCATCGCACTGAGAGCTCCCACGAATTTCAATCCCCCTCCGTCCACTTGTGCGAGATGAGCGGCAGTCAACGGATGCGCGGATGGGAGGAGGATTGGGGGTGAGGGGGGGGCGGGGAGAATAGGGGCGCGGATGTACACCCTCCGCCCCTGTGGCCAACAATGCAACGTGATCTGGAACCAGTTTCACGCACGGGTGCGGGCGTAGAGGTCGCTGCCGCCAATAAAAATCGCCTTCTTTTGTTCCCGGGGGAGTTGGGTTGCTTGCCAGAGGGGAAGTATGCGAGGCGAGCAACAGTTTGCCCTCTTATCGCCGCCCCCGACCCCTTTCCTCGGCTCCCTCTCCGCCCCGTCCACCACCACGCCCCCGCCCCATCTCTTCCCCCCTGCCCGCTCGACAGAGTGGAGGAGAGTTCAACAGCACTTGCCATCGAAGCGAGCGCTTCGTCACTCGGACATTTTTCGTGGCTTCGAGGTGGAAATGCCTCGCGGATGAAGCTTCGGGGCCGTGCCCTGCCTCCTGAGCGGCGCAGTGGATCGATCGTGGCTAAGGGGGGGTGTTGGCTCCCCTCGGATGGGACGCCTTCCAAGACATGAGTGGGGGTGTTCGACCTTACCTTCGGCACGTGCACCGAGCGTAGTGCATTGGCCTTCCCGCGAGGGGACGGAGCCATAGCTAAAAAAAAAACACATTGGTGTTAACTGGCGGACATCATGCGTTATTACTTCGCAACGTATTCGAGGGTAAGTAAGGGACAGAGCGCAGAAATACTCGCGTAACTGAGGCGGCGGCGTTTAGTCCGGCGATCGCCTCCGGAGCAAAAGATCCCCGGTAAGTTGTCCGGAATATTCCAAAAGTGTCGGAGCTGGAGGAAGTTAAAAAATATATAACAAATCCTTCGCGATTCCGTCGAAGATTTATAAATGGAAAAGGAGCCGTAACGCGAAAAGAGAATATTGGCCAAATCCTGGGTTTGCGAGGTATCTTGGAGTGGTCGTTGTTAATGGTAAATTATTAATATTCATTAATGTTAAAATTAACCATAGAGTTGTCATACTCCGCCATAACGAGGAAAAAGAAATGGTGCTGGAATTATGATATTATTCCCATCCTTAAGTCATATTCTCCCTCTTCCTACTCATTAAATTTATTTAGTCCCCCTTGCTCAGGTTTTTCACTATTAGTTAACCCTTTCTTGTGTCTCCGCGGAATTGTATAGAAACAAAAAATTCAAATAAGTTCGAAGTCCAACTGTGCGACCCTGAACAGGAAACGTCTAATAACACACTACGTCACACCACGTATTGTCAGCACATAATCATTCGGACACGCTATTTGTCCACTAACTGAAAATATTAACTTTTTTACTTTGATTTTTTAAATCAAAAGGTTATTTTCAAGCAGTGCGAAGTATCGTGGGTTGTTAATGTCGTGGCGTTTGATAATTTCTTTTACATTTCGCATTTGCGACGCTATCCTTTGATTAAAGAAAACACTATCCCATTGGCCATGAAACATCACAGAGATAGAGAGAGCTAACTTCACTCTGATTGACACGCGGTTGATCCGACGAAACCTCTGAACGAGACGAACCAGATGGGATTGGGGGGTTGGGGAATATGCGCAAAAGTTCTATCTTGAATTAATTTCTTTATTAATTCCACGCTCTGGAGAGTGAGTGGCTGAGCCACTCATGGCATCGGAGAGCCATGCCATTCTAGCAAACCAGTGAGAGCTTGCTTCTCTCTCCTATGACGGGTGGCGGTGATGGATCGCCTCCCCTCGGCGTCGACGATAGACAAGGAGATTGAATGGCGGTCACCGCCGACTGCCGAGTATTATGAAGCACATTGGTACATACAAATGAATTTCAGCCCTCTCAATTTCTCAACACGTCTCGGGTCGCTTCCCCCACACACACAACTCCCCGACTCCTTCATTATCCAAAAGTAGGTTAGCCTTCGAAAGTTATCTAACGATGCGACTCCTCTTTTAACTTTCTATTAAGAATGACATTTCTTTCTTTTTTTCAATTCTCCCATTTTTTTAAAAAATATTTTTGTGCGAGAGTGTGGGAAGAGAAAAGACTAGGGTAGGTGCAATCCATTTCAATTTCAAATCGCATTTCTTGCATGGTGTTTAGTCGACGTCGGAATCGTGTCAAGTTCGAGTCAGCATTGGAGAATTTTTTTTTTTTTTTAACAGGACATCGGTACTTGCGTCATACACGTGTGTGTGTTGCGCATGAAAGGCGATACGAAGAGTTTCTTCACTGCGCAAACCGGAACGAAAAATATCGTTTTTCATTTAACCCTCTCGGTCGACGTGTACTTTCAGTCCGATCAAAACAAGGCGTTCTTTTAATCTCCTGAAGATTCCTTTTTATCAGAATATACACTTAACTACTGTTTCTTCATAAGAAATAATGCTTTTGAATTATACTCAACATTTTCGACGGAGTAATGCGACAGTCGTACTTTCAGGAATTTGCTGGTGCAATCACTTCTGTGCGGGTGACAATTAACTGGACGAAGGATATTTCGACACAAGATGAATTCGCTATTTGATTCTAAAATCGCGACTGCGTTCTCATACCTGCGACCTTGGACTGGAATAAATATTGCATTATTGAAATCATACAGAGACGATAAATGGAAAGGTCACGTTTTTTTTAGAGACGGAATTTTATTTAACCCCAGCCTGTTTTTTCCTATTGCTATGAAGCCAAAAAGCAGAACAAAAATCCCTATGCGGTCAAGGCTGCGGGGAAAGGAAGTCTCCTTTACGGTTTTGGGTTTTCTGTGCTTCTCCAGAAAGAGTTCCGTAATCTTTCCTTCCTCTTTCCGAAGGGATTTCCCTGTTGCTTGGGCTTTTTTTTGCTACCACCTTTGAATGGGCATTTCAACCGCAACTTACACTTCGAACGCGTGTTCATTTTGGGCTGCTCACTATCATTTCTATGATTTTCATATCCTCTGCTAAGTAAGTTTTAGCATGAATATTTCTAGTTTTCCTTAGAAACTCTTTGGTTCGTAAGACCTTGAGAAGATTAGAACTATTCGGCTGATTCCTGCCTTTTAATGCCGAGTGAATTTTTATGCAAAATTGAAAAAAATAGAGGTTTAGTCATCTTTCAATTTATTAACGGTTCGATACATTATAAAGCTAGGTTTTACAATGTCTCGTTAAACTGAAGGATAACTTTAACCTCCGGTTAAGGACACAACTCGGTTTTATGACACCTATTTAAGTTCAAAACCGGCCGTTAAGCAACTCAAAACTGAAAGACGATGTTGCTACGGTTACAATGTCTAAGATTAACTAATAAACAATCTTATTCGTTTATAACATCGGATACGTGAGTAATCCCTAAGTTAAGTTAACGTTCACATTAACTAACGACTAGATTTAACGGGAAATAATAAAACCGGGGTCTAAGTCAGTTGTTTTTACACGGCGCTATCACGGCTATAGAGTCCATCCTTGGGTAAAAAATAGTGTCTTTAAAAGATAAGATTTTGCGTACAAGATTTACATAAGGAAGATTGTTAACTCTGGTCACCTTTTACCCTAATTAAGATTATTTTTATGAGGTTATCATTGCAGTTTGCGACCAAGCCTTAGTGACGATTAGTAAGTGATAACGATGTGACAACTTTTATTCAGAACACGGTATTCCTTTTAGTTCTTGCATCACTATCCGGGAGGAAAAATATAGCTAGGTGATTTCAACCATTTCTAATCTCCTCCTAGTGGAAAATTTGTCATTAGAGATTCCTTGAGGACCTAAAATTGCCTTTGTGGAGAGAAATCATGCAGGGACTCATCCCGAAAAAAACTGAAAACAGTCATTATAACCGTCCGTATGTATGCACATACTTGCGCTTGTGGTTAATGCCAATGTATTTTTGCGGGTGAATTTCCACTCACTTTTGAATGATACCACCCATTATCTTCCGAGTTGCAAGAATTCTCTCCGGTAAAATTAAATTACGAATGACGTGATTCCAGGCAAGGTGAACCACCTCGTCCACCGCAAAAAAAAAGTATTTCCCGCTTCCCCTGACCATAAAAATTTCACAAATATGATCTCAGAAATCATAATTATTTTCTATTTAAATTTTTTAATTCTACTGATTTAATCATTCATTCAGTTCTGTTCATTACATCCGAATAATTAATGTATTGAACTGTCTCAGTCATTCGTTGAATTTCAATAATATGTTTTAGGTGAAATCAAATAAATATAAGAAATGTCAGAAACAAGGCATCAGTTATAAACAATTGAAAGATATAATACTGAGAAGTAGGAGGCAAGGGGAGAGATTGCAAACATTATTAAAGTCGTAAATTCTTCAATTACGCTGAGAGTGAAAGGCCTAATCCTTGCATACGTATTATACGCAACTGCCAAATGAGTTTAGATGAAAATTAATGGATCTCTATGCATCGTAAATAGATGTAAGCCTTGTAAGCACGGGTCCAGGATCATAAACTTGAACAGGTTAAGCGACTTGGAAAAACTACGATATGATTGGCGGTAGATTAGAAACCTAAGAGGCACGGCATAACTTGATCGTCTTCTATGAAGAGTTGAAAACTGAGTAGATTGATATTTCCGGTATGCTAACGCTTAATTCCAGGGCGAGATAATAAATTTAGTTTCATAAGGTTCTATTCCTCGGCAAAACTCCCCGTCAATCGAGTCATCGCGGCGGGTTTAGCACGCGCATGTCGAGGATAAATGTTTTTATACGAATGCCCTCTCATTAATTGTGAGATACTATAAGAATACCTAGATAGTACCTATTTCGTAATAGGTAATTCATAATTATATCAATATAATTTATTCATTTTACATAAAAAACGCCACAGAGAAAACGAAGTGGTTTCCTCGTGTTGGTGGACTGTGGAGAGAGCAGCGTGTATAAGGAGAGATTTGTAGGTGTACGCGATGCCACAACGCTTTCGTAACACATCCACTCGCCGAGAGCGTTAACGCTTCGTTCAACTTCGTGGATTGAAATAAAAAAAGGAAAATGTAAAAGCGCACTTTTACATTCAAGTGCACATCTTCATTGCCCGGAAGAGAGAGACCCAATCCCCCCGCAATCATCGGACGCATCCCGACGCCAATTTCCGAAAGGCAAAATGGCAAAGTTACAATTCCCGTCAGACATCCCTTCTTTCAGCGCTCAAAACGGGCGGAAAATAAATAGCTCCGATGGATGATGTCGTGGTGCGATGTCGTGGTGCGATGGCGTGTTTGCGTCCGTGCGCCGTCCGATTGTTCTCCGTCGGTGCGTCCGAAGACACAACAGGGAATGCAGGGGGGAGGAGATAGGGAAAGGGGTGGGAGGTTGGGGGGGGGGGCTGTGCCAAGGGGTCAAAAAGCCGATGTTGGCGCGGCGAGGGGGAAAGGGTGTGGGGGTTGGGGAGAGCGAGGCTCCAATCACAGCCCACCAATCACGACCTCACTCCTTCCCCGTCCGTCCAATCCCCTCCCCCCCCTTCCCCCCCCCCCCGCCGTAGGGCATGAAAAAATTCCCATCTTCCCACCCTAACCCTACTCTTTTACCTTCTCGATCCTTTGCATCCCTCTTCTTCTTCCCAACCCTCCCCCCCCCCCTCACCCCACGTCTAGCCTCCGCCTCCTCCCACAAATGCCCGCCTCCTTCCTTACATGGCCCCGAGGCTTTTCCGTCTCCTCTTCCAACCACCCCTTCCTTCCCCCTCCGCCCGCACACACCAGTCTCAGCCTCCCTTCCACTGCCCCCCCCACTCTTCTGCCCCCACCCCCCCATCGCTCACTCCAGTCAGTTCCCCGAGAGACGTCGCCGGGGCTCGCATTCCAGGCGAGGTCGCGGCACGCTCGCGTCGGGAGCGAGATTTCACCGAATTTTGGTCAAGGGAGGAGGAGGAGGGACTCCCCGCGCCCAATCTTAAGGGCGTCGACACAGCTTCACCACCCTCGAAGGTTCCCCCCCGCGCCAGAAGGGGGAACAAATTCAGAGAACCCTGGTGTGCACAATGCATACCACGGGCACTGTTTCATCCCAAGGTCGAAGTCGGTGGCTTGGAATTTTTTCACGGAATGTTTCGTAGAGCTAGGCTGGCACGAGAGATAGAAGCCCTGCCTGCTATTTGAGCCGCTTCTTCTGCCCTTTTGAGGTCAGGATCCCCTTCTCTGCTATCTCACTGGGATCGGAATCAATTTCTGATCTAAGCTCTTCCGAAGGCTTTGTGTAGTCTTTAAGATGACAATTGGCGTTACCATCATCCTCGGGGGATCCTACGATCCTCACTTGCTAGAACAGTGATTAGCGCACACACATAATATAATACGATAACGACATGTTCTCTCTGCGGAATCATGCATCTCATCCCCCTTGGAATGCATTTCTATAGAAATTCACAGCACGACATGTAAACGATTAGAGATGAAATTTCGTGGCTCCATATGGCAATTTATTTCAGGAGAACTTATTTAAAATCGGATTCAAAATAAATGCAATAACTTTTTCCGCCATACTCGTACGCCTTTACCTCTCATATTCATTTAGAAATTACCTTTCGACGACGCGGGCATTTCTCCTCCGAAGTTTCCGCGCTTCAGCAGACCCAGTTCTACCACTTTTCCTTCCATTTCTTATCTACTTAAGAGGCAGGAGATAAGTCAACCGGAAGAGAAGTGAAGGTGTCTCCCCGACTAAACGCATGGAAACTAATGCCGAGGCAGGAAGAGGTCTGCCTCTTAAGATGTAAACAAGGTTCCAAGTCGCATTATATTAAAACCAGAATACTTCTACTACGACTTCTTTATCTCGGAATCTCAAGCTTTTCGATGCAGAACTGAGACATTTCATTTCCAACAATTAGAGCGCCCGAGCGTGAATGAAGACGCAAACGTAAGCTGACAGGTATTGGAACATTATATATCACGAAACGATGCGCCAACATGAACATTATTGCTCTTCCAGATCACTAAGCCTGGTCAGTTTAACCCTGCATCACGTCCGGTTTCCTTGAGCATCTAATCTCTATGAGTTCAATTGCCTTCGACTTCGACGTGTCTTTCAATAGTGCAGCAGTCGACTCATTCGGAGGAATTTCCGTCGGAATGTTCGTTTTTCCCAATTGAGTCGACCGTAGGATGACGTCTCTCATGTCCGTTAAGGCCCCCGTGCCGTCAACCTCCAACCGTTGGTTTCCAAGGACACGAAGTCTCTCTTCTCCGCCGCCCCCCCTCTCATAAACATTCGCAAGGAGGAAAGGGGGTGAGGGGTCACGTTTCATTCTCCCCCCACCCTCACGGTATAGCCGCCAATTTCAAAGTCGCGACTTCGGAGATCACTCAGGGGAGGGGGGGGGAATGCGGGTTGACTTCTCCCGAGTCCGAATTGGTGATTCGTCCCACGACACACCCGACGGCTTCCGTTGTGCCCTGCACACGATTTTCACAGGCACGAAAGATATTCCACTAAAGCCGCAGGGTGGGAGTGAATTTTTTTTTTCATTGCCGAAAATTTGAACCTCGCGGTCGTTTTAAAGGCTTGCTTCCACGAGAACAGTTATTTTCCAAAAAAAATATAAAAACTGATGCATGTATTCAAAGAGCGACATACACACATTGAAGAAATATTTCCGTATTACAACTTCCGGACGTGACGTAATTTGTGGAGGTTTAATTTTACAGCATAGTTAGTTAGAAACTTTCGCACATTAAAAAAATAAGTAAAAAATATTTAAAAGTTTTAAAATTTTTCAAGGCGACTTCAGGTACGTATTTAATCCCGTTTGTAATGGAATGTGGATCTTCCCCGGGGAGGGTGTGGGGGAGGGGGTGGAACATTTTGAAGCGGGCAGCACATAGTAGGTCACCGCAAGAAACGTGAGCTGTTCATTGCCGTCCGCAAGATCCGAATGAGATCCCAGAGTTGTGAAAGAGATTCTTTCGGAGAGAGAACTGCATCGGGGAATATGATAATGCCTGCGAATGCTTTGGCGAGAGGGGACAATCATCGGGACCACGTTTTAAAAACGTCGAAGACGGAACGAAAACTAGTCCCTCGAGTGCGCTGAGTGCTGAAAGAGAGAGAGAGGTTGTGCTAAAATATTCAAATCCGCTAACGGAAAAAAACCGCGAAAGATGAAGGGGGTTTACTTCCCATTAGCATAAGCTCATCGTCATCGCACCCTCATCAAACAGTTTCAACCACAGCAGCAGTCAGACAGTGATCACCAGAGGACCGACTTTGCAGCGACCTTCCGAGGTATGCGCGTCAAAACCTTTCAATAACGGCGACGGAATCTTGAGCGGAGTGTAAACATATTTTACATGCTTTTTTTATACACTGATGGACATCAGGAGAAGGATTGAAGGGAGAGGAAAGGTCAACTTGAGGAGACGCTCAAACATCATCACCCTCTTGGTTACCGGATTCAATTAGACTGATAGTCATTAATTGTAAACTAGGATGCATCCGGATAATTTTGTCTAATTTTTCACTTTATACGCAGAGGGCGAGCCCGCTAGGGAACCTGGCGGTGAAAAAAACGTGAGCAGGCCTTATCATAAAATGAGAAACTGAACCAATATATGTTTGGAATGGGTTTTATATAAAGAGGTACGCATTCACATGCTCTGGCGTCACCGCTCTCGATGTACAAGGTACGAGGATGAACAAGAGAATCCTCATTCCGACGACCTTGTTCCCAGCTCGTCATGCAAGAAAAGCACCCGGTTTTTTTTTCCACGCGGTTTTAACGAATAAGGGCCCGCAATCCACGGGAAACAATGAGAAGAAGAAGACATAAATAAGGCGAATGACGCGAAACTTATGAATGTGGAACGCAGTTCATTAACCATGATTGTTCGCAGGACTGGAGCTCAAAGTAATCGACTCGAAAAATTCTTTCCTTTCGCCGCCACATCATCCAAAAAGGACCCAAAAACATGGGTAACACATTCTCCCTTCGGAACAGAAGCTTGTCCTTTTAAATTTCCTTCCTCCGACTCCGGATACCCGAATACTTAAAACCATTTGACACTTCCCTCTGGTAATTTGTAAAACGTGCTAAAAAACTAATGGACGTTTTCACCCACCCACTCACTTGAAAGGCATGTCGTCTTTTGAGTTTGCGTGCGCATTAAGAAGGGAGAAAGGGGGGGGGGAGAGACAAACGCGCCCTCGTTACTGATCCCTCCACCAGTCGTCCGCCCGCCCGCCCGCCATCCCTCCCTTCGCTACGACCTTGCCTCCTCGCCGCCGCCTGGCGCCCGTCATCTTTTTCTTCTTCCATCCTCTCTCCCCTTTTCACTCTTTCTATTTAGTTTGTATGTATTTCCCTCCTCCGGTTGGGAAGGAGATATATATATATATATATATATATATATATATATATATATATATATATATATATATATATGTATGTGTATATATATATATATGTATATATATATGTATACATATATGTATATATATGTATATATATATATATATATATGTATATATATGTATATATATATGTATATATATGTATATATGTGTATATATATATACACACACACACTTATACATATAAATAATGCACTAGTGGGCACAGAGAGACGCAAAAAAGGGAAGAAACTCCCGAGTTTTCGAATTTTCGGTGGCCCAAGCCACCTTCCTCGAGGAAGAGAAGGAAGGAAATCCTGAGCTGTTTTTCTTCCTTCTCTAGGATAAGGTGGCTTAGGCCACCGAAAATTCGAAAACTAGTGAGTTTCTTCCCTTTTTTTGTGTCTTTCTGTGCCCAATAGAGCTAACTTCATATACATTAATATGCACATTGGTGAGACTATCACACACACACACACATATATATATATATGTGTATATTTATTTATTTATTTCTCTCCTCCGAGAGGGGGACGGAATAAGGTAGCATTCCTCCCACTCTTGAGGCGTCGTCGCATTAGGAGACAAAACGATGAGATACGAGGTGGCGGATGGGGACGAATGGCGACATCCCGACGAGTGATAATTCGTGGTCGATAATGAAAGAGGGAGAGAGGGAGAGAGGGAGAAAGGAAGAAGTGGGAGACGAAGGGAAAAGAAGACACGGGAGGGAAGAGGGGGGGGGTGGCGGTGGAGACGGACGATATTTCCGGTCTCCCTCTCCTTTCCTTTCCCACAGCAGGCCACAGAGTGCCGCTGCGTGCACCGCATTCCAAGGAACATCCTTCTTCCCCCCCCCCCCCCCGCCCCCTCCTCTCCCCTGACGAGCGGGCACCCCGTCCCATCTTGCCTCTCGCAAGGAGGAGGTGGGACGACGGGGGTTAGGTGAAGGAAAGAGGGAACGACGACCTCCAGCTCGCTCACTCCCTTATGGCCACTCACCTCCTCCTTCCCCTTCCCGACTCCTCGCCCTCCTCCGCCCCTTCCGTCCGGCACGGCGGAGGAGAAGGTGCTGGCTGCTGCTGCTGTTGCTCCGCCTCCCTCCCTACTTCCCGCCCCCCCCCTCCCTCCCGGCGCCTCCGCCGCCAGCCTTCTGGGCTCTTCCGCTCGCCTCCACATGTTCATCGGAGGATATGCGACGCCGCCGGAAGAGTGTAAACAAAAGGTGAAGGGGGGTTTAGATTTTTAAAAAAATCCACCAACTATTCGGCAAGGATCGAAACCGCTCAGAGACGGGTTTTGAGCGTCGGATGTTGCTCCGTGCGGATGTGACGACTGTGTCGGATCGACCCTTGGTCGACGATAAGATTTACTATCGATTAAGTGCGGACGGAATGTTAACATCGCGATGGAGACGGATGGAAACTATTGGGCCGTTTTTTAAGGGTAAATCGACGAGTATCCTCACAAATAAAATTAGAGAGATTAAGGTGTAGAACAGATAGATAGGATTTTAGAATAACATTGTTCGACCGCGGTAAGGTCACATTCGGGTCAAAATTAGTCTGGTAGGCATACCAGACTAATACCCCCCCCCGCTACACCCCCCAGTGGTGGATCTTGCAGGATTCGAAAGTATCAAATTATCACAATATCAAATATCTTTATTCATATAAAGCGTTCTATTGTGACGTAGAAACAGATAATATTGGTACGAACGAAATTCTGAATTCACCCACTAATTATCCTCGCTTGGAGGATGTTTATCACGACGGTTGTTGATCGAAATGATTGATACTATCATGTCGATATTTTAGTGCTTCGCGATTCGGTATCGCCATAAACATTGCGATCGCTTAGCACGAAAAATGCACCAAATGAAATAAGCGAGTGTCGGACAACTAAAGGCGCTAGAGTGGCTTATCCAATCGGGTTTGGATATATTTTTTTTAAATTTACGCTGGGCTCATCCTACATAACGAGAAAAACCACCTCAACGAGAGTCAGCGATGGCCCTTCGCTTCCATTGAAAGTACTACTGTTTCAGAAGTTTTATCTGCTAAATACGGAGATTTTCCAATTGCAACCATTAAGCTCTCCACTAAATATCTTTTCAGTGACTGCGTGAAATTAGAGAGTCCCAAAAAACGTACTCTATACTCGCATTAATAGTGCCTATTAACTACTACGTCACTCAACTTCATTATGAGTGCAAAATGGTTTTACTATAGCCTCTGAACTAAAACAGGAACAAGTACATAAGGAATAATTCTTGTGCTATCTCACAACTTCCTCAAGTCGATACCTAAAAGATTCCATTCGTTTGCTGAAGTTGATGTCAATGGAGAGATCTTGGTTTTATACATCATTCAAAACAAAACTCGCAAAACAACCCTTTTACAGTTAACAGATACCTATTTATCGATCAAAATATTTCAATTTGGAACCCGAGGGGAGCTTAAAAAAGATACTTCAACCTTTTTACCAGTTCAACCACTCTGCGATCATCGAACATAAAAGGACATGGGTTTACGCGTAATAGAAGGAGCAGCAATTATCAAAACAGCAAACGATTACAGAAGAAAATATATTTTAAGGCACTTTGGAGGCACTCATATATTTTAAGGAACTGATGAAGAAAACTGACAGTACACGGATATAACCAGTTCCATCAAGAATAACGGCTACCCACACTGGAGCGCTCCTTTACGACCCATACGGCTGACAACGAAGGTCATAATGCTTTTAACAATAATTAGATCCAGATTCCAATTGATTCTGAGAATGAGTAATTATTTCTACTGTACATTATACGTATAGAGTCACAGGCATGGTCACGAAAGTCATTGATTATCCCTTCAAAAAGCTACGCACTCATTAGTGAAATTGAATTCGGAAATACAGCGCAATGAATTGCGTTTCTGTACAGAAATTAGTTAAGCGGCAGAAATGGTTGAAATGCAAATTTGTAAAGCATATGGAGAGGCCTGTTCAAAAAGTTCACGAACTTTATTTATTACCAAACAACAACTTTGTACTTCACTCGGATGCTAAATTTTAATGAAGGCATTTCGGGCAAGATTTTCAGATATATTAATCTAAGTATTCTTGCATGGTACCTGGTTCTGAAATTATTAAAAGGATCCGAAGGGTTACAAAACCATTGAGGAATGAAGTACCTAGGATTATGATTCCGTCGTCCTTGTTGTGTCACTCGTGCATTTGTTTCGGCATTTTAAAGCTCCCAGGTCACTTGATTAAGTCCTCTCGTGCTGAATGTGAACGTAAATTACGAGCAAACTTCTAGGTACTCTATCAACAGTCTTCGGATTAGTATTTCGCTCTCGCACTGAATTGGTGTTACTTCTCGAACCTGGCGATTCTCTAATTCCGAGTCCAATTGCAAAAGTGTTAACGAGAGGCTCAAGACGTCCTGCTGCGTGAAGAGTAATGTTTTCACATTCAGCTTGGGTGAAAGTAATGTTCCAGTTAGCCTCAATAATGGGCGCTGATTTATTAAATAGATCACGGATAACCACCGGGGAGGAAGACAACTAACTCTCTTTAGAAATGTTTCGCTTCGGCTGCTCTTCCGTAACCTCAAGCCTTAGACCGCAACTTTCATCGCGAATGCGGCCCTCCCTCCTCAATGCCAAAATTGGTCGCCTACAGTCATCATCGTGGTTGGTTTTTTGCGACGAAGTTAACGGCTTCTTTGTTTTTTGACGCTCGACTTCTCCATCGAATGCGCACCGCAGACATTCGTGTGAAAGTGATCGAATTTTTTTTTTCCCTTTCGGATTTGTATTATTATTAGCAAGAAAACTTGAAAAAGAACGTGTGACATTCTTTATCGAATTAACTCGCGTTTTCTTACACATAATTCTTCTAAATGAAGTTAAAGGGACAAAAAATACTGTTGAAATAAACACAAAGCGAATAAAAGACAATAAGAAAGTTATTGAAATACAACTAAAAGGTTACATCGGTTATTTGTACTTTTTTTAATGGTTTACATGAAAGGTTTGTGGACAAAATTACCCATTGCACCAGGTAAGGAGGTGTGCATCAGGTAAGGAGGCAGATCTTTTTAAAAGGAGTGAGAAACATTCTTAGGAGGCGGATAGGCCGGTTGAAAAAGACCGATCGTCAGACAAAACGTCATAGAGAATGGGAAGGAAGGCTCTGGCTCCCATGAAATTAAGCAACCGGTTTTCGGTTGCTTTTTGGGGTGAGGGGAGAGTAGCCACGGCGACGCCCCTATATCTCCACGGTGACATAAAGAAGCAGCTTCTCATTCACCCTCTCACGCCATCAAAGTGCTTAAGATCCCTTTCTCTTCCACTGTTATTTCGAACTCCTTCCTCCCACTTCAGATGGAAAAGGTAAGGGAGAAAGGAATCCCCAGGACACTGAAATGGGTTGAAAAATGATGATTAAGCTGGAACGTTGCTCAAAATGTTGTCGTTTGTCAACTCATTATTTTATTTTTTGCCACTTTTCGTCGGGAGAATTTCTTTCTTTCGCCTACACCAAGGCAACCGAATTAAATTATAGCACGTTAAGACAACCGGTGAGTGTGTATATGTCCTTTGATCTCCCGCTAACATTTCGGGGAGAAAAATATCAGAAATTCCTTGACTAATTCACCAAAACATTTCGGCTATTTCTTTTCCCTCTCCAAAGCGGACTATCGGAGAATGAATGGAGTGTATCTATATATTATTTTTCATGCCCACAAAATAAATGGGTTTCGACTTACCGTCGAAAAATAAAATGGACGATTGGAAACGAAGCATACCCCCAACGCACTTCGCGGCTCGACTGTTCTCGCGAGTCAAAAAAATATTTTTAAAACGCAAAGATCGAGTCCGATTGTTGACCATCGAAAAATGAAAAAAAGAGACAATTTGATTGAGTCGAGCTGCTGCCCGTTTCTATTTAGCCTACATTGCCCGTGAAAGAACGGTCAGTTGATTCAATTACAACCCCAGACGCATGTTAATTCCCTCTTCGTTCGAGCGGAGGATAGGCAAGCCACGGTGCAAGGCACAAAGGGACAATTCTTTTCTTCTTTTTTCTCGTGGAGGGAGGTGACCCCTGGACGACTGTTCCGAGGGTGAGGTCGACGAGAGAGAGAGAGTGGGCACTGCCTTCACCTCCAAGTAAGCACGCACCAGCGGTGAGGTGCGGAGATGAGGTGGTGCACTGCGGTGAGGGCTCAATTAAAATGAATTATTTACACCGGCGTGCAGCACACTATGGAGAGGATGGTCCATCATGGAGGGAGGTGCGTGGAGAGGACGGGGGGGGGATGGAGGAAAGGGGGGGGGGGACAAACGTGCCTTCGCCGTAAAAACGTGCATTGAAATCGAAGTAAGCAGCCGTGGGGACAAGGATGCGCGCCTCTCTCTCTCTCGGCGACGCACCGAAGGGGACAATGCCGTTAGAGGGAACATTTTCTGTTGCTCTCCTCGCTCCTCCCGCCTTGCCTGACACGAGAGATCGAAGGAAGAGAGTGCGCGGCGCTACATCCTATACACTACCACATCCATAGCGGCCTGGATAAACGGGGAGAACGGGAACGCACGGGAGAGGAGAGGGGATGGGGCGACAACCCCAGAATGGGTCCGGGTGGCATTTTGTTCTCAAAGTCTTGGACATCTAAACCGTCAGGAGACATCTATGCGTTACGCGAAGGTTTGTACAAGGTTCAGCAAATAAATTTCCTAAGGATGTTTGTGTGCAACAAATATCGAAGGAAATCAATTTCAAATCCATAGCGGTTCAGTTGGACTTGGAGAAAGCCTTCGACAATGTGGAATGGAACAAGATGTTTGGACTGCTGGAAAAACTCGGAATAGATTACAACGACAGAAGAAAAAATCTATCATCCATACAAAAAGCAAGTAGCCGCAATGCGAATGAGAGATGGAAACCATACAGAGACTAAAATCAACAAAGGAGTTAGCCAAGGATGCAACCTCTCACCTGCATCGTTCAAAGTGTACCTGGAGGAGGCAAAGAGAGAAGCCCAAGGCATCGGATTATACGGAATTAGGAAGAATGGAGAAGAGATAAACATGCTACGCTTCGCGGACGACATTGCAATGATAGCAGAAAACCGGGAGCATCTGCAAAGGTCACTAAACGTATTAGATCAAGTTCTACAAAGATACAACATGAACATAAACAAGACGAAGGCTAAAATCCTAGTATGTGGAAGAGAGAAGCGGAAGACAGTAGTCACACTGAAATGGCAAAAATTAGAGCAATGGGATTCCTTCACCTATCTCGGAAGTACCATCACATGGGACGGAAGAAGTGCTACAGACATCAAGCGAAGAATAGCTCAAACTAAGAGAGCATTCACAATGAAAAGAAAACTGCTGTGTTCAGAGAAGATAGATTTACAGATGAGGAACCAATACGGGAAAAACATTCGAATGGAGCGTGGCACTCTCGAGCATGGACCATCGGAAAAGTAGACCAGAAAAGACTAGAAGCCTTCGAAACCTGGTGCTGGAGGAGGATGCTTAAGATCAAATAGACAAATAAAATAAGAATTGAAGAATGATACAGAAGAATAGACGAAGAACGAACCCTATGGAACACCATAAAGACAAGAAGAACCAGATGGATTGGCCACACCCTGAGGATTCGTGAAGAATATAATAGAAGGAAAAAAAGAGGGAAAATTCCCAAGAGGAAGGCCAAGGGATGAATACACGGGAAAGAAGAAAGTGCATTGCATAAAATACCAGAAGTAAGCAAATAGGCATAAGATAGGGTAGGATGGAGGGCTGCAGTCAACCAATCTTAGGATTGAACGACCAATGATGAATGTGCTGTTCAGGACGTCCGGCACGATTCCATTCTGGGGGCTGCTGCTGATCGTGAGCGGTGAGTCCCTGGACGCATATAGTTAACCAATTTTATCTGAGGCACCGCCGAATATCAGCCACCATCAGAAATAATGATAACTTCCAAGTCACAGAGAAAAGTAAATTCTTCCGAGAACCCTGAGAAACTCAGTATGACCTTACCGGCGACTTTCAAAATCAGGAGTTTCCCGTCCACGCAAACCCATACGTCATCTTTCCTACTTCGTGTGATTCAGAAAAATTCAATGAAGCTAACTCAACTCTCAACTAGGGAACACATTCCACACGTTGAAAGAATGCTTTTCGTTATCTAATCTGTGAGTTAGTTTAAGGAAACCAACTATTCTTTGTTTCCTATGAGTCAAATGAAAAACCTGCGTACCGATAGAATTTTTCTGTAGATATTTCCGATTTAAAATGAAATTCTCCTCTCAAATTGGAAAAATTTAGTCATTCTATCTTGGTATAGCTTAGTGTATAACATTATTTCATACCAGTAAGGACGAAATAAAAGAAAGTCTTAGCAACCATTATGCTATATTTGTAAAGTGACCACTGGTTTCACTAAGTAAACTACAAGAATGAGAACTAAGAACTACAGGTAGATGGGGTGTATAGGAGCGCGAATAAATGTTGAAATGTAGTATTGGTAAGTGGAGAGGAAAAAAAGTCATCACGAAAGAGAAAATTGTATCGCCATCAGAAATAAATGTTTTTAGAATGTTCCTCTGAATAAAAATAATTTATCTGACCTATTTCGCGGTTAGTTTTGCAACATATCCTGAAATGATGATTTTTAACTGTTAAATCAAGGCCGAATCCGTTAGTCCAGAGGGAGTAGCGTGTCATTTGGCGCGAAGGTCGCCGGTTTAACTCTCTTCTAGAACGTAGCACTCCGTCGACTATATGAGACTACGGCCTACATCTTACAGCGAAATTACTCAATTGAGCGAAATGATTACCCATCAATCGCAAGAATAGGCAAAACATATACTAATTCTTATTAATATTTCGCAACCGGACTTTCAAAACTGTTTACGGGTCAAAATAAATGCGAGCAAAGTTTAACAAGTTACTCGTACAAAAAAATGAGCCATTTTCAAATTCATTAGTTTTCGCTGAGGAAACAGAATGCTGAAAATTTTTATTTTAACGGTGATGTAGAATAAATCGTTTTCCAGAAAGAACTGTCCAAGAATGTCTCACTGCTACAAAAAAAACACGGTTTGCTATTTTTGATGGATCGATCGCTATGGTAACAAGAAATGTGACAGCACAAAAAATTACAAACAAAGAAAGGTGAATTGCAGATGATACAAAAATAGAAATACCTGTCAGTCATTTCAGCAAATTTATCTCCAATCAATTCATGGCTGTTTAAGCAGAATCTATCATTGGTCGGAGATATTAATGACACGTTTGTATCCTATCGTGAAGAAGCATTGAAAGTTTTCATTTGTGCACGCGGGCACATTTACGTAATAATTGCAGTGTTGTGCCACTCAACGATTTCATTCGGCAACAGCATTTATTCCTTCTACATACGCATGTCTCAATTCGTAACTTCACGTTCCTTCGACGACCCAATCGGCGCAGAGTAACATAGAAATGGTCAGAACCAGGAAATGGGTCCCATGGTGCAGTGCGCCTCGGATGACGCGCAAACGGCAGGGCAGAAAGGTGGCGCGCGGAGAGTAAGAAGAGGAAGGCAGATGGACACAAAAGGATTGCCCTTATCCCATTCTTCCCCCCACCCCCCCAGTCCCGCGAGCACTCCACGCCGCCGCCGCTGCTTCTGTGGGAATTCGCCCCTAAGAGTTCCGCTTCCCCGAAGGAACGCGGACGAGACCAAAGGAGAACGGCGGAGGGATAACAACACTTTTGTGCCCGCACTTCAAGCACATCCACTGGGGTGGGTGGGGGGAAAAATCCTGTTTCACGGAGGTAAACCGAAAAAGGGCCCTTCCCGCCTATTCTTTCTTTCTCTCTCTCTCTGTTTCACTTCTTTGCTCCACCACACGTATACTATCCATCCAAAGAAAGTCCTTTCGCTAGGACAGAAACTATTTTCCCATCCCCCACTGTCCATCCGCTAGGAATGGTTGAGAACTCTTTTCCCAAGGTGTTTCAGGGAAAAAATAACACCGTCCCAAAGCAAAGGGTCGGGCTTAAATAAGAACGCGTGTCCAGCATGTTCGACTTGAGTGAGCGGCTGGTTCTCGGTGACTTATGCCGGATGACGTATGTTTCCAAAGGTTACTCCGTGATATGGGATTGAGGAATGGCACCTTATGCTGAAGTAATTGAAAAATGCCACAATATTCGTACGTAGATTGAAGCTAAATTTGTATCTTGTATTGAAAATGCCGTTCCTGAAACACGCCATCTTGTTTATTTGGAATCCTATATTTACTGATATTATTGCCATGGGTATAACCGAGAGCATTTGCGACCGAGTAAAATAATGGTTTTAACTATACAATTTATATAAATAAACTGATTTTTGGGTATTTTTTAAAAGTTTCAACACGCCTATAATTTAAATATGTGCGTAAAGAAAAGGCCATTCCTGAAACACGCCATCTTGTTCATTTGGAATTTATATTTGTTGACATTGTTGCCATGGATATATAACTGGGACATATGCAAACAAGTAAAATGTTGGTTTCATTAATTGAAAAAACAACTTTAATTTCACAATTTAAAGAAGGAAACCGAATTCTTGGGATGATTTTACAAGTTGAGAATTTTTATCTTTACCCGAAGACCTTTTTACTTTCACGTGCATGCGATCACTTTCAGATGCCCAGACCATAGCAGGATACAAATTGGCGGGGAAGGAGTCACACCACGTGAGAGGTACGGAAAGAAAAATGCTCGCTCTTATAATAAAAAATGTCAAATGGCTACACAAAACGGACCCTTTAGCTCTGCTCAAACTTAAGGAAGCGTGCCCCACTAAATGAACAATTGAAAATTTCGACGCGAAAGAGAGAATTTGGTATCGAGGAAGTCTCGTCGGCCTGAGACCGAAATCCTCCGCTAGCCACGATGGCATTGACGCATGCGCACACCATTTCAGTTTCATATTGCGTGCGGTGCGTTCAGAATTGGAAGGATCCGTGTTGGTATTCATCATTCGATCTTCCTCGCTCGCTTGCGTGTGATCTTTGTTTGGTCACCGCCCTGGCGTAACGAAAAATACTTTCCAAAGATAAGCACCCATCAAAGTTTCAAGCATCCCTTTCATATCGCGAGGCCTGCGATTTCGACAGATGACATCGACCAATAATAACAATAACTGATCTCCGTCCCCGAAGTTGACGCATAGTGAACAAGCACTTGAGATTAAAATTATTACATCTCATCGCTAACCAATTAGCGCGAAAGTTTCCTCAAGGTTTCAGGAAGTCTTAGAAAGCCCTTGAAGAAGAGAGTTTCATCTTAAAAAAATCGCAGAAATCATAGTTGACGATTCTGATAATTACACTGGGATCGATTCATTAGTTCCCCCCCCCCTTCTTCTTCTCCCGCCAAGACTTAGAGTCGTAATATTTTCTCCTTCTTGTAAAGATGTCGAACAAGGCGTCGTTCGTTGGTAAAACCATCTTTAAGGCTCGCGTAACGCACATCATTAATCATCGTCAGAACCTCTTGGCAGGGCGAAGAAACAATCAACGGGGACTATTCATTCCGTTCGTATGGTGGATGGGGGAACGAAAGGGGAGGAGAAAGAAGGAGGGAAGGAATATACATAAAATGAAGAGCAAAGGGGGGGGGAGGAGAGGGGTCGGTCGGGTGATAAGCGAAGGACGAAGGGGGCGGGAGCGAATTGGAGCCACGACGGAGAGGGTGAATCATCCCCGTCCATCCCCTTCCTTCCTTCCTTCCATTCTTCCTTCCTCCCTGATAACTCTCGCCCCTCTTAATCCGTCCGCGCGTGTACCGCTTAAGGGTCAACTCACACGTCACTAAGTCGTCGCAAGGTCAAACGGCGACACAACACTCTTCCACGCCGTCCTGCCCTCCCCACTGCCCCCTCATCCCCCGACCCATTTGGATCGTATTTTATTACGATACAGAGTGATGTCTTCAGTCTCGGAAATGGGTGGAGGGCTTTTTTATCTCGCTCCAACACACACACACACATAAAAAATATATTTCGATCATCCGGACGAAAAAGAAAGAATCGCTGTGCTGGAAACGGGAGGCGTGGTGGTGGGAGAATGAGAGCTATTCCTCCTCACAGAGGCGAAACAACGCCCACTTGACTCTCACTCGCCACAACCTTTGTCCATCCGAAGATATATTTATTTTTGGACTCCCTCCGATGAGTCGACTCGATTTTGAACGCCGTCCACTGTTCATAAAGCTTGGCCCTCTTTTTTTTATTATTATTTTTAAGCCTCCGAAGGTCGCATTAGCGGATGGATTCTCATAATGTCGCGCGGAGAAAGAAAACGGGAGACTTAACTAGAGCGCTCAACTAGAGTCGTAGACTAATGGCGACAGAAATTGAATGTTTTGAAAAGAATTGCCTAGCGAGCACACGCACGGAAAAGGTAGCGTCTTTCTCATGCGTTCACAAAGTTAAAGGACAATGCAGTCTTGTTTCAGATATTAATCGCCAAAAATTATGTATTCGGCGACTATTTTAAATGAAAACCTTCACATTTTAAATTCAAAACAAGTGCTAACTAACTTGCGAAGGTCTCATCTCAAGGCGGAAGCAAGATATGCTTCGTTCAGTCCCGCCGGCAAAGGGAAAATAAAATAGGTACTCGTGACCAATTAGATTCTCACTCAAATACGAATAGAAATCAAAGTAAATTGGTCCGGATTCCGTGAAATCAGTAACACCTGAATATGCCGCGACAGGACGGAACCAAAATCTGAACAATAAAGCATGCCTAACTGGAAAAAAAAGTTTATTCTTTTTACATGAATATCAATATGTATGACAACAGTATAATCCGACATTCTACCAAGGTAAATCAAGCAATGCATCGAAATCTTCACGCTTTTCATTTTTTTAATGTTCCCTTCTTCAGCGGCAGACGTGTGGACACAAAAAATTCTATCATCACTCGGTAGGTACATGGAAGAAGTTATTTCACTTGAAGTCCATGTATCTCGGGACATGAAATAAGTCTTCAGGCACGTGTTTAAATTGAATTACATTCGCGAATTTAGAACTCGGGCCATAAACGTACTTTTTCTCTCTAGGATCAAGAAACATTTGGAAAAACCTGACATTTGTACCAGAACTGTTACATTTTTCACAATAGGCGTTCGAACCAATGATTGTTTGCAACGCAAGATCGCTTGCCAACGATATGCAATGGACACGAAAACACGCAATACTACCACGACACTCACGGAGGGTGTTCCGACACATCCGAAGGACAAAAGAAATCACAGCGAGTGTGCCTCTCTTCCGAATGCGTGGTAGGAATGCTTAGTGTCCAGCGTTCAGGGCGGAGACGGGCGCTTGTTCCATTTTCGGCACCGACCGCGGACGGCTTGGGGGTGTTCGCGGTGGGTGGTAAGAGAGTGAAAACGCGGATCCCTATGGGTGGAACACGGGTGCCGAAACGGTTTAGCACGGGGGAGAGTGGACGTCGAGCTTGCATGATGGGGAGAGTTGGTATTGCGAAACGAGAGAGAGGGAGGGAGGCATCACGTGCGAACGAGGGAGTGGAGATTATGGGGGAAAGGTGCGTATTAGAAATGGAGACGCGTGGTGAGTAATCGAGAGGCCTTGGTCTCGGTGTGGTGGGGAATTTCGGTGACTATCCAAGGGGGAACTGAGGGGGTTTATGTTCTGTTATCATGCACACTACTATTTGGCAAGGGGGGGGGGTAATAGGGCGCCACCCGCAATTGAGAAAAAAAGCCACAAATTCATACAGTCCACAACCAAAACGTGGTATACGTGATCTGTACAATAAATGCGCGAACTGGTGCAATCTGGTGGCCCTGACGTGGCTATAGCCCCACCCACTAGCGGCGCTAGTTGCCCGAGACCCAATGAGCCGTATGTCCTTGGCCGATCGACGAGCTAAAGTAGAAGAATAAAGATGTTCTATTTTCGGTAATCAGATGTAATCCATACTCTACCATAAATGAGTTCGCTGCGCCAGGCCGGAGATAAGTGAAAGTTGGTTAAGGAAGACAATTTTTTGCCGAACAAATTATCGCCAGGTAACTATTTGCGCGGAATTTATGGCGGATGTACCATTAACCTTGGGGCGACTTGCGAGGTGTTATGGGAGTGTACACCATCGCTTACAAGAATTAATAATTTTTTAAGAATAAAAATGTCCCAAAAAACGATCCATCTAGGCTCATGTCCCTTTTCAATTTTAAACTTTTAAGAACTATGTTGTCCGTTTGTGTACCCCTATATATAAATTAGATATTGTGTTCTCGAACGGACCAAATCATATGGACGCCGTCTACAACGAATCGCCGAGGCGACAACCAACACGACTGCGAATGAATGCAACGCGCGCGTAAGTACTCGAGTGATGTAGGACGGAACCGGTCATTTCGACACGAAGCAACGGGGAAATGGGAACGCGAAGAAATAAAGAGGCCGACAGAGGTAAATTTTACCATTTCAAATTGAAGATGCCTCCGCACAAAAGACACATTCATTTCAGTCGAATGATTTTCCGACAATTCAACGGAACGTTAAAGAAAATAATACCCATGATAATTCAATTCAATGAAGTAATCAACGCACCTTCATAAATTTCTCTCATTAGCCCGATTCAACGAAAGGGCAGACCAGCACTTAATGTAATTACGACCGTTTATCGTGTAAAAAAATTCAAACCTGAACCTCATACTAGATACGCATGAGGTGCCTTTCTCACATTTAGAAACTGCGTTAAAATTTGAATACAGTCGCAAGTAACTCAGAGATCGAATTTATAAATTAAAATTACGAAATTTGGAAATTTCTATTGCATGATAAGTGCAAAAATGAATAATTATTGAATTTTTCTAATAAGATAACCTCCGCCGCCATACTCTGCCGAAAATAAGATTGGCCAAATAAAACATAATCGAATTAGAGCACGCGTACACTTCTAATTCTACCCCACTGCATAATTATGCTCGATTCATTCAATTCGTCTTCGTCTTCAGCACGAGAAATTCGAGCACTGCGAAGTAGTAATACCCCCAATCAAGTTTGAAATAACTAATGACGATCCTAATTTCAATGCTTCTGTCATGCGCTCTCGACTGGAATGACAGAGAGCACACTCGAGAAGAACCTAAGTGCAGTTACGCAATTACCAAGCCGCGTTACCCGAGCCTGGGGCATGATCGGATAGGCTGAACTTTGATTGCCCGGAGGCCACTTGATCGCTGTCATCAAGCACTTGTAGAAGCATCTAGTCGAGAGGGAGTTGTCACACGAATCACGGGACGGCTAAACCTATTCGGGTGGATTCGAGATTATCGCTCAATCAGTACTTAAACGAGTGAATGCATTTGAATTTGTCTTTGTTTGAGAGCACAATGCACTCACTCACTCACTGCGCGAGAGACCTGGCCATGAGTGCGCAGTCGGAGAAGAATGGCCGTCAACGGATCAGAAGTTTATGTCGGGAGTGGAACTTTTTTATCGACCAACTTAAAGAGTTAGGTGATTAGTTTCCAAGCTTTTTCGATAAAATGGAGGAAATGTACAACAATAGTTTTTTTTCACGTGCTGACACTGGAGAAACAATACTGACACAAGGAAAAATAATCGTTGTCGGAGCCAGAGAGACTATATTTGCAATTACAATCTCCCTCGATGACGTAGACCCACTTATTTGGGACCCAATGGTGATCATCAAATACTACAGCTACCCAAAGCGAACAAAAACAAACCCTTCGCGTACAATTTCGGTGGTTCAATGTTGAAAAACATTAAATCCTTGCATTTGCCAGAAGGCCGCTGTCCCCGCTTCTAAATGAAGAGACTGTGGAGAAATACGGTCATATGGCTTTCATATGGTCATTATTTTTGCATGAGTGTGTGCGCTGCTGTGGGTGTAATTTTCCGTGTTGTTTTTTTTGCATGTGGTATTTTTCCTTTTTACGGTTGGTGACCTAACACCCCCCGCCACACGCCCTTGCGGCGGCTTGCGGAGTATTATGTAGATGTAGATGGCTAAGACTGTCTTCTTATAACAAATTACACAGCTGTAAGGATCATGGCGATCAAAAAAATGAGAAAAATATCGACACTATTGGCCTCGAACAATCATTGATTCCGCATTGCACAGGAATTACATTAAAAAATATATACAAAATGCCCACATGCCCATTACATAACGTTAAAGAACCATTTTTTGTGACATATACACCTACATGACGCCCTGAAAGCTGGCGCAATGGTGCGTGACGGAGGGACGTAGGGCACCAGCCCTCACACCATGTACACCAAAAGCACTCGGAGACACACACACACCCACATTTGCTCACTTACTTCATGCAACAAATAAATCGAATAACAATAAAATTTACTTCATGATGAGAAAAACATATCAGTGTCCTCTCAAATTCTTAATAAAATAAACAGTTTTACGCCAATCCAACGTTCGGGTTGTAATTTGAATTAATCTGTAAGTACAGCTAAGCTAGTATAGTACAGTACACTAGTATATGATTAGGCTACAGCAAGCTAGTATATGATTAAGATTAAACTCTTGGACGATTCAAAAGGAAGAGATAGAGTGCGAAGCATCCAGATTGTGATATGTTAACTGATAGGTTTGGGCAGTTAACCGCAAAAAACTATCTCGTCGGTTAATCGGGGTTTGAAAACCCTGTCCAATCTCAAATGGCTTTGGGCCGGCGCATCTAACCCAACTCCGAAACTGTTTTAAATGAATACGCGTTTAAACCGAGGACGACACCATTCCTCTCGCACCGCATTCTTGCTCAGATGCACGTGTGTGTGTACCTGGAACAAGTGGCATGACGCAATCTCTGAAGTTTTAAGCCGGTGAGCGGAAGAGTGAAAATTCTTGAATATGAGTTAAGAGTTATGGTTGAGGAAAATACTCGGAAGAGAGAGGGTAATGAAAGAAAGGACAGAAGAAGACTGGAGAGTGAGTGACGCATGAGAGGCGAGGGATAAGACGTTTGCGGAGTGTCGATCAGCAGGGAGGGAGGGGGAGGCTGAGGAAAGAGGGAAAGGCGAGTGAGTGACGTGCTCAGAGGCGTCTCTTGAAGGTTCATCACGGGTAGGACTTTGCGATATGAATGGAAGTGTCGCAAAAGTGTCCTCGTATCGGCACTCCAATGTAAATAGAAGAACCCACTATCACATTCGGGCTGTGTTTACATCGTGCGTTCTACATTTGTGTTATTTTTACGTTATATCGATGTTCACCTCATTCATCTTTCCATCGACTGCTTGAGGGTGGTGCATATTAATTGTACCCTGCAAGCCACCGCTAGGGTGTGTGGCAGGGGTTGAATACACACCAGACTAATTTTGAACCGAATATGACCCTACCGCTGTCGGAAAACGTTATTCTGATCACAAGAAACTGTGGGAGATGCCGTAGCAGTAACTTTGGACGGAGTCATCCGCTAATATGTATTACAATGCAACAATTTCAGAGAGTAAAAACCATTCGCCTTGGCCGGGATTCGAACCCGGGTCCTTCGATGTCCGGCCGAGTGCTTTAGTCAGTTAAGCTATCGAGGCGTCCTCTTAAAATTTCAGAGTTTAAGAGGACTCCTCGATAGCTTAAGCACTCTACCTGACATTCAGGGATCCGGGTTCGAATCCCGGTGAAGGCGAATGATTTTTAACCTCTGAAATTGTTATTCTGATCCCTTATCGATCGTTGAAAAAATACTATATTAAATCCAGACGATGTTTTGGACAACTATATCGCCGATATTTCTTGAAAATATGCTTCGTAACTTCATCCAACCTATTTTTTAAATAAAAGCTATAGGATTGGAAATGGAATATAGAATAATAGTTCCAAAAAATTAGGACATCAACGCGCGATGAAGCATCATACTCCCTTGATCAAAAAGTTCCCGGAATAACCGCCGTGTGGCGCTCCCATCGTTCCGATTTGAGTTCTGTTTTTTTGTTAAATTGGTACATCTGTTGTTGATATTCCCTTTAAATCTTAGTGTCATAACTTGACATTTGCAAAAGTTACGTAGCCAAGAGTACATCTATCTCTGTGTGTGTTGGCGATTTTTTACAATTTCAGAAATGGATTTAAATTTGCAACAACGAACTTGTATTACATTTTGCGTAAAAAACGGATTTAGTGGCGCACGGACGTTGGAAATGTTGGAAAAGTGTTTCGGCAACGATTCTCTAAAAAAAACGGTCGTTTACCAACGGCACGAGCGGTTCAGAAGTGGTCGTGAGTCAATCGAAGATGATGAACGCAGTGGCAGACCATCGACATCGAAAGTCGGTGAAAAAATTGATAAAGTAAAAGAAATGTTGGTCAATAACCGCAAATTAACCATCAGAGAAATAGCGGAGGACTTGAACATTGCCTATGGATCCGCCCAAGACATTGTGGTTAATGATTTGGGTTTCCGTCGTGTAGCAGCAAAGTTGGTTCCAAAAGACCTCAATTTCATGCAAAAAAGAGACCGTGTTGACGTCGCAAAAGACATGATTTGCGAGGCTGAATCCGATCCCACATTCATCAAAAGGATCATTACTGGAGACGAGACGTGGGTTTATGAGTACGACACGCAATCCAGACATCAGGCAAGTGAATGGCGTTCACCAAATGAGCCGAGACCAAAAAAACCACGTCGTTTTCAGTCAAAAAAGAAGGCAATGCTGACGGTTTTCATGGATTACAACGGTGTAGTGCATCATGAATTTTTGCCAGAAGGCCAGACAGTAAACAAAGAGTATTATTTGGGCGTTATGAGACGTTTGCGTGAAGCAATTCGCCGAAAGAGACCAGAAATGTGGGCAGAAAACTCGTGGATTTTGCACCATGATAACGCACCGTCGCACAGTGCTATCATTATTCGTAATTTTTTGACGAAAAATGCAACAAATACCATCCAACAGCCACCGAATTCACCTGATTTGGCTCCCTGTGACTTCTTTCTGTTCAATCGAGTTAAAAAACCATTACGGGGAACGCGTTTTAGCAGCCGAGAGGAAGTAATGGAAAAATCGCAGGAAGCACTGATGGACATACCGAAAACCGAATATAAAAAATGTTTCGAGGATTGGATCAAGCGCTGGCATAAGTGTGGTGCAGTCGATGGGGATTACTTTGAAGGGGACAATATAGATTTAGATGAATAAACTTGTATTTTTAATTTTCAGAATAAATTCCGGGAAATTTTTGATCAAGGTAGTATTTCGACATAGTTTTATGGCAATTTATCGTAAGCGATAAATATCGCAATGTCGCGACAGGTGGGAAGAGAAGAGGTGGGAATACGGCAGTAAACGTAATTGAAAGAGGCAAATATCGTAGAGGAAGGATATGAATGTTTCAAGAGGGTGAATCAAGTGAAACCCTTTAAAGTGCAATGATATTTCAAAACGATGACCCACTGTCCTGTTAGTTGGCATTAGTGACGGCCATGGTTTGATGAGTACATCAAAGTTAGCAGCATGATTCCAGAAAGCAGCAATGTGGTGCAACAATAGTGTGAACATGGCAGCTGCATTTCCAACACATACCACAGAGGAACATTTGTGTGTGTCAAATAGGAGAAACATTGAGGTTCGTCAATGACTCATCTCTGTCACTCCAACATGTTTGGATGTGAGCTGGGCATTTCCTGAATAGCATAACTCCTCTAAAAGACTCCCCGTGACTAGATCAGGCCACACCAAGTATCGACACCACTGGTCTTACTAGTAGTCAAGCCAATTGTATTTCTAGAGTTATCGTGAACTTTCAAAGTACTGGAATATTTCTATCGCACACCATTAGAGAGCACTTATGATAATAAGATAGCCGAGAATCTTTTGGTATTCAAGAAATTATGAAGTTGAACATAAGTTTCAAAGAGTTCATGTGGCCCACCATTGTAGGAATGGGCAAAGAGGGGTTAAGGGTTTCTTTTAACAGTTTGTCCGGATGGAACGAGTGTCGGAGGTGGGGGAGGAGTCTGCGAATATAGCGGCGGCGGTCGTGGTGGGAGCAGCAGAGGAAGTGCGTGAGGAGGAGGGCCTAGGCGGGCGGGCGTGGGTGGTGGGTTTGACGGTAGTGACTCACGCATAATGGGAAGAGGGGACAGATAAGGAGAGTGACGCGGAGGAGGCGGGGAGTGGTGGGGGGGGAGAAAGAGATGGGGTCGCTGGAGGGGAGGAAGGGTTGGGCACGGACGAGGGAAAGGGTGGTGTGGAGAGGCGACAAGAGCTTGAGAAGATAGGGAAACAATATGGGCGGAAAGAACACTTGAAAAAAAAACACATGGCGAAATTAATTTGCACTTAACGGTATATCATTACCTTAACGCCCGGGGAAACTTTCAATAAAATTGACTAAAAACTTACATCTACATAAAACCCCGCAAACCGTCGCAAGGGCGTGTGGCGGGAGGTGTTAGGTCACCACCGGTAAAAGGGAACAAAACCACATGCAAACTTATCTTGGTAAATTTTGTCTTGTAACGAAACAATCTCCATGGCATTATCCTATTTAGAGTTGGCTGGATCCGCTTGATAGTGCTCGTTTATAAATTTTTTACATACGCACTTTAATAAGCGTCAGAGATTGGATTAGCCGTGTAGTTTAGAAGGCACCATTGGCAATTTGAAATGAAAATATGGACCATAAAAGAGCTCCAATGTCAACACTGTATATATTACATGGTCCATAATAAACGCTAAGATCGATGGAACCGAAAAATGCTCTCGCATTGAAATGAATGCGAACTGTGGGCATTGATCTACGTTTTATCACGGTAGAATTTATTTGAATTCAAACATTTCTGAGTTTAAGCTGATTTATCTTTTTTTTTGCGAATAAACCCGCCTTTAAATGAAAAGAAATAGATCCTTTTCTAACTTCTTCCTCCGTTTTGCGCCTCTAGGTTTTACCTCCTTTGTTTGTACATGTCATTTCAAGATACTTGAAAATTCCTTCATGCAAGGCAGGATTTTTACCCGCGACTTTACCTTTCAAAAATTTCGTCAACATCGACGATAAAATATATTCATCCTCGATCGGCAGAGAGGAGAGCAACCCGATTTCAGGGCACAGAGCAGGCGCGAGGAGAGATGTGTCTCGAAAGCCATTCGAGTAACCAAGTCCGCATTTTTCGTCTCGACTGCGAGGGTGGATCTTTGCGGGATGGCAGAAAAAAAATCCACTCCACGTCATACTTCCTAGTTTCTCATGAAGAAATTAAGGCCGCGTGGTGAACACATGGAAATGTTGAGACGAGATTCCCGAGAGATCTCGCTTAGACGCTGCTTGATGAATACTAGGCCGTAGGCTTGGATTTTTTTAAATCTAAGCCTACAAACATTAAATTGCGAAACAGCGCACAAGGGCTCAAATACCTAAAATAAAGCACCACATTTATTTACAATATGGATTTTGGTTTTCGCACTCTTGTTTCGTATTTCAGCATCGTAATAACGGCGTTCAAATTAGTACCTCGATACGATAGTAAGTTTATGATGACAACTTGACTCTATTATATACATAGGCGTTACCCTCACTCATGACGTATCCTCGGTGAAACACATACGGGGAATATGTGGACAAGCTAACAAAAGAATTGGATTAATTAGAAGAGTGCCGGTAAAATGTGATGAAAAGGTCACAGAGAAATTTTATATTTCGCTCGTTAGGCCTCGTTTAGAATCTGCTGCTAGTATATGGGTTCGCCATGAAGTTGAATTGATTTCGATATAGATATTTAGATTTGTTAGTGCCCTGCAGGCCACCGCTAGGGTGTGGGGTAGAGGGTTAATGCCGAATTGGATCGCGTGCAACGCAGGGGATTTGTAAAACGTTGTTCTGACAAACTTAGGAGCGTATCCAAAATATTAGAGCAGCTAGGCTGGGAGCTCACTCACGGAGCTAAGGTTAAATTACAGATTAAATCTCTTGCATAAATTGGAAGGATGTCTATTTCGCATTGATGTTGAAAATGTATCATTACTCCCATCGCACTACGGTAGAAGAGATCATGTCAATAAAATTAGAGGGAGTGTATTCACCCCCTGCCACACACCCTAGCGGTGGCTTAAAGGTTACTAAATACATAAACAATGGCAGCACTAAGAGTTTAGAAACATTGAAAATGTTATTATATTGCATACGGAAATGAAATGAATGGAAGAAAGTAGGTTAGTTGGCGATCTTAAACGTTTTCGTTTTTAGGAGAGCTCTGCGATTCCTTGCAGGCCAACGGTTTTCTGCTCGGCAATGACGAAATCATTGAGTACCGCTACCGGACGCAAATGTGTTTGCATTATTCGTCATTACGGAGAGGGGTAGTGAGCCTCTGGTAAACACCTGCAACCTACTTCGGTTAATGTCAACACAAGGACTGTTTGTAAGAGTCGCCCGATGTGTGGATATAAAATAGTTGACCGACACAGTGATTCTAGTGTCATCGCGTGAATAATTTCAACCCGCGACGACACCCACCTACGATTCCCTCCCCGCCGTGCCCTTAAAGGCTCATTCGTTACTAATCAATATAAGTTTATGTGCGTAATTCTCTTTTACGATTCCGCGGCTTCGTCGACGGCGGAAGTTCCTGAATGCATAATTGCCTCTAAGCCGTTCAAGCATTCATTGTATCAGCGTTCCTTCAATCGAAGGCGTTTATTAAATTCTGTAATTTATTTCATCGTCACGAGCTCTTTGAAATCACGATCGACCGCAATCGGCCACCGAAAAGAAAGTTTCCGGCAATCGTCCTCGACGAAACTACAAAAATCCGGAAGTCGTCGATAAAAATTCCCCGAATACGAATACATTTTTTTTTCTGCCACATGCTGGCGATCTACCCTTAAAAAGGACGGAAGGACGCTTGTCCATTTTCAAGTCTTATCCCATCTCGGCGTTGCATCACCACGTTACTTTCCGAGCCGTGCGGGGAATTTTCTAACGGGAGAATAGAATGAGTTTTTACCCAATGTTGAGCGGTGTGACAAAACCGTTTGATCCGGCCGTAGCCAAATACTTTCCCTCTATGATACTGCCCAGCGTTCACTTAAGAGAGTGCGCTTAAAGGGGGATATGCGAGTTGGGGGCAAGCCAGAGGGTAAGGGAGGGGTGGTTATGGGGAAGTTTTCTCCGCGGAAATACCATTATGTGCGTTAAATAGCGGCTCCGACTCTGCGGGTGATCACGGCGAAGTCTCTCCTGTATTTACGATTTCGCGCGCGATATGTTGGTCCACGTACACAATGGAGTTTCAGCACTTCCTCGTGAGAAAATCTTCGGTTACGTTTGCGGTCATATTTTTATTTTACATTCATGTTCCCCGCGAAAACAAAGAGTGTCGTAACCCTTCAGCGGGAAGAACGGAATTCTTCCGAGAGCGTTGGTTCCAGTCAAAAGATGTGTGTGACGCATTCTTCGATATCCGGCTTCTCCTGAGTACTCCTGAGTTCGAATTGTTAACTTTTATGCCAGCGAATGCAGATTATATCGAAATGCGCATAATGTTTACATTTTTAAAAAGGATAACCGACTGCGGTGCGATTGAAATCAAAACGATTTTTGCGAGGAACGAGATGTGAATACATTATTCCATGCGTCAAGATTTTCCATGCATTTTCCATTCCATTCAAGATGTATTCCATTTGGAAGACGTATTGAAATTAACGGGATTTCGAGATATTTACATTTGACAAAATACACAAAACACTTAATTACAATTGAAATACAAATATATAAAATTTGATTCCTATAATGCAATACCAAAAAATGAAAGGATAAAGATGAATGTGAACTATTATAGAAGTACTTCGGGAAGGAGGAATTAGCCGAAGACTTCATTAATCAGGAAAAAAGCAAAGCGAGCGAAATAAACTCTAAAGCAGCAGGTGCACGTGTGACTATCGAAAAACCTGGGAATAGTCGATTGAATAGACCATGAAGGTACAAGTAAGCTTCGTTTCAACTCCTTGCGAAGATATATAAATCATAAATACAGTGATCAACCCGAACGTTGGCTTGGTAGGTGATGGTAGAGTTCACCCAGTACTAAGCCCGGCGGCGTGTGAAATTCACACATCAGGATAGGGGAGCCAGTTCCTTTCCCTGTGCCGGTTATCGTTTCGCAGGAAGATCTGGAACCCGAAAAGTTACGAAGCTTGGGTGGAGCTGCAGGTGCCTAGAGAAACTTGACCGGCAATCGTACCCGGGACCTCCAGTCAGTAGTATGTATGTACCGGTTAAGGTAGGTTTTTGGATGGACTAAATAGATATTTTGTGACTTCTAAAAAATCACAAAATCTAGCATCCTGCTTTATATCAGGTCCCTTTTCATCTCTTAGTACTTTCTTCCTCCCTTCATCCCGTCCAACATCCCTATCCTGTTCCTTCCCTTTCCTCGTTTGCCTAACATTCTTATCCCTCTATTACAGTATTCATATGTGTGTGTGTGCATATATATAATGTATATATATATATATATATATATATATATATATATATATATATATATATATACATTATATATATATACACACACACATATGAATACTGTAATATATATATATATATACATTATATATATATACACACACACACACATATGAATACTGTAATATATATATATACATTATATATATACACACACACACATATGAATACTGTAATAGAGGGATAAGAATGTTAGGCAAACGAGGAAAGGGAAGGAACAGGATAGGGATGTGTTAGGGATATATATATATATATATATATATATATATATATATATATATATATATATATATATATGTATGTATATATAAGCCATAAAAAATTATGAGAAATAAAATGTAAACATAAAAATGAATTTGTAAAAGCAGGGACCTTCACCGCACCAATTCTAAAGCCAATGCCTTGACAAGGGAATTAAATTCAGTGGCGGCGACGGTCGTCTCCTCCATCAAATGAATCTTCCGGTTGAGTAGTGGAGGAGGGCGACCTGGTTCAACCGTCTCTTGCGGAGGGCGTGCATATGGCAAATGCGCGCATCGTCTGGTCTTGACGAGCCAGCCCGTCGTTGAAGGCGAGCCAAGTCCATGCATGCACTCGAAATCCACTCTTGTCGGGACCGCCGGCGTCCCGACTGCGCGGCCAGAGAGGCGCCACTCTGCCCTTCTCTCGCTCCTTCAATTACCTCGCGCCAGATCGAGGCGATCCCGAGAGCGGCGGCCCTGGATTGACACTCGGTTCGGGAGGGAGGGTTTAAGACCCAAGGTGAACGTCTGAGAGGGTCGGGGAACCCCAGTGAAATTCCGAAGATTGAGTGGGGGGCGAGGGAAGAACGTATGGGAAGTTTGATAGATTATTAACCTCATCCCTCTGAGTATCCCACGTGAAATAGCGACCGGCGCCTCGTCTATCTCGTTGCGGAGAGACATCTCAGTGGCGGCTAGTACTTCAATATCGCCGCGGAAGATGATGAAATTGCGAAAAACTAGGCTATCTCCTCAAATGTATAAACAAATAGTTGAGCAGAATGGATTATTAAATCTAGGAATATGATTAAAAAGAACTGAAAAGATACATATATATATATATATATATATATATGTATAGAAGCGTTTATATATATATATATATGTATAGAAGCGTTTATATATATATATATATATATATATATATATATAAATATATATATATAATACACAGTAACACACAATATAGAAACACAAAAAAAGAAGAACACTCACACGTTATTTCTTGATATTTCGACGGAATTGTTTCCGTCGAAATATCAAGAAATAACGTGTGAGTGTTCTTCTTTTTTGTGTTTCTATATTGTGTGTTACTGTGTATTGTACTATTCGGCACTTCCGTGTTACGTCTACGAAAGCATATATATATATATATATATATATATATATATATATATATATATATATATATATATATATATATATATATATATAGATAAACGCTTCTATATTTTAGATATACCCATGCCTAAGGGTATTGTTTATTGATATTACACGCCATGTCGTACCACTAAAGGTTAAATAACGATTATCAAATCACCGGGCACGCTTGAAACATATATAGAACGTTTCATAGGCTGACAAATAAGACGGAATTTTGAAATTATATTTTTCTATCCCCTTTGCGATATTTATTGAATTTCCTGGTTCGCGCCTCAATCCATGGAAACAGTCGGAAATCAACTGCACATGCTACTCACTGAAAATATGCAACGGAAAATATATCTAATTCGTTGCACTTTAACACTTTACTTGGGATGCTTGAAATACTTGGGAGGAAGAAAACAAAGAGGATCGAGAGAGAGTTGTTTACCGGATGATAACATAAACAAAAATAACAAGAGAAGGAGAAAGCGACTCGTGAGGTGTGAACACTTTTTAACGGATCGGACGCACATAGAAAGCAGAAAAGAATTTCGGGACGTCCTGTGGAGTGGTGGGGGTTGGGGGAGGGGCAGGGAGTGGGAGGGTGGTGGGAAGGCATGCGGGTGGGTGCGCTGGGAGGGAGGGGGGAGTCTCAAGGGTGACTCGCGCTCCCTCTCCGATGGGTGGCGACAAGGCGGTCGGGCCGAGGGGGTTGGGAGGGGTAGAGAGACGGATTCCTCCCCCGTCCACCCTTCCTTCTTCAATATTCCTCTATTCAGCCAGAGAGGGTGGGGGAGTGGTGGGGGTTGGGGGGACGCTTGGTCGGAGGCAGGAGGGGCAGGGAGGAAGGTCGCCTTGGGATGCTTATGGGCTCGCGAGCTCTCCTATGACTGGCGAAAGCTGAAGAAATTCCGAGGGTGGGCGGTTGGGAGTTGAGGAGAGGGAAGATTTCCCAATGGGCTTCGACGAGTGAATAATGTGTGACGATATATGTATGCGATGTGTAGTATGAGCTGAGCTGAGTACGTGGGTGGAAGAGAAAAACTTTACGTCTCGCGGCGCACTGCAGGGGAGGAGGAGGGAGAGTCCAATAAGCGATAATGACATTTTCTTACGATTCGGGTCAGAAGTGAGGGAGAAAAGTGCGTCTCGGCACGGGTCCAGGGGGGAGGAGATAATAATCGCAACTGAGGCACCTCGTTGCGAATCGGGCTGGATAGGCACACACACACACACCTAAAGGGATTGGCTTAATTGGAGGATTAGTAGATGCAAAAAAAAACACACACACAGGGTAGTCCGTGCCTCAGGGCAATAAGCCCCAGAGACGTCGTAATAAAAACTCCTCCGCCACGTCCCAAGGTCGACACGGGATCTAAAAAAAACTGTAACCATGAAGGCACATCATAGGAAAAGAGAGTGTTAACCCTTCTCGTATTTTTTTTCGGACGTCAGGCGGCGGTTTCTTCAACCAGTACCGTTATCTCACGATTCTATTATTTTCCTGTTGAAATATCCTCTGCATGACAACACTTGAGAACCCATGTCTTTCCGAAAGCTTCGGCGAGACGAAATCGCACCGAGAGAAAGTCGCTGCCGTCCTCACTGGAGGTTCGGTGGGATATTCCAGGAGAGAGAACCCGGAGGTGACTTCTTGGCCAGATATACTCTAAACGACGAGTGGGATTTCTCACTCTCGTGAGACTTGCAAACCCAGTTTCATCAGAATCGCCATCGCCAGAGTAATGAAACACCGTTATGTAATGTGCAAAGGGGATACAGCATTCCAACAGGTTCGCTAAAAGATGCCATGGGTGACATAAAACTCGCGTCCCATCAAATTCCGCGTGGTGTCACCCACTGTTCCTTCGTCTTCGTTTGAAACGTTTTATCGCTAATCTCCATTGAAATGCGTAGAGGTGCATTGAAGGTTGAAGACACCACCGAAGTCCGCTGGGAAAGTGAAAGTTAGAGTCGAGTCGGGTACTAATGTAATAATTGCAACTAAAGGTGTCGTATCAAAGTCCTCCCTCGGTTGTAAATGTTCAGATGGCTCAATCAGCAGTCACTTAATTCAGCTATTGTGACCGGAAAAGGTAGCAGCCAACAGGAGAAGGCTGATAGTGGAGAAAATTGGTCCATTTGAAGGTATTATAATACGTGACATCATGTTTCCATGGCCTCATTGATACGCCGTGATAATGAGATGCAGTCGCCAGTCAATGTGCCACGTCGAACATTGCGAGCCGGAATTACTGCTTCAAGGATCACAGTTTTATTGACACCCATTAGCGCCGCTCTCCAAGCATTTTGTTACCAAGCAAGCGGTAGGAAAGGATTGTGTTGTTCCATGAGATGCGGGGCAGGGGAACTGCTTCAACTTTATGATTTTATTTCATCGCGTTGATAGCTGGATTAGATACAGGTCGAGCGTGTCCTTCCCGCGATCATATCAAGAATCACTAACTCAAGAAACAGAGAAACCTTTAGTCTCATTTTTTTTAAGGGAAGCCTCAAGGCGTAATTTCTCGTCTCTTAGTGAATTTGTGGGGAGGCGTGGCCATAAGAGAAAACCTGTAAATTTAAAACGAGGATTCGGTTCAACATCCGATTTATCCCACACGTTTATGGATAGGTGCGCGGTTCCGGTGACTATTCTGAGACACGACCCATTTCAACCCATGGAAACGTCAAGGCACAAATTGCATAATGACATTTCATTATGTTGAAATCAAATGAATAAATTTGCAAGGCCATTCGATGAATAGGAAAACCAATTCCCTCGACGAATAATTGATCATTGCGATGTGATTGGGAAAAATGAGCAGATTTTCACGCTAATACGCAGTAAGTTTGCAGACGTCAACAGTTTTGTTGCCCGTCGCGTCCATGGAGGGATCGTTGCCCAGTTAATCAATGTTTGAATGGAAAGAAGAAAAATCGCACAAACGGTGTCGTAATGCGTTATCGTTTGTGTTCAGCGCGCGACTTCGTAGTCACGAATGGAGATTACCTCGAAAATCTTCCAACGCCCCTCTGACCACCTTATTCCCGAAGAGTACACGCAAAAGGGAGGGGCGGGGTTCAAACGGGGGAGGGGGGGACATTATTGTAGGTTGGTGGACATTGGCCCGCTAGGTTATAGGACGAACGGTCCGTTATCGATTCAAGAGCGACGTGAGGAGCCTGGTGGAACTCATTACGACTCGGCGAGGAAGTTGCCGGGGAAACGGGGTAGGGAAAACAAAAGATAGACGAGTCGCGATGAAGAAATGAAGGCGGGAGGGCGCCCCGTCGTCACCGCGACTCCTCACGTCGCCGCAGAGTGGACTAACGCCGAGCGACAACATCGGATGAACGGAAAAGCACGTACGGAAAAATCCCGCTACAGGATCCTTTCTCTGAAGGGTGACGCACGCGAGGGCACGTAAGGGGGGGAAGGACACTCGGGCGTTGCATTTCAATCAACGGCGGACAACCCATAACGGCCCGCAAAAGACAAACTTCCTCTTCGAGGGGCGTCAGGAAGGTAATAAATTGGCAATGTTGGCGTCGGGAAACATTTCATGTTTAAGAGGCGTTCTTCCCTGGGAGTGCGATGAGGACCTCTGGCAACGAAACGGCCGGTTTTTTGAGTTACCTAAACCACGGAAGATAAGGAGTTGCTCGCTTGCTTTCTTCCTTTCGACGATTATTACAATTCCTCCTCATATTATGCGCACGGCTACTCCCTCCACCGCTCTCTCTCTCTCTCTCTCCCATCAATTCTCCATCTTTCTCTCTCTCAGGTTGCCATGACGTCAGTGTGTAGAGAGGGGGGGGGGAATGAGGTTACAATTGTGTTGCCGGCTACACGACTCTTGTAATTTATGCCTTCCATTTAGTCGAAACGCACGCGCTATTTGAGTTATTGGTCAAGTTTGTGGTGGATTTCGTGACCCAAGTTTCGCGAATGTAGGAGAAACGCGGGAGCTCCCTCGGCTAATTCCACCCACCCTTCGCACTCCCGACGGCGTTGTTTACTGCTTGGGCGTGTTTTTTTTGCAGTTGTGGGAGGATGAAGGATCGGTAAACCGTATGTGCTTTTCGCCCTAATTCGCTCCATTATGGTTCGCACGTGACGGCTTAAGGATTACATACGTCCGTGATGTATTTCCCGATGTTGTTATAAGTGAGTTATTTTGACTGCTATGGGCATTGGTGGCCATCTCCATTCAACTATGATCTTTACAAGCGGCGCTATACCTCGCATCGATGCCAAAGACCTTGTCTAAAAAATAAACAGTATACTCTTGCAAGACATTAGGGCATTAGTTGATCTATTTTTAATTTGGTCATCAATTATCACTGTGACATTAATGCAAAACGAGCACGAAATGTTTTATGTGAACAAACACGATATCAATAGACAACACGTCTATTAGAAATACACATTCTCACATTTGTTCAATCTATGTGGGGCATACTTTGCAGGGGGAGGTATTGTTTGTTATATCAGTGGTCCAGCACGTAGTGTAATAATCGTTCATATTATCAGGGTTCGTCCGGAAAATAAGTGTACTGACTCCTGGGCTGGGCGCGCCGCTCCAGGCGCGCCCAGCACCGCTCTGACGGGCTGCGATTGGAGGGGGTATGTTGGCAAGCGACGCTGAAAAAGGCAGTCGGCTCTGAGCTGTGGTGTAGTGAGGAGCTCTGTTAACGCGAACCTCCACGCTTGACCCACGTCACGGAACGCGATGCCGAAGTTTTTGGAGCAGCGTTATTCCATCAAATTTGCGGTAAAGCTTGGGAAATCGTCTACCGAAGCTGTCGGTATGATTAACCAGGCTTACGGGGAGTCAGCCATGTCCAGAAACATGATCTTTCGGTGGCACAAGATGTTCGTGAAGGGCAGAGAAGAGGTCGACGACGAGTCTTCGAGAGGTTCCCGATGATGCCTTCGCGGGAGCGTTCCAGGAATGGGAACGCCGCTGGAACAAGTGTATCGACTCACAAGGGTCCTATTTTGAGGACTATTAGCTTAAGATATGTAAAAGTGTAATAAATTTTTTTTCCTGAGCTCAGTACACTTATTTTCCGGACGAACCCTGTACATCTGCCGCAGTAAAATTGTATGCACTCTACGGTTCTCCTATTTCTTCATTCAAGTAATCTCGTTCATCCCTTATTTATCTACATACATGTATGTCTCCAAACAAAGAGTCAATTGTAGTAGTCATGATAAGCGCTAAAACATGGATGGATATTAACGATATTTATTTCTAATTAATGTATGTATACCCTGAAAGCCAACGCCAGGGTGTGTTGCAGGGGGGTGAATACACACCAGAATAATTTTACCGCAGTCGAACAATGTTATCATGATTCTCTATCGTTCGTGGAAAAAATGACGTCTTAAATATATCTGCCCTACACTTAAATCTCTCTAATTTTACTAGCATGATCCCTCCTACCGTAGTAAGATGTGGGTAATTATACATTTTCAACATCACTGCTAAAGAGACCTCCATCCAATATATATATATATATATATATATATATATATATATATATATATATATATATATATATATACACATATATCCATAGTTAACTATACCTAAGAAATATATTCTTTCCATTACTGCATACATATCACATACGTACATTAACTTGGCCTCTGCCTTCACTTTTGCATCCTGAATTCAATGACAGGACTATAATTACATTTTTTTGTTTCACCTAGTTATAATAGACATTGCTTTTCCGACCTCCTTTAATCCTATAATTACGAAAAAATTTCTCATTTAAAACACGAATGCTTCCAGATTTTTCTAAAAGGTTTCAGACGTAAAATAGCACCTTTCGCTTCGCTTTTCATCACCTTTCTCCCTCTCTCCCTCCACCCCCCTCTTCCCCAACGAATCTCCGGTCGCTTCGGGGAGATCCCGCTTATTTATTCCAAAGTAAGTACGTAACGTTTGCTTTCCCCTGCGTTAAGTAGCACCGTAGAATGTGCATGATAAATACGCGGATTTTTTCCTTCCCCACATACGTACATTGTACATCTCCCTCTACCCTTTCACCTATTTCAAAAGTGCGAGTCGAGTGCCGTCGTGGAATGCGAGGAGTCACGAAAGTACCACGGCATGACCCTTCCCCGCAGAGAGATGATAGCACCAAGTTTGCGAAGAAAGGAGAGTGAAGAATGCGAGACTTCCTTCCTAGGGACGAGTGAAAAGACGGGAGAGAGGGAGGGAGGGAGGGAGAGAGGGCTGGCTATTCCTGGGTAAATGGCTTTAAAGGGAGAAATCGCAGCCGAGGCGACATTGAAAGTAACGCCGCGATGGAAGTGGAGCCTGGGGCTCCGGGGATGGAAGGGAAATCCATCTCTCTCTCTCTGCTCCTCTCCCCCCTCTCGCCAGAGCCCACTTCGCATCCATCCGTACGCCCCCGCAGCCCACGCACGTCAATTTCGCACTATGCAGTACGTATTCGAGAGTTACCGGATACGAGTTCGCCGTTCAGAGAGGCCACCAGCCCTCCTCCTCCCGCCCCCCCCCCCCCAACCCATCTGCCCGCTTGCGGTTTTAGTCCGACTGCCCGCCAGCAGGATGAAAGGATGTCCGGGAGGAGCAGCTCCGTTTCCGATCCCACGAGGACGACGAATGAACAGAACGCATCATGTCAGTAAAATTTGAGAGATTAAGTATGGAACGGATAGATTTAAGATGGCATTTTAAATTAGATTAAAGGCTTCAGATTAAAAGATTTCTCAAACATTTAAATATCCCACCAGAGAATGTCATTCGCAGACTGTTCCATCCTTTCGGACCGTTTTATATTCTACTTTCTTCTAATTTTCTCACATTTTTTTAAAACAAGCAGTCTCGTTCGCGGAGTATTTGTTTTTGGGCCATTCCTAAAATCTGTCTCACATCGTCTTACATTTCCAAAGAACATAATAAACACTCTTTGCATCTCGTTATTCCCTTCCTGAAAACACATATTTTCTACCTCCATCAATCTATTGAAATTCCTCTTTATGTTCATTTCTCTTCCCTGCTAATCCAACATCCTTCTTTCGTACACGACATACAACGCCTTGCTCTCACTCAGTACCTCCTACTCCCGCTTATCTGATTTCTTCGAATTTTCCCAGCAGCAGTTCGCTTATTGAATTAAAACGAACTCTAACATGAACTACATGACAAAATATCGGAAAAGAAAATGCTTCGTTCTTCCACACATACTTGTATTTTACTATACACGACCTGGGTTTCGACTTGCAAAGTCATCACCAGGTGAAGAAGTAGAGAGGACACATAGCTTTATTAAGTAGAGAGAGAAGAGGAGGGGAGAGGTGTTTGTGGGAGGAGGGGAAAGAGAAGGGAAACTGGTGTGTGTGTGTATGAGGAGAGGGCGGTTCCTCTTCTCTGTCTAGTACATAAAGCTGTGTGTCCTCTGTACTTCACCTGGTGATGATTTTGTAAGTCGAAAGCTAGGTCGTGAATAATAAAATGCACGTGGAAGACAAATTATTTTCTTTTCCGATGTGAATCGCTTCCACAAAGTGACGCCTCATAACATTCTATTCAACGCGACGAAATATTAAAAGTAAAAAATTCCGATTTATATATATTTCGGCTTTTTTTAAAGGGTCTGATTCCACCGAGAGGTTTTTTTCCTAATTACCTTTTTAATTAGGTTACGTATAGATAGATAATGCTTGTACCAAAAGCAGCCCATGCTACAGCTGTGGGGCTTAATTTATAACAGATAGAGCTTCTTATATTTACTCTGATCCGAACAGACGTCGATCACGCCGATCGATCTCAAGATTTAATCCGCTTGACCAAGATAAGATAGGCGCTAATAAATAAAAGATATGATACGCTCAAGGATACTTCGCTTCACGTCCCTCATCCCAGACCACTGCCTTTTTTCCATGACATTTACTTGGGAAATTCCCAGTTGAAGTGCAGTACTTAACACGCCTTTTGTAATAAGTTACGGCGGACGAAAATGAGAAGCGGAGGGATATATCTCTACCCCGTTCTTCCATATTGAGTCATTGCGGTTAAAAGTAACTAATGAAATCCCCCCGATAAGCTGAATTTGAGGTGGAGCACGCATTGATTTTTATCCAACGATAACAAGATACGCTGATGGTAATCACAGCCAACCGTTCGCCTGTTGCTAGTCTTGCATTGACCACATTGATTTGAAACGACATTTGGACCAACACGTTCAAAGTAGTAGGGACATAAGGAGAGGAATTGCGCTCAGAAACGTCTTTCACCAGGAGGAAGGAGTTGATGATAGGGATATTGGGTAAGGATGTTAACAAAAGACTTGTTAAAACTTTTATATGGAGCGTAGCTATGTACGGCGCGGAAACGTGGTCATTGAAGCAGGAGGATAGACGTAGATTGGAGGCTTTTGAAATGTGGGTGTGGAGAAGAATGGAGAAGGTGAAATGGGCCGAGAAGAAAACAAATGAGGAAGTACTTGGTATGGTGGGCGAAGAGAGGGGTTTGTTGGGAGCAATCCTATGGAGGCAGGAAAAGTGGATGAAGGGCATATTGATCGGCAGTGGGATTTTGAAGACTGTGGTAGAGGGGAGAATGTTGGGCAAACGAGGGAAGGGCAGCAACAGGATAGGGATGTTGGAGCGGGATGAAGGGAGGAAGAAAGTACTCAGAACTGAAGAGGGACCTGATGTAGACAAAACATTTATTTGTTAGTTGTGTCCATCCAAAACCTACCTTTACCGCTAGATCACTTAATAATAATAATTTCGAAGCTCATTCGAGAGTTAATATTATCGACAAATAACGGCTGCACTGCAGGTCCGCTCACGAATTGTAACAAGAGGCTAGTCGAGTCCAGAATGCGGTTGAACTACGACATTTATATGAATCACAGTTGAGTTTGAAAGAAACGAACGTATTAAGCGAGTCCCGTGCATTTATTAGAGTAGAATGCTCATTTCTTGACCGGTTATTTTTGGCTATTTCTTGAATTAACAAACTCTCAGTTGAAACAGCAAAAAAAAATCGATGGCCTCGTGAGAGGAATTTTTCGTTGCACTAGGAAATTTTAATCTGCGTCCGAACATTATGCAACGACATTGCCGAAGGGTTTGAATTATAACATCCTTGAATCCAGCTCTAACGTTTTCGAATTTCGAAGAAACCTCGTCCGTTCAGAGCAGCTGGTCGTGTGCCCTTCGCCACGTGGAGCGAGAGATCTCGTCGCATTCTTCTTTCTAACCCCTCTTCTCTGAGGATCCGTCTTTTCAGGTCCCCTAAAATCGGTCAAAAGAGCAGGAAATTGCGTCGGCAAATACCGCGTCGCGTGGACGCTAAAGGGGGGGGGCAGGCACTGGAAGAGAGAAAAGCTCATCCTTAGCCCATAACGAGGCCCTCTATTTCCTCCCGTGCGGCAGCTGCCTGGCAGAAATTAGATAAACAGCAGAGCGGCGCACCACCTGCCCGCCCTCTCCCGGGCAGCGTGAGGGGGCGGCGTCTAGCACGGGGGGGTGGGGGGTGAGAGCACCTTTAGCTTCCTCCGCGGTGCCACCGTTCACCTCTCCGGTCGACCGACAATGCGCCCTTTCTATCCCTCCCATCCCCTTTCCGGGGGAGAGGAACGAACGAACGCACCGCGGGGACACAACGAACATTTCCCTTTCAACAACCCCCGACCGCCGCCGCTGATCGCGAGGAACTTGCAAGTTTTGCGATAAATCCTCAAGTCACATAGCACACGCCTTGGCCTTTTTACTCGGCTCTTTCCGCACGCAGGAATAGTTGACATTTAGAACGTCACTCGCACCAAGGCTGTGCACTTCGGATATGGCACCGCCCATAAAGTGTCGAATGACAAAATTTCCAATGAGCATGTGCACCAGCGATCCTTTCCCCGCCCACTAAAGGTGGTGGTGAACAAACCTACGGTTTGTATTTTTTTTATTTGCATTTTTTAGTACCCTGCAAGCCACCGCTAGGGTGTGTGGCAGGTGGTGAAACGCGCCAGACTAATTTTGACCCGAATATTTTTACCACTACCGCGGTCGAACAATGTTATTTTGTTCCCTTATCGTTCGTGGAAATATCACAAAAATGTCTGTCCACACCTTAATCTATCTTTTTTATTTACAATATCTCTCCTGATGTAGTAGGATGGGGGTAATATTACATTTTCAGCAACATTGCTAAAGAGACCTCCTCCTAATTAATGCAATAGCTTCAATCTGTAATTTAACCTTCGCTCCGTGAGTGATTCCCAGCCTAACCCCTCTCATATTTTGAATATGCTACTAAGTTTATCATAACAACGTTTTACAAATCTAGCTCCACTACACTGCACGCGATCCAATTCGCCAATTAATCCAGCTTCGTGAGGATCTCATATACCAGCAGAATATTCTAAATGAGGCCTAACCAGCGAAAGATAACATTTTTCTTCGACATTTTCATCACATTTACCCAGTACTCTTCTAATTAATCCTAATTTGGCTCGTCGGATTCGGTAGTAGTAGTATTTTAGGGGAGGCGACCGACAGCTGAGGTCATTTGCGCCATAGGGGATGGACAGGAAAGGATGAAGGGTGGAGAGAAACCCGGCGTCGGCATTAGCCTACTCTTATCGAAAGGCGCCAAGGGGTCCGCAGTTTAACGTCCCATCCGCCGGACGGCGTCGGCCCCGCAATTATTTACTTTGCTCCGCCCCGGGAGTTATGTCGTGGTACGAGGTACAAACGTAGTTCACGTTGTATCTTAAGTCAATCAGAATAAAAGATATAGTCTACTGTCCCATGAAAGTGAAAGGATATTACATGAATCTACTTGAGTGAATCTATCTACTATGACAGAGATTAAAAATATTTTCTTAGGGACTACGACGTCTAAGTCTCGCACTTGCCCACCGATACTTAAAAAAGTCCACGGCACGAAAATGCCAGGTGCCATTACCCCTGTGGAAGATTTGGACCTAACTGTGGCATGAATCGTGGTGGGTAGCAGATGCTAGTACAGAAAACAGTCATCGTTAGCCTTATGGGTCTGCAATGGAGAACGCACGTTTCTCATCCATGGCAGTTAGATTTTGCAGTTTTCTATCGAGGGAGGCTGATATGGGGACTTCTGGGTCTCACGAAGGAGAGGGAGAAAATTGAAGCATTAAAAGGAAAGGCGGCATCAAAGACAATTGGAATGGATTCCTTCAATGAGATCCGAAACGAATAGAATTAGCGGTGGTGAAAAAACATGCGATTTAATTACTGGATTAATAACTTATAAAATAAAATGTTATGCCTTCACGAGGGACTACGGGCTTGGACAATACTTATATTGCCATTCGTTGAAGTCGCTAAAAATGGTGAAATCCCCCTGGGATCCCTCGGGGTATGAAGGAAGATGTTGCAATTAAGTTGCAAATGATGCAGCGATATTCCTTCCTGTTCGTCCAGAGAGAAGTAAGACCTTTCCCCCTGTCAGTGCCTAATAATACGCATGCATTTCAACAATGCTCATGCCGTGGATCAGGTGAACGACTCGAATCGCATCCAGTAACTTAGGTGGTGTAATTATGACAAAAATGCCTGGAATCGTGACTCAAATTTCAAACTAAAACTAAGGATGATTTCTTAGAATTTCTAAGAATTATTATATTTCAAAACAGTGGTGACAATCGCTTAATTACCATAGCTATACGAGTGCATTATGAGGACTTAATGTTTGTATTAGTTACAAAAGAGGCGACCTCAAAATTTTAAAAGAGAAAATGTCTTGCATAGGTACCTGTTGTATTACTTAGATAATATTATTTCCCTCTCCAAACCAGAATGAACCATGAAAATACGAAGCATCTGAAAAAGGTGATATTAAAAGAGAAAGACAATGAGGAACTCGGTCGGAAGAATGGGCATAATCTTCGACGGTTACGCGGACTTCTATTTCGTAATCATGTGAACTCTATCGTTGGCATGCTGATTTCACAAAACCTTCTCTATGTATTAAACGATTGCGATGTTGATGGTCCATCTATCAACATTGAAGGAGCATGATGTCGCAGATGAAATATAAATGGCATCTATTTAAATGAGTGACATTAATTGACACACACTTGATCGATGTCGGCGACTTTCTATTTTGACGTCATAGACATCCGAATGTTTTCAATCGTGAATATTTCGCAATAGTAGAAAATAAATTATCCATTCCATATAGAAGCTATCTACCCCGTTAATGATCACGATATATATATATATATATATATATATATATATATATATATATATATATATATATATATATATCGTGATCTACTGCTACGATATTGTTGGATAAAATATAGACATTGGCTGCTTCATGAATTTGTTTTCATCTGTTGCCATCAGTATTAGCACTAAATTGAGCCAAGAACAAAAATATTAAATAAGTAATTTTTAAAAAATCGTTTGGTTGCGATTTCAGAATACCAAGTTTGGAAATATTTACTTTCTCTCTCCTACCTGATTGAAAAGTGTACTGGGTTGAGATTTGTGAAATTCGACTAGGAATCCGAGAACGTATCAACAGACGCCAAAATCCTTTTTCTTTGAAAAACGCCGTGCCTAGACATTAGTGCGACAAAGGTCCGGTTGAAGACCGCTAATTTATTCTTCTTTCTTTGTTTAACAATGTCCCTACCTCTTAGCTACTGGGTCAGCACGTATATTTCCTCTTCGTAGGGTAATAAGATCCCTCGTTCAACGTAACGGCAATTGGAGCACCTAATTACCTCAAGACCTTCTCGTGGAAGGTAGGTTGGTATTGTGCGCGAAATTCCATCTCACGGCAGCGGCCAGGAGAATCCTCATTCCTGGCCTCTCTCGACTTCGCATTCCCCGACGACAACCAAGAGCGAGGCTCGCTCGCGCGGTGGCGCTGTCGCTTGACTTCCGCGACTCTTTTTGATTCACCACTACATGCTAACCTTTTCCCCACGCCTCATTTGCTCCCGTTTCGTATTCTCTCTCCCACCCCTTGTGTACTCGGGGAGGATAGCAGCTTCCCATGGTCAGCCAGCAGCGAATTGTAATTGATGATTTCGTGGAAGTGTCGACCGTCGCACCTATTTTATCTATTTGATGTTCTCTCTTTACATACATACATGTGTATGTGTGTGTATATAGTATATATATAACCATAAAAACCATATATATATATATATATATATAATACCATATATATAAACCATACCATAAAAACCATACCATAAAAACCATATATATATATAATTATATAAATATATAT